>NC_136610.1:12257451-12507451 GCF_933228915.1 Telmatherina bonti | reverse complement strand
AGAGAGGATCTTTGCTAAGAAAACGAAAACTTTCTGTTTTAAAGAACTTCGTATTTCACTCCTTTTGTTTAATCTTCCTGCATGTTAAAGAAGACTACAGACCTTTGTTTACAATAGTCTAGGTGTATCTAACCAATGAAGCGTGCTTGTGTTTTTGTTTTGAGTGTTTAGTCCTATCAACTAGCTTTGTTCCAGTCGAGCAGCAGCTGTTAATTAAACCACCATGGATGAATTTATTCTATTATTGGATTCTTTCTGCACATTGGTATCCCAAATGTGTTGGAGTGCCATGGTGGGACTGTACAATACGATGGTAATCCTTAGCAAAAGACAGGGAAATTGGGCCTGAATATGTTGCACTCCTCCCCTGTGGATGGCGTTCCCCCCAGCGGGAACCGACAGAAGATGGATTTACTTATTATTGTGTCTGTGCATGCCAATAAGTGGAGCATGTGCAATCAATAAGTCCCTGGGAAAAGTGAGAGGGCTGTTCAGCTGAATGGTCAAGCAAGCGCACAAATGAGGCAGCCGCTCCAGTAACAGTAAGCAGGAAAGCCGCAGCATCTGTATTGATTCTGTTGCATAAATGATTAGTTACAGAGAAAATTACCACCTTAATTAACTTCATACAACCTCCCTTGTTTTATGTTTAACATCACCTTGTGTTTAATAACTTCATTTCAACCTACTGGACTTGTAAAATCTGTTGAGTGGCTTTCTGAAGACAGTAATGGTCCTGTGCCCTAGAGGGCTTTACATCAAACTGAAAACACGCTTCTGTGTAGCTTAGAAACCATGATCAGCAAGGATCTGCAGACTGGTTTGGATGTACAATAATGGGAAAAATGGCAACTTTCCATCATTAGCAGATTATTGATCAGCATTGCAATAAATTAGGTGTACAAGATGATCACAGCCTCTCAGATATTAGTCAAACTGCTGTTAAACATCTACTTATTAACGACCTCCATCATTTTTTTCAGGATTAAATTGAATAATACGATCTTTCTTTAAACTGTCACTAAGTGACAGATTACCAGTTTTAATCTAAGAATAACCACACACCAGGAGGATGGAGTTCTGACTGAACCCAAGATCAGCCATGTCTGCAAATATTGATGCCAATATCCTGAGATGTCATGTTAAATGCCCAGTTAATTAGAGGTTATGAAGTTATTTTCACATGCTAAGTTCACTTTTCTCATTATCTGGAGAAATCTACCTGCGGTTTTCTCAGGTTGAACATTTGCTGAAGCTGGTTATCACAAAACAATAAGCTTTGTTTACATAAGAACAGTTTTGATAACAGATGGAGCCTAACTGGGCCAAAAAGACCATTTTGGAGTAGACCCTGTCTACTAACACATCTCAGAAGTAGTAGTGCTTCTCTTTATCAGAGTTGGCTTTTGCAGATATAATGATGTTTACATATTGTATTTGGTTCAGAGGTAAAATTACATGATTCCAAAGGGATATCCATATTCATCCTGACCGTGTTTGTTGTTTAGGCAGGCTAGAAGGTTGCTTTTTCTCCAACAGTAACCATTATTTACATGTTAACCTCACATGTTCCCTTTAATATACAAGCATCCAAACTCACTCAAGTTAAATGGATCCAACTGCATGTAAAGTTCTGTTCACAGTGATCCATTCATTTCAGCCAGGGTGGCACTGCAGCTGTTCATGGTGCTAGAGGACAGGGAGATCATTTGCATTGTTTGCATCACTGACAAATGCATTTTTTTTAAGTTAAGAAACATTAAGAAACATATGGAAAATAAGATTAGATATGATCTAAGGGGAACTATTTTAGGAGCCCCCCCTTTGGTGCATCTGAGTGTTTTCCAGGGAGTTAAATTCCCATTAAGTTCCCTGTAATTTCAAACACTTTAATTATGTGCCATGCAAAAAAGAAATCTGCTGAATTAAAGTTTATTTTGGTTCTTTTCCTGCCACATGTTTTTGTAAAGACGATGGTGACCGGGACAGACCCCAGTGTAGAACATCTGGATTTAACTTTCACTACTATCTCATGTATGATTAGTGTGTGTTGTCCCAGGTTATTTCTTTAGTTATGTTTCACATTAATCTTTCAATTATTTCAGGTTTCTGTGACAGAAAGTTTTACCCAAAGCATTTCGCCTTTTTTACCATGTAACAGCTACATCTTTATGATAGGTGTTGTGACCCAAAAGCAGCATGAAAATTCTCAAAAAGCATGTCCTTAATGCTCATACCAACTGAATGAAATCTGTTAAGTATTTCTGAAAGTCTGTGAAGCCCTTTAGTGAACTCCTAAATGACCTGACAAACACAATGCCTCGGGTTGTAGATTTACATGAGTGCAGCCAGTGGAACAGACACAGGCTGGAACAAAATAGGGCCCTTCTGTCAGTGAAAAGAGAACGCTTACCCCTCTCAAAAGCATCCACTTGTGTCAGCACTTTGTGGGTGTGTTTCTTTTTGGTAAATAGAACATGGCTGCTGGAGCTTTTCAGCAGAAAAGAGGCAGCAGTATTCACTGGGTAAGTGGATAGCCTCCATTTACATTGTCATTGGAAGACATGCCCTATGCATATCTCTCTTATCCAGACTGTTCAGGGACTGACATATATCAGTTTACATGTGAGCTGCTAGGTACACGGCCTTACAGGCACAATCCCATTTCAAGCTTGGTGCTTTATCACCTTGATGACCTGTAATTTATCGCGCCTCGATGCAAGCTCCTGCAGCATGAACAAACCCCTTACATATTCTTTGTATGGGCTTGTGCACCTCCTTTCCAACAAGCTGAGCCCTACTCTACAGATACAGCATTGCTCTTTTTTCCTGTTTTCTGTGTCAAAAAGATTGAAACTATCAATAAAGGTTTTCTAGTGAGTCCCTTTTGGCTTTCTCATGGATCTATTGAGAATAATGGACATGCCAATAGGATGGAAGCTAAGATTCCAGCAACAAACAGCCTTTGGGGTAAGATTCATCAAGATTTACTGCTTGGATGATTGCTGTCCTCCACCACCACTACTGCTACCCCTACAGTATTAGCAGTGCCTTTCATGTACACTCACAAACACAATCACTCCACCCACTCCCACTCTAGACTCAAGGGCTGATTGACTGGTGAAGAAATCCACCATTAGCGAGTAGCTTCTCAACAACAAATTAATGGACCCTTGCTCGTTGTGTTCAGCCACCAGGAACGCTCAAGGGCAAAGCTCTCAAAGAGGCATAAACAAAAGCAAACAAAGCAATGAGTCTTTTTCATCTGATTCAGATGTTTTTCATTCAGACTTGCAGTCTATGACGCTCTCAGCTGGTGACTTGAAAGACTGTGCAGGGAGCAGAGCACAGAAACACATGAAATTTTAACTCACATGCAACTTCACATTACAAACACATGACAGAAATAGGACTATGAATTAAGTATGAGGGTGGGTTGTATATGTTTGCCTTCAAGTCAAACTAATCAGGTTTTCTATCTCCGGTTCATGCTGTGATCGTAGTGGTATGCTCCATCCTGCAGAAGCTTGACTGTAGTCTTTCATCTGTCCATGTCACAAAAATCGCAGTGCAAGTGGCATGTTTCATTGCTGAAGAGGCCCTATGTGTACCTTTTACTTGAAGCAGCCTCGTTAAGGTGGGCATGGACCAAATACCTCCTCTTCAATAGGCGGAACTGGGTTAAGAAACTATAATAAAGTACTCATAAAAATGAAAGAGAACAGTCCAGTCATAATATATGGATTATATGAATGGGATGTAAATGATTCGTTGAGGGTGGCAGTGCCTCAGGAGGTAGAACCGGTTGCCCACTGGCCTGAAGGTCGATGGTTCAAATCTTCACAATGCAGCCCCAATGTGGGCACAAGCCAGTGTTCTCTAAAGGGCCAGCCCTAAGTCTGGATAAATGCAGGGGTTGTATCAGGAAGGCCATCCGGTGTACAACATGTGCCAAAGAAAACGTGCAAGTATGGCTTCCGTACCAGATTGGTATGGGAGAAGGTGATTTGCTGTGGCGACTACCTTGAGAAAAGGACAAAGCCGAAAGGAAAGGCTATGGGAGGAGGAGGTGGACATCATAAATATTAATATTTGGTTTGGAATAAAAGTAGATGTGATTGAAGATTTCAGCCTGATTGTGATGTTTCATTAAATTTCTGATCATTCACATGAATCTGTCAGAAAGTGTCTATCTATCTATCTATCTATCTATCTATCTATCTATCTATCTATCTATCTATCTATCTATCTATCTATCTATCGACCAGAGCTGTTAAAAGTACCTTAAATAAATCTTTCCCAAAATAAATAGAGCTTGACTTTGAGCCTATTGTCTGTCTTCTGCATTCATGTCGTGCATTTTACAGTACATATCTTTAAAACAGGTTGTGGATGCGTCCCCAAATGCAGAGAAATTGGAGCAGTACCATCAGAAGTGTGGGTGCAGTTTGTGCAGTTTGACAGACACATCCCTTAACGTTCATGAAGGGAGCATAAATTAGCCCTTAAGAGTACTTTGTGGTTTGTTAAAGTAACGACTGTGTTACTTTTGTTCATGTTAGTCATCTTATCCAACTGCCAACAATGAGACAAGTGTTAAAAAAACATTAGTGGACTTGTTTTAAAGTGTTATAGTTTTTTTTCATACATTGAACAGATACAAATGAAAGACTCACTTCATATTATTGCATTATTCAGATAGCACATTGAAAAACAATCCAGACTGACTTTAGATATCCAGTCTTTAATTCTAATCAAACAAGACAGCCAAACAGATTATTTAGTAAATGATGCTCAGGAGGAGGAACAGGTAGAGGTGTTGGTCAGAAACTGAAACAAATTGGAAGCATGTGCAGTGCACAGAGAATATGAGGGAGCTGAAGATGGAATCCTGAGGGACTCCTTCCATATTTAGTGTGGGTCCAAACAAATGTGTAGGAACATAAATAAGCTTAATCTCCCACAGTATGCAGATCTCACAATGCTGCCAATACAAGCTTATTATTCACAGTGCTGGAATCTGTCACAGGGTATTAGTGTCCACTAAAAATTCACATTCAGACGATCTGGCTTCTCAGTGTGAACAAAAAACTGTAATGCATTTCTTTTCTTCATGCCTGATCTGGATCATAAACCCACACATTTAATTACATTTCAAAATCTTAGCCTTTGATTTCTCTTTCCTGAAACTGCTTCTGTATTAGGGTTAGGGTTAGGTTTATGAAACCTCAACAGAGAAACAGTAAATATGCAAGAGGTTTTCTCTGTTCCAGTCTGCAGTGCGTCCTCCTCCAGCAGCCCTGCTTTTGTAATCCCCTCTTTATCTGACAAGACGCTGCAAAGATTTACTGTTATGGGTAAGTTATTCTTATCTGCATTTTCCCCCATTATAAAGTACAAAAGTGCTGCTAAATCTCAGCTGCAATGTACAGAAAGCAACTCCATTCCTACGATAATACGTTTACAACAATTTGTCGTAGCTGAAGTTCAGGCTGTAATACCTCTCTCTGAACACCCAGAATCGAATGTAAACTAATGGAAACATAAAGGCATGATAGAAATTTCTACAACACATTGGCAAGAAACAGACAAAAAAAAAATCAAGGACAGAGTAAAAATTTTAACAGGTAAAGCAGCTGTCTGATGTCAACTTTACAGTCTGGATTTTCTGTCAAATCCACATTAAACTATCCCTTTCCCATGCTGGGAAAATGGCCTGTCATAACATCTCCAACCCTGCATTGATCCCTTGATGCCCTTATTTTCCTCCACTTCATCTTCGGTCTCATCCATCTCTCCTCCCGCCTCACTCTGCAGTCTTGTCAACTATTGATTCATTCATCTATTCATCTCTACAATAAGATTCTAGGCTTTGTGAGAGCTGAGTATTCAGCGTGGCTGAGTACCCGTTTTGGTTTAGCATTTTAAACGGTTTCCATGAGAACACTAAAAGCTGCATCTGCAAAGATTGTTCCAGAAATGCTGAAATGTGTTTAATGTTTTGCGAAAATGGAATTTGAAAATAATTACATATGCACAGTGCTTGGAAAACTCCTAAGATACTCCAGCTTTCTTTATATTTTTGTAGGAAAACCTAAAATGACTGAAGCAACTTCATGAAATATGTGCAAAGATAGATAAGAATCAGGTAGAAACAGATTATGGGATGTTCTAAGCTGATAAATTGTATGAGTAGCTTTATTTTTAAACAGCATGATCTTGTAAAGAAGTTTTCTTGTAATTTCTTTCATTAGTATTCAGGAATTGTTCTCCTGCCTCTTTGGGGAGAACTTTATCAAGTTCTTTGTATGCATTTGTGCCATATTCTGTCAAGATGAGCCCACACTTAAATGACGTTCAGGATCTGTAGAGCAGTGTTTTTCAATCTGTTTTGAGCCAAGGCACACTTTTTTTTCCACCAAAAAATCACAAGGCACACCACAAACCAAAATGTTTTGTTTTTTTTTAAGTCCATATTATTAATATAAAGTCCATCTCATCAAAGCCTCTTGAATAGAAATAAGAGAAACACAAGAAGAAGGAATTTTATTATCTTTCACTGGGGCCTGTTTGGGTGAACATAGAGCTTCTTTTTAGACCAATTAAGTGAAATTGGGTCATTTTTCAGGGCACACCTGATACTCTCTCATGACATACTTGTGTGCCACGGTACAGTGGCTGAAAAACACTGCTGTAGAGGATTCGTCACTCCATCAAACTTATTGCCTCAGATTTTCAGACCAGTTCTTGTGTCACTTGGTGTACTTCTAACTTTTCTCTCCGTTGTCCTTCTGTAAGAATAGCTTCTTGTCTACCACCTCTCATGCAGACCATTTCTGAAGTTCCAGCCAACAGTGGATTGATGCCTTTCTCAAGTCCTGTCTGGTCTTTGCTGGATTTGTTTCAGTTTCTTAAGAACATTATTTTCAGGTCGATTTAGGCCATAAAGTTCTTTTTTGTGCCCACTTGTGCAGATTTCTCATATTTATTAAGGATAAAGACGTGCTTTCAGATTCTAGCTCTTGCTGGTGAAAAAATACTACTTTATGTCTGTCAAATTGTTATCTCTGGCATAACTCATTTGTTCAGTGAAAGAAATCAGAATACATTCTGTCTTTGAAACAAGGTGTCACCAGTTCATCTTTTGAGGTAATTTTTTTAAGACTGAATGATTCATAGTTGTATTCATACTGTCTGCTTGTTCCAAAATGGACAGGGACTGAACTGAAAATGAGTTTTGACATTAAAAGTAGCCAATGTCAAAATAAACTCTTTGGAAGATCTACAGAAAGCTGAGAAACAATTGTTAAGGGCAATTTCAAAGATTATAAAAAATAATGATTCCTTGGAGGCAGAACTGAAAGCAATGAGGAACTAAACAAGACATCTGACCAACTGAAAATTTGATCACTCAGTCTCGTATACGTTTGTCTTTTCAGGATGAAAACAGGACATGATGAGATGTTACATCAGGCAAAAACTGATATTCTGGCTTCATTCTAAAAAAAATAAAAGTTCTTTGAGTCCAGACAGACTGAATAAAAGTCAAGTTTTTGTTCCTTTAATTTCATTTTGTTTTATTTTTCCTGTTGATAATAAGCAGTTATAATGCTGGTAGCTTTACTGCATATTAAAACTAGCACCTCACTTAAATCCAGTCTACTTTTGTTTTTCCTACAAAGCATGGAGTGATTACATTACAGCCTTTTGTGTTGCTGTCATTCCTCCAGCATGGTGACATCTACCTCATTCGCTCTTATTCTTGAAACAGCCTATTTTCTGGCAGTCATGCCAGAAGATGGCAACAAAATAGACAGACGTCTTTCTTCTGCTTGCTTGTTAATATATTCAAAGGGAACGTTGTATTATGTTATTGTGTGAAAACACCTCTCCTCCCCTCCCCATCCTTAGCTCCTGCTCCTCATCACTTCCCAATATATTTCTCCATCTGCAAAGGGAATGAAACCAAGCAGGATTTGCTGTGTTTTTTGTTGCCAGATTCATTTCCAATGTGGATGGGGCTCACAGTGGGATTATGGCACGATTGCCCAAAACAATCAAACCCTGCAGATTGAAGTGGTGCTGCACTGTGCATCATCATAACCTTGAAAGACCTTCACTGGCAGAGAGAGGGGAGTCAGGAGGGCCTCAGTGCTATAACTGTGCAGATAGCACCCCCTGTTGATGTCTTGAGAAAAAATACCCACAAGAATAGCATCAAAGGAAACAGGGATGTGGTGTAAACACTAGTGGTTGCAAAAGCAACTGCTTGGTAGAAATAACATTGGTTTGAGAATAGCAAGGCTGTTTGTAATGTGTTTTATAAGAAAAAAAGTAAGGCACATTTAAATGCTAATCGATTTCCTCATAAAGAAAACTGTTCAGCCTTTTCATAAGATTCCTGCTGCTTTCTGAAATTTACCAACCTTCATGTTGTAAATTCATAATGTGATACCTCAGAAAAAAACAGAAGCATTATCATTGTTAATTATCTTTTTTTTTATTTCTTTTTTCTTTACATTTATTTATACGTTTTAAAAATTTGCCAAACACTGTATTCAAGATGGTTTTTTTTTATCAGTTTGATCATTTTCTGAAGTACATCTGTGCTAGCATTTTAGTCCTGCTACACATTCTGAAATTTACCTGTTGTAAAATCACAACACTTCAAAGCTATTTGGGCATAAAAGCACCAAGGCACGAAGCATTTCAGCCATTATCTAGAATCATCCTTTTTGCAAATTTTTTTTTGCATTTTTGCAAATGTGCTAATTACTAAGTCGCTAAGTAAATAATTTTATTGTGCATGAAATAATGCAAACTAACAACGTAAATCAAACTGATGAGAATAAAAATTCATACTGTGTGCAATTACTGTCGCTTTTACATGTCTGTTTTGTGTTAATCACCTCAGCGTGAAGTTTATTCAGTAGAGGTCTTTTCAAAGTTTATGAGGAAATTGAGTTTGAAACACACCGAGCTGATGAGGATGCGCTTGAAGTTATTGATTCAAAGATTAGCTGATTTTTAACTGCTGAAAACCTATTCAAGTCCTTTCTCAGCTATTTCCTATTTTTTTCATTCAATATGCAAAAGAGATGAGTAAATTTTTTTCTTTATAAACTCAGGTTCATATTCATCATTCTTCTACTTTGTCTCTGATTACTTCCGGGCTACAGACTTTAGGACTTAGAACGTGTATGATTCATTCTGTTGTCATCAAGCAGTTTGATTAGTTTGTATTCATATTCAAGATTGACGTTATGAGGAATAAATATCACTTTGAAGTTGAATAGATTCAGTTTGTTTCCAGCTGTCAGAAAAGGAACTGCTTTTGTAGCAGTTCATATGGTAATAATGGGTAATATTATAGTAATATGTCAATTTTTGCTCCATTTCACATCACTGATGCTGTGATTTCGATGTATTCAACACATTTTCATGAAATTTATCTAATACTTTGGCCAGCACACCCCTCTGCCCCCTCCATGTTAAACCCTTACAGAGAATCTGTAAACACCAACTTACTCTACAGGAGAGGTCTAAGGATGATGTACCTCCTGAGGAGACTGGCATCTTTCAGCATCTGCAACAAAACTGGGTAGATGGCCTATCTGTCAGTAGCTGCCAGTTTCCTGTTTGCTGATGTATCAGAGTTGGGGCCACACCAGGGAGAGAGAGGCTGAGCAGGTTTATCTGAAAGGCATCAGGGTGAAGCTGGACTCGGGTGTAGTAAAGAAGACGACACTGTCTCAACTACAATCAGTTCTTGACAACCCAACTCAACCTCTGCACACTGCCATCACCCAGCAGAGGGGCATTTTCACCGGCAGGTTGTTGTCACAGAGATGCTACACAAACAAACTGAAGAGATCATTTGTCCCCTGAGCCATCAGACTGCATCAACAGAAACCAGTGGAGGGAGAGAAAGCATGCCCTGGTAAACAGATGTCCAAAATCTGAGTACTTATCAATAGTTTTGATGCATTTATATCAGGAGTTCAACCACACCACCATGGTGAAACTGCCTTCATCATAGCCTAAATTGAATACATGATTTTATTGTGAGTTTTTTCCCCCGCTGCTTTTAACTACTTTTTAACCTCTTCATTACCATCAGATGGCGATATAGTGTGGTATTGAAGAGGTTAATGCTTAGGTGCACCATCTGTAATGCCGTTAATGTTTTAGGTAAAGCACTTTGAATTGTTTTGTACTGAAAATGAGCTATGCAAATAAACCGATCTTGCCTAAAAGACATTTAAACACAAATAGTGGTAGAAGTGTGATTTTAGTTATGTTAGATATCAGTACTGCTTTCGGCACAGTTGACCATATTAGACTGACTGGACAACTGGGTGGGAATCTCTGGTTCAGTTCTGAATTGGTTTGAATGTAACTTATAAGACCAGGACTACCTCTTATAGATTGGTAAACATAAATTTACTCACACCAAAATTACCAATTGGAGTTCACCAAGGCTCCATAATGGGCACATTTTTGTTCCGTCTCTATGCTCCCACTTCTATAAATCATAGCAACGAAAAAAAATTCTTAGCATGATTATGCTATCATGAGGCCTCACCGCAAGAGGTTGTTGGTTCAAGCCTCAGCTGGGGGGGAGGTTTAAACAGTGGCCTCTCTGTGTGGAGCTTGCATATTCTCCCCTTGTTTGTGTGGGTTCTCTCCAGATACTACAGCTTCCTCCCACCGTCCAAAGACATGCTTGTTAGGTTGATTAGTAACTCTAATATATAGTGAGTGGGAGCATGAATAGTTGTTGGTCTTCCTCTCTCTGCTGGTCCTGCAATGGACTGGTGGAATGTCCAGTATGTCCCCTGCCTCTCGCCCAATGATTGCTAGGATAGGCTCCAGCTCCAGCTTCCCGCCCATAAGTGGACTTACTGGTTAATAAAAATGAATAAAAGTTTTCTTTAACACTTTTAATCTGATTTCTTCTGTGTTGTCATGTCTAGTGTGTCACTGAGCAGTTGACCGTCGTAATTTCCGGTGACATGTTAAAATAATCTATTTTTTGACTATCAGAGACTTTTATTTTGAAAAATAAAACT
This sequence comes from Telmatherina bonti, assembly GCF_933228915.1. Lineage (NCBI taxonomy): Eukaryota > Metazoa > Chordata > Actinopteri > Atheriniformes > Telmatherinidae > Telmatherina > Telmatherina bonti. The sequence goes on along the minus strand of NC_136610.1, from coordinate 12,496,379 downwards.
GCATGTTTAGCTCCTCCCATTGTTTCCGGTTTCCTCTGCGTGTTTCTAACTTATGTTGCAAAAGTGTCTTTTTGCTGCTGTGTTCAGATAAATAATCATGTCTCTAGAGGTGGAATCTGCTGAGTAAGTATAACATTTAACTACTGATAAAAGCCAGTGTGTTAAATATTAGATTTAGGACTGATAAGTCCATGATATTTGACTATTTCCAAGGTGAGGCCTGTCTCATCCTTACCTTTAGCACAGTAACGTTAGCTCCGCAGCTAGCAAGCAAACGTGCATGTAAACCTCTTGAGATGTTGATTTGTGCTTTTTATCCTGTCGAAATAGGAAAAAGATTCGTGTTTAAAAGCAGGAGTGTAAATAACAACCCATCATGTCCATCAGTATTGTTTAGCCGCTGGAAAACGGAGGTTAACGACAATAGCTAAAGTTAGCATTAACCAATGATGAACATTGGTTCATTATTGGTTCGGTAGCTAACCATTGATTCTGCTCTAAATTAGTGTTTTGCAACGAAAAACAACTTAAATGTACTAAATTTAACCCATGTATCCTTAGTGTCTGCACTTATGTAGTGTTGTGCATTCATGGTTTTTCCGATCTAATTTGCTGAACTGGGTTGAAATTAGATTTACTTGGTTTTAGTTTAATTAGACTGTGTTCAGCTAGTTTCTCTTGAAACGACTATAAATTAACTTGGTATAAATTGTCAGAGCTGATGATGATGATAATAATAATAATAATAGTAATAAGCTAATTATTAAACATGTTTTTTTTTTCAACTCAGCAGCTTATCTACTAGAAGGGTTTATATGGAGATCTGCTGAGAGGTGATCATAATATCTAACATTGAGAATAAGTAAATTGTCTTATTTTATTTGCTATTTTAATGTATATGATATGTTTTGGTAATAAAATTGAACCTGTCAACCTGACATTAATTTGAAATAAACTTACATAAGTCTTTTTTTTCCTGTAGTTTCTCTTCCTTTATAAATTGACTTTCCCAATTTGTTTTTTTCTCTCTCTCAACAAGATGCAAATAATAATAATAATTATTATTATTATTATTGTTATTATTATTATTATTATTAATTATAATATTTTGATTTCTCTCCCTCACCACAAAACTATGACTTCTCAGACCACTTTTATAAGATGAATTGCTTCACCGGTTTGCAGGTTTTCTCCATCTCATCCATATGATTTGTGTTTCCTTAGCGTTATTCGTCTGATTATGCAGTACTTAAAGGAAAACAATCTGCACCGGACACTGACCACACTGCAGGAGGAAACCACAGTCTCTCTCAACACTGTGGACAGTATAGAGAGCTTTGTGGCAGACATAAACAGTGGCCACTGGGATACTGTCCTGCAAGCCATCCAGTCTCTCAAGCTGCCAGATAAAACCTTGATAGACCTTTATGAACAGGTGAGTTTCGGATAAATGTTGGTTTTAAATGAATGCTCACACAGAAAATTCTTCCTTTTTGAATTTCCATCTTCATCTTCCTGTGTTTGTCCTAATTTTCTGTTTGCTCTGTAAAGAATTTTAGGTGACTCTAGTGTTTGAACGCTGCAAGCTGAATAAAGTTGTGACTAGTTCGCTGGCCTAGATAAACCAGTTTCTTAGATTGGGAAAACAAAGCTTGAAGTATAACCCTGTGTCATCCATGTTTAGCTGAAATAATAGTCAACTATTAGAAACACATTCCTGTTGTAGGTCATTGGAAAATGTATTGGAGTTACATAAGATCAGGATGAAGTAAAAAGGACTTTTAATGCCATCCTGGTGTCCTTAGTTATTACAGCTTATCATACCCAAAGAAATGTTTTCTCCTGTCAAAGTGTGTTTTGTTTCTTTTTTGTTTTTTTTTCCTTCTGACCAGGTCGTCTTGGAGCTGATTGAACTGAGAGAGCTTGGTGCGGCCCGTTCACTCCTCAGGCAGACGGATCCCATGATTATGCTGAAGCAGACCCAGCCTGAAAGATACATCCACCTGGAGAACTTGCTAGCTCGCTCCTACTTTGATCCCAGAGAGGTGAGTCCAGAATATATCTGCAACAAGATCCAGATCAATTTCAGATAGTTTGTCTTGTGTACATGTTTGTACATAGCTATTTAAATGCAAACACACATCCAGAATTCACAGCTGAAGATAAAAATATGCATTAATACAAGTACAGACAGTGGAACATGAAATAAAGCAAGAAAAAGAACAGTTATTAATACATAAAATAGAAAACCCAACAACACTCAATGTGGGAATATCGCACATTTCCCATTCGGTTGCAGAGACCCGTTTATTAATCATCTTTATCACTTTTATTCTCCAGAATTGTACACATTTTTTTCCTCTGTATTTTATTCATAAAGTGAATTCACCTCAAAAAGAAACAAAAGATTTTTAGTCCATAACATAAGGTCACTTAGGGTCATAATAAAATAAGAAGTGAGCATTTTTTACTTCTTTTTTTAATATCGGCAAGAACATTGGATGAAGCTGTAATGGAGATATGTACTGATTTCCCTTTGACATTTATTAATGCAATTGTGTCCAGGCATACCCAGATGGCAGCAGTAAGGAGAAACGTCGGGCGGCCATCGCTCAGGCTCTGGCAGGGGAAGTCAGCGTGGTGCCTCCCTCTCGTCTCATGGCTCTGCTGGGACAGGTTCGTATGAAACATGGAAGTCAAGCCACTGTCTATGTAAGGTGATGATGATGACGACTTCCCTCCACAGGCTCTGAAGTGGCAGCAGCATCAGGGTCTCCTGCCTCCTGGTATGACCATTGACTTGTTCAGGGGTAAAGCTGCTGTCAAAGATGTGGAGGAGGAGCGTTTTCCCACCCAGCTCACCAGACATATCAAGGTACGAACTCTGTCTCACATTCAACCAACCTGATATTTATGTTTTCTACCTATGAGGAGTTTTAAATAAATGCCATAACTAAAGTGTTTTAACAGCTTTTAATTTATTCTTTCCTGCACAGTTTGGACAGAAATCTCACGTGGAGTGTTCCCGCTTCTCCCCCGATGGTCAGTATCTGGTCACTGGCTCTGTGGATGGCTTCATTGAGGTGTGGAACTTCACCACCGGCAAAATCAGAAAGGTATCCAAAGCAAGAAATAACCCCCGGCTGCAGCCTGGAGAATGGGGCGGAGTTGGATGTCAAATGGGTGTGGTTAGACGGGCAATGGGTGTTAGGGGTTAGGATTAGGGCATATACCGTATATGAAAGATGGAAAGCCTATGCGGAAGTCCATAAAACTGCAGTTCCCCCTTCATCCACTAGGGGCTGCAAAACAGAGCAAATCCCCATAGACTCCCATGTTAAAAAGACCAACTTCACGGCAGAAATAAACATGTTTACAGCCTGGTTCAACAATCCATTTTAGGTTTAATAGGTCTGGTTTAACTTCCTGACTGGGGGTAGTGAATGTTTTTTTCTAACTCGCCATTTAAAAGTAATTTAATTTCAAAGTTCGGCATATTTAGGGACGTGTCCTTTTGATTGACAGGTATCCAATCTCCCGCTTCAAGTAAGAAGAACGTAGAACAACCGCGGTTTTTAGCCCGTTAACAACGTGACTTAGCTTTAGCCCGCTTACCTCCGTTAGCTGGTTAGCTCCCGTTATCTCCGGGTTAGCCCTTTGCTACAGAAAGCTCGGAGTTTGCTCGATGTCAATCATCTACCATGTCGCTCACAGCACCCCTCTCAGCTCCACCTCTTTGCCCATATTTGTATTTTCTGGACGAGACGACATGCATGTCCCTGCCAAGATGGCGAAGGTAGGAACCGCCCACCGAGCTTCAATTTAGCTCTTCAGAAATCTATGGGTGACGTCACGGAGGCTCCGTCCATCTTTTTATATACAGTCTATGGGTTAGAGTTAGCAATGGCCACCAATCAAAATGTTGAGGGGGCGGGGTTGGTAATCCAGCCCTGCCTCATCCTGCAGTCTGCAGCCAAAACCCTCTCAAGCAACACACGGCAAATTAACTTTGTTTGGGTAAAACACCACCTTAAACTGAACTTTTCTGACTTGAACTAATTGTCTATGTGTTATGCTGCACAGGATCTGAAATATCAGGCTCAGGATAACTTCATGATGATGGATGATGCAGTGTTGTGTATGTGCTTCAGTCGGGACACAGAGATGTTGGCCACCGGAGCTCAGGATGGCAAGATCAAGGTAATTTTCCCTTTTTTTTTTTTTTTTCTTTTGCCTTTACTTGCTTCATTACTCTTTACAGCAGTTGCAGCTTCATTAGAAACCATTTGATTGCACAAATCACTAAAAGAATTAATACTAATTTGCGCTGCACCATTTTTTTAAATATACTTTTGCACAAAAAAAAAAAAACGTGTTTAAATGCTTAAAGACACCCCTGGGCTGAGTTTCAAATCTCAGCATATTATCTGTAGGTGTGGAAAATCCAGAGTGGTCAGTGTCTGAGGAGATTCGAGCGTGCACACAGCAAAGGAGTAACTTGTGTTAGTTTCTGTAAGGACAGTAGTCAGCTGCTCAGCGCCTCCTTCGATCAGATTATCAGGTAAACACGACATCGATCACCATAAACATTTCTGTTGATAAGGCTGGCTCACGATATTCCCTTGATTATTTTTTGCTTTTCTTTTTTCGATCCAAGAATCCACGGACTGAAGTCGGGTAAAACTCTGAAGGAGTTCCGTGGTCACAGTTCGTTTGTTAATGAGGCCACCTTCACTCCAGATGGCCATCACATCATTAGCGCTTCCTCTGACGGTACAGTCAAGGTAAAAGACACAAAAACAAAAAGCTTTTCCTCTCTTCTCTCTAATCTGGATCTAAAACGGCATCATGCTCCTCTTTCACGGTGTGATGTTGTATTCATTCTGCTTTAGGTGTGGAACGTGAAGACCACCGAGTGCAGCAGCACCTTTAAACCTCTCGGCACGTCAGCCGGCACAGACATCACAGTCAACAACGTCATCCTGCTGCCCAAGAATCCAGAGCACTTTGTAGTGTGTAACCGCTCCAACACAGTGGTCATCATGAACATGCAGGGACAGGTGGGCACACATCTCCACCCTAACACACGTTTAGGCAAAAACAAAGAGGGCGGCCAGAACTGGCGCATGAATCTGCTTCCTTTGATGCACATGCTTTGTGTGCGTGTGTGTGTTTGTTGTGCAGATCGTGAGGAGTTTCAGCTCCGGTAAGAGAGAAGGTGGTGACTTTGTGTGCTGTACTCTGTCGCCCCGCGGTGAGTGGATCTACTGCGTAGGTGAAGACTTTGTGCTCTACTGCTTCAGCACAGTCACCGGCAAACTGGAGAGAACACTGACGGTACATTCCAGCATCTTAAGAGTCCAAATATAACGCCGCACTTCCCCCGCATGAGTGTCTCCTTCACATTCTGACATTTTAATGCAAGTGTTCAGTTTGAGAAACACGGCTGTCTTGTCTTCTTGGTCAGAGTAAGACTGCAGGTTTATTGCAGCGCTGCTTTTCTGAATCTGTTTCTGAATAATCTGGATGAGAAGACTTTGAGTCCTGGTTTTAGTTGTTGACATTGTGAATGTTTTGCTGTGATCTTCTCCAGGTCCATGAGAAGGATGTGATTGGGATCGCCCACCACCCCCACCAGAACCTCATCGCCACATACAGCGAGGACGGTCTGCTTAAGCTCTGGAAACCTTAAAGCTTCGTGCTGAAAGAATGGACGTTCTCGCTCAGCAGCTGCTCCCCTCACTCTGGCCTTTACTCCATCCATTCTGTTTTTTGATTTGTTTTGTCATATAAAGGTTGCATCTAAACCTAAAGGTTTAGATAAAAGGGAGGTCCTTTGGTTAAACACACACTGCTTCAAAATAATAGAGTGAAATGAAAACAGAAATGCCGTGTTTGCGCAGAAAAAGTTGAACTCAACCTGTGGGATTCACTTCACACAATACCTCAAACAAATATCCATCTGTGCATATTTTTTTTTTTTTTGTATAAATGTATTCTTTGTTTCAGATCAGTTTTCTTCAATATTCAGAGGGGGGGGGGGGAGTTGGCATGTTTTGAGCTGATTTTTATAATTCCATTTTTTGTAAATAAATGTTTGTAGGCTTGTTTTTTTCTTATCAGTATTTGTTTTGTTCCAAGGAGATCTGGTTAAATGGTAAATGGCTGAAATGAAAGGTTTTCTTTTTTTTAAAAGAAAATGGCAACCTTAAATGATTCAGTTCAGCTTTAGGTCATCAGAAACATCGGTGAACTTGCGTCAAAAGATTAGATTTTATTTGGTTTGAGCTTGTCTGCTCTTCCCTCGGAAAGATCAGGAAATATCTTAAAATGAAAATGTCATGTTTTGTTTTTTTTTTCCTTGTTGCCTTTTCATTCATATGAACTTTGGCTGACATAAAAAAAAAAGTTCTTTTATTTTCATTTGTTGAATGGTCTGTAACCTGTTCAGTGTATTTTTTTTTCCATTAAAACTATTTAACCAGAAAAATAAAATGTGCTCCTAGTTGTTGTGGAAAAGATTTACACACTAAGGTACGTAGAATCTGTCTTTTTTTTAATCTAAGTCTATATTGACATGATCCCAGATCCCCAGAAGCTGTTGCACAAACACATTAAACATCTTTAGGTTGAATCCAGTTTCCACCCATCGCCTGCTTCCTCTGCTTAAAAAAAAAAAAAAAAAAGGGGGGGGGGGTGTCGTAATTCTGCTTGTGAAAAAAAAAACCTTGGAGGAATTTTATCCCTAAATAAACAAGCTGGATGATCCTTAAAGCAACAGCTCTGCAGAGACGAGTGTCAAATCTGCCAGCAGGATGTGGAGAATGTCTGCAGATCCTTCCAATCTAAAGCTAGATGACTTCCGGCTGGAAGCACAAAGGTGACGAGTGTCGTTGACCTCCCCTGATTTTCAACTACAGTCTTCTTACAGCCAAGTTTAGGTGCATTTGAGTAATTAAAGCATCATTTGTCCAGACTTCTATGATTAGTGATGGCATGTGAAAAGAGTGGCATAATTTGTACAATACAGCAGATATAACTGATTTGGCAAAGTAGTGTTTTTATGTTAACATTAATTAACAAACTTATCTCAGTTACGTGATTAATAAAAATAAATTAAAATCAATTGAAAAATCTTGTGATTTCTAAGGTAAAGACCTCAAACCATCTGCACAAATAAATTCAGCAAGTAAAAAGAAAGTGAAACAGAAATGTACAACCACTGATCTAATCTGGCTTTATTTTTTAACCTGTGTGAAAGGAAACCGTTTACACTGAAGGGAACTTGGCAGAGTCGCAGTGCAGCAGGTCAGGAAGGTTGAATGAGTGTTCAGTGTGTGTGAGGAGTTTCTACTAGCAGGAGTCACAATGGCAGGATTTCTCCACATTAACATGCTTTTCTTTTCCATTTGCAGCCTCTTTATTTTTGCTTCATGCAGACCTGCTGTGGTTTCAGATGCGACTGTTAACGTATCTGACAGTCTCTTTTCTCAAGGGAAAATAAATGCCACAAAGTTTTCCAGCACAGGATTCTCAACCAGTTACACAAAGTCAAACTCTAAAACCATCAGAGCAAGTGAACGCCTCACTGAGAGTGCAGATCAGACAGCAAAAAGATTGTCCAAAACACCAGCTGGAAAGAGGGAGGATCCTCAGAAATTAGGTGAGTGGACATTAAACTGATATTTTATCTGTAGGTTTATACTTTGTTTCATTTATGTTTATGATTGAACCAGAGACAGAAATATTGATCCCTACTAATCATCTTTAATATGGATATATTACTTTATGATTTATCTGAAGTATTCATGTTAGTTGAAATTCATTGGAGAAAAAACTTTAATGCAGGCAGTTCTAAAGTCCAATTACTATTCACATTAACAAGAACATTTTATGGGGGTAACATATTGCTCTCAGAGTTAAAAACCCTCTTGTCAGAACAAAGTAATCCAAACTTAGATGTCAGTGTGTTGGGTTTGGATGCTAAACATGGTGGTAGAAGAAACGCTGCCTTTGTCAGTGACCCTCCAAGTCATGCATATGTATAAAATACAAAAAAACTGGTTTTTGCAAACCCGCATTTGGTTTTGAGGATCTGGAGGGAGGAAAAAGAAATAAACAAATTGAGCTTTTTGTTGTTTATATTGGATAATCAAGGACACAGAGCAGTTAATGGAAATATGAGCTTCTAAAATGTTCATAAATAGCAACATCTCTTTATCTCTTAACCTCTCCATGCTGGGTAACTGTTGGCTGCCTATAAGATGTGAGGCTATAGAGTTTTTATGCTGCTTGAAGCTAATTCAGTCTCATTCTGTGAGCTTTTGTGTCTTTTTTTTATTATTGTTGTAAACAATTGTCTGCGCACCATGAGATGTTGGTGTAGCAGGAGCTCATTACCAGAGAAAGGGCAACAGTTCTCTAGACTTAGAAAATGTTTTAAGAAACTATTGTCTAATTTATAAAACATGTCTCAATGTAAATGTGAAATAGCTTTGACTTTAAATGATATATCCTGGTGTATTTGTACATAACTAGCTCTTAAGTGACGTTTCTGTGCATAAAAATGTTTTTGCTTTATTACAGCAAGAAAGTCCCCAGGAAGCCTTAAGACAGCAAAAAAGCCTAAAACTGTCATGAAGAAACCCAGTGTCATCACCAAGAAGCAAGTTGTTACGAAGAAAACAAAACCCCAGGTCAACAAAAACACCAAGCAGTCAGAGCTCACGGAGAAGGTCTCACGTATGTATCTGGATTACTTTTAAAGTATACAGGTATGTCAGTCCAGCAGATGTCAGAAATAAGTGGCAAATGTCTTTTGTTGCTTTTGCAGCTTGATTTTTCAGCTTGTTTTGCTGCTTTCATGTTGTTCTACTTTACTATAAAGCTTTCTAATGATGCTAAAAGTAGCTTGTTCTAATGCATCACCTTTTCAAAAGAAAGCTCGCTCTTGTCATTTCAGTATTTCTAAAATGAATATGGCTAAATCATTTCTTTCACCAGCTTCTTCTATATTTCTGCTGGTCTTATTCTTACACCAAGTATTGCAATGCATACTGAAGGTCTAGATAACTTATGTCTTCTATATGTTATTCCTGTCAAATAAGGCCAACAGGGGACTGATTTGGGCCAAAACTCTTCCTCAGTTCATACTAACGCTACCCCTTAACCTTGAGAATACAACCCATTCTTACCTCAAATGAACACAGTCTATAAAAGTCATTTAGTTAATCATGCATTAAATTGATCCATATCTCCATTTAGTGACAAGGTGTCCATTTGGAAAGTAAAAGACGAAACTGTCATGCATCAAGCCCCGCTTCAAATCACCTGTACGGATATTCAATGGCTCTTCTTTTATACTCACAGCTTGTAGTTATTGTCCTCGGTCTCTGTTCAGTTGGATTTGGGTTAAACTGCTCTTTACATAGTACTGATGTATCTTACTGTGCAGTATTTTCATGAGTAACCACAGAAATACAACCTACATTTGTGAAGCTACCTGCAGAAACATTTCTTCTGTGACCTGGTGTGTGCGTGAGTAGAAATGTGTACATGCAGCACACAATGTCTTCAAATGAGTTAAAATTCTTATCAGATCTATACTGTTTACACAATGGACCACCAAAAAAAGTCATTTTAATATTTCTGACTTTCCAGAAAGCACACTTCCAGTGCTGCTTTTTAATAAATCACTGTGTTGTTACTAAATCACCGTATTGTCTAAATGTATTGATTCTCTAACCTCTAACCAGTGGGGGTCTGCCTGTGAGCCATTGTGAAGATGATGACGCAGTCTTGTGCAAAGACGTTTTTTTTTTTGTTGTTTTTTTTTCAATGCATTTTATGGTCCCAGAAGAGAGGTCTCTCACAGCCCTTGTGGATAATAAACAGATACAGTGAATATACTGTATATTATTATTTTATCAGAGAAGCATTTATAGCTTCATTGATACCATAGCATTGCAATTGTACCATATTTCAATGACGGATAGTAAGGTAGGCCTGGGGGTCTGTTGTGTGCTGTAGAAAAGAAATATGAAATGTCTAACAGATTTGCAAAATTTTATTTTAGAAAATAAATAATACCGGCCCAGGCACAGAACCCTGATGGTTTAGGGCAGGGGTAGGCAACTCCGGTCCTCGAGTACCGCAGTCCTGCAGGTTTGGGTCAGTCAGTATTTAAGTCCTTCAGGTCAAATTATATCAGTTTAATCACCTGCATCAGCTCTGAGTTGTAAAAACACAAGTTCTAAATAAACCTTGCAAGTGTGGTTTTACTTTGTCTTAGAAATGCACATTCTTAACACATTCACTGTGTTAAGAGGTGTTGATAAACAAACACGATTATGTCAATAGAAAATAATGTGTCTAAATAACTTATTTTCTGCTGCAGTACCAAACCGCACTCTTAGGACTGTAGTAACAAAGACACACTTGGCATTAGCTTCAGCACGAGCATTAGCTTAGCACTAGCTAAACTGTCTGTTGCTTAGCAGCACTAACCATGAGATATCTCATATTGTCCCATGGCAGCAATCCCATTGATCTCCTTGATCTGATGAGGTCAATGTTTAGATTTACAACCTTCACTGTCTGCTGTGTGTGTGTGTCATATCTGTCCTGACATTTTCAGACCAACAGAACAGACTCTTTAACTTTTAGGTGACGGTTCAGCTGTGCCCCATAATTACTGGTTTTCAGTAACAGTTTTATAAAACATTAAATGTCCTTTGAAAAAATCCATGGACATAAATGGAAACTAAATTAGTTTTGACCATTCCCTAACATCCTCAACAATATCTTTACTGTGATATTTCTTGTTTTGATTAAGAAAAGGAGTTAAACCTGGTAAAAGTCAGTTGTTTCAGTGTTTTACATAAAACAGTAGAAAAGATAAAACGGGGTGCCGATAAAGAAGAAAAATATCTGTTCAAATAGTAAGCCTATATTGTTTTAAGATATTAAATAATCCTCACAAAGAAGCAAAGAAACTGTGAACAAGATTAGATTTGTTATTTTATTGAATTTTTTTCTTCCTGTTTGTGTTCCTATTTGTGCGTATGGGTGTGTGTATGTGTGTGTGTGTGTGTGTGTGTGTGTGTGTGAGACCAGATTTAATTTTGTCTTCTGGTCATATTGTTGGTGTTGATGCCCTGGAGTGCTCTGGTTTTGAAGTCATCTCCAAAGGGACAGGTTCTTTGCTCTGGTCGCCTCTGGCCTTGGATGCTTGTTAGAGAGACTGGTTTTGGAGGACCTTCATCAGTTTTTGGGGTGTGGTCTTGGTTGAGATGTACTGGTGTTTGGGACTCTTTAAGACATCTCCACTGAGACTGTGCCTTTGGTCTTTTAGAGTTCACATCTGATGTAAAGTCCTCCTCTAGTCCAGAGACTTCCTGAGGATGGAAGTCAACTTGCTCTGAGACCGGCTGTGGTTCTGAGTCCACTTGTGGCTCTGCTCCCAGAGCGGGACGGCCTGATTCAGACACCAGATCCAGGATGCCAGATGAGCTGCTGCCTGCCAGCTTGAGTTGGACAGTAAATTCTGCTACCTTCCACTCCATATCTTTTATCGTCTCCTCTTGATACCTCATTTTGGATGTTAGTTCTTGGTTGGACTTAATCTCCTTTTCCAAACACTTCTTTAAATTTTCCAACTCGAGGTTCCCGATCTGGGGCTCTACCTGTCTGGGTTCACTCTGCCCTTCTGGGTTTGATCCTTCGGAGGACTGCTGCAGTTCTTCAATGATGTCCTTTTGTTTCTTGAGCTCCTGCTCAAAATGCTTCCTGAGACGGCATTCCTTTTCTCGTTGCTGGTCCGCCTCTGCAAACATTTTCCAGCAGCTTTCTGATTCTTTTTCAGCTTTAATTCTCTTTTCCTTTTCCAGAGTGAGAAGCTGGTTTTTCTTCTGCAGCTTGAGCTTCAGACCATCCACCTCATTGGTTAGGTAGCACAGCTGGTTTTGGGTAGACTGAGATTATTGTTCAGCCTTAATCCTCTTTTCTTTCTCCACGGTGAGAAACTGGTTTTTCTTCTGCAGCTTGGCTCTCAGAACATCCACCTCAGTTTTCATGTAGCACAACTGGTTTTTGGTGGACTGAGATTCTTGTTCAGCTTTAATCCTCTTCTCTTTCTCCACGGTGAGAAACTGGTTTTTCTTCTGGAGTCTTGCTCTGAGATCCTCCACCTCATTTCTCAGTTTGGCCAGTTGGTTTTGGTGGCCTTGTGATCTCTGAATACTTTCTGCAAGATTTGGGAACCTATGTTCTCTCTGTGAGATGTCAGATTCACAGTCAGCAGACTTGGATTGTGTCCCATCATTCCTGGTTTCTTCTGCACAGGGTTTTGCAGGGTTACCAGAAGTTGGTGGACGAGACTGCTCCCTCTGGACACAGCCAGTTTTCCCAGTGGTGTCCTGGGAATGTGGAAATTCTTGTGTTTCTTCATGGGACTGGTAACCAACTGGCATGTCCTCTGAAGAAGGAAATGGTGCGGTCCAGGTCTCGCACTGCTCCTTATCAACAGCAACATTTTCTGTGTCGCAATTTAAGGGTTTTAGCGGGGTGATGGGCTTCATTTCTCTTTCTTCTTCACTGTTGCCAAAAATGAAGATAGATGACTCCTGAATGTCATCTTCAGGAAAGCCCAGTTCTTTCTCTACATTAGGACTCCACAGTTTTTCCTCAACAGAGGTTTCAAATGGAGTTTGAATATATATATATATATATATATATATATATATATATATATATATATATATATATATATACATATATGTATATATATATGTATATATATATATATATGTATATATATGTATATGTATATATACATATATATATATATATATATATATATATATATATAATGTACATACAATTTAATCTTACGTCTTACGTCTACATCACATTTGATATCATCCCCTGCGATGCAGTGAGGAAAATATCTGCTTGAGTCCACCCTCTGTAGGACATTTTCATAGTCTATTTAACTCTGTTGTATATAATGACTCAAGCAATGAAATGAGGACCGTCAGTGTTATGGAGATTGATGAGTCTGCAGTAATAAGTATAGTTCATTTTGACTGATATGAAGAAGGCAAATTATGTAAAAACTTAAATAACAGAAAATTGTAACAAGTGTTGGATGTGTCAAAAAGCATTTACAATTTGATCAATGAAATAATAAATGTTACCTTGATGTCCTGAAAGGATTAATTGTTGTGCAGTTTGAACTAATAGTTCCAAGAATGTTAATTCTGCTGAGAGAAATGCATCAAAGTGACTGAGAACAACTGTAATAAGCTGGAAACCAATGAACCTGGGTGTGGGGGTGAGACTGGTGGTCTAATTTGTGGAATCTGCAGACAAAAAAAAAAAAATTAAAATTAATCAGTCGGGGCAAAAGTATTTCAAAACTTTTACCTTCTCATCTGAGCCTAGCTGTGGCAGACTCTACAATCTGACGGTGAGATGAGGGTGGAAACCAGAATAAGTGGTGGTGTCGATGAGCCAGACAGGTGTAGTGAGACACACCAGTATACCAGCGCTGCATTTGGGGTATGACAGTACTTATATAAATATAATATGTATGGAAGGTCAAAGATTATCTTGTTAGGGCTTTGCTAGGAATAAATGCACAGTAAGCAAGGTGTCAAGCCACATCAGCGGCGATGCTCATTAAAACCCATTCAGGCCTGTCAGGAAGTGCTGGGATGAGATTAACAATGGAATGCCAGAATAGGCTGCAGATTTCATGTCAGAAGTGTCAGGCTTAAATAGTACCTCCTCCAATATAGTTCAGTCTTTTCAAGGTTCTCATGTGTTGCAATAAGGATCATCTCTTGGCAGAAATGCAATATATGTTGGCAAAGAGCAACCATTCTACTTTCTCCAGCTTTTCTGTTGAGTGCTTCAAGTTTTTTTTCCAATATGTCTTTAAATGCTGCATGCTGGACATGGTCACTTCATATTTTGTTTCACAGAGAAAAAGCTGCAAAAAAAGCAAGATTTTGTAGGACTTCTTGGTTTTGGATTATGCATAGAGCACATGATGTTTTAACCAACCATCCATCCATTTTCTGCTACTTATCTGAGATTGGGATGCTGGGGCAGCAGCCTTAGCACACAAGTCCAGACTTCCCTCTTCCCAGCCATATTTGCCAACTCATTGGTGGGATCTGAAGCATTTACAGGCCAGTGTGTCCTAAGTCTTCCCCAGGGTCTCCGCCTGCAGGGACGTGCCTGGAACACCTAACCAGGAGGCATACTAACCAAGTGTTTGAGCCACTTCAACTGGATGCGGAGGAGCAGTGGCTCTACTCTGAGCCCCTCCCTGATGACCAAGCTTCTCACCCTATCTCTAATGCCTCTTTTCCATTTGTATCAGCTTGTCTCAACTTGACTCGCCTCAACTCGTCTCAGCTTGGTCCTGTTTCTTTTCCATTACAGTTTAGTACCAGGCCTAAAATGGGTGGGGTTTGTGTGAAATCACTGTGACATCTGCGTTGTACACGACAAACTCTACAACACAGGACCTAGAGGCAATCTGCTACTTGGTCTGCGACTCGCCAGTTATTGTATCCATTTGTTGGAACCACTTCTGGTCTCGTCTGTTTTATCCACTCCAACCATTGTGGTCCTTGACCTGCCAATTTCAGCTTGAGCTTTTTCAGCTTTTTCAGCTTCTCTCTACAGTGCTGAAAACTCCTTTGGTACCCATAGCCATTACGTCGGAAAGCTCTTGATAGATTTTTTCATTTCTTGTCGTTCCATCTTGTTCCCTCTGTATCCTTTCCTCAGCAACCAAGCAAAGAAATGTCTCCACCTCATTGTTAGACCACAGAACAGACTTTTGTTGCTGCATTGCTTGTCATGTAATGTAAACAACTTGTGAGTTGAAGTTGCTCTTCCAGTCATGTCACTCCCCGACCCCTGATTGGCCGTGCCCCTGACCAATAGCGGCATGCAGTCTGGCGACATCACATACAACCCGACTCAGCTCGCTTAGAACTTGGGCTGTGGAGTTACACAAAAAAGTACTGGTAAATGGGTACAAAAGTTGAGTGGAAAACCCTACAAACCAAGCCGAGGCGAGTTAAGTTGAGACAAGCTGATACTAATGGAAAAGGACCATAGGAGAGAGTCTGGCCATCCTGCAGAGGACACTCATTTCTGCCACCTGCATTCGTCATCTTGTTCTTTCAGTCACTGCCCACAGCTCATGACCATAGGTGAGGGTAGGAACATAGATCGACTGATAAATTGAGAGCTTCACCTTTTTACTCAACTCCTTCATCATGACAGTCCGGGACAGAGTCAGCTTTACAGGAGAAACTGCACGGATCTGCCTGTTAATCTCGTGCTCTATCTTTCCGTCACTCCTGAACAAGACCCCAACATCTCCTCCACTTGGGGCAGAACCTCACTCTCAACCCGGAGAGGACACTCCACCTTTCCAGCTGAGGAGCATGGTCTCGGATTTGGAGGTACTGATCTTCATCCCAGCTGTTTCACACTCAGCTGTGAATCGCTTCAGTGAGAGCTGGAAATCATGACCAGATGAAGCCAACAGAACCTCATCATCTGCAAAGAGTTCCAATCCTGAGGTCACCATATTGGTTCCCTTTCAACACCTTGACTGTGCCTAGAAATTCTGTCCATAAAAATTATGACCAGAATCTGTGATAAAGGGTAGCCTTGGCGGAGTCCAGTTCATCTGGAAACAACAAAACAGTTCAGGTTATAATTTAAATAGTCCAAACAAATACAAATCAACTATGCAGCACTAGCAAAGACTGCTAGTGCTGCATAGTTTACTGCAGTCTTTTTAGCTTTGAGCAGGAAAGACTGGTGTGAAAAGGAAGAACTGATTTAGTTTTGGTAGTGATCCAGATCACCGTTTGGATCCAGGAATTTTTTAAGGGATTCTTTATCATTGTGCTTGGCAGAGGTTTGTGCTCCCCAAGTGCTTTTCTAGTTGCCAATGTTACTGAGCTGAAGTGGAGATCACCATCTGACACTTCCTGAGAGGACTTGTAAGGTTTGCCAACAGTTTGGAAATCCCAAAACACAATCCTGATGAGTTTTCTCTGCTTTTTAAATTTGCTGTGTTTACTCATGAAATCAGCTGATGTTGATGGCTGTGCTTTGTGGGAAGAGCTGGTTTGCCAGGTTTCACCGACTCAGCTTCAGTAGTTTTAGGAGAAATTTAGTTTTACTCAGGAATTCAGACGTCAGCATCAATGAGATGCATTCTGACTTACAAGCAGCTGAAAGGAGATCCTGCTGGACTACAAGGCAAAATGTTGAAAGGGTGTTTTACTTCTTTTTTCTACAGGAAATGCCAGTCTACATCTAGCATTCGTTTATGCTGCCTGTACACTGTGGCTTGACACTCGTTAGCAGCCAGGAAAGCTTCCTGACAGGAAGAGGCCAGTTGAGCAGAGCTGAAGCCTGCAGACAGTGAGAGTCTTTGAGGCAGCAGAGGATGCTGGATGGTCAAAGAAAACCTTACCGGCTGCACGTTTTGCCTTCCTCCTTCTTGCATCTTTTCTAGTCTGAGTTTGGAAATCTGTGCAGAAAGAAACATTTGGCTTAAGTTACACTAATCCATTAAAAGCAATACTTCAAAACAAGCAAAAAAAGATTGAGCACGCACTCATTTGAAGTTGTCTCCATTAGAAATAGATCTATAATATTGAAGGGTGGAGATGTGCTTTTTATAAATGATTTAATTTATTCAATATTCAATGAGTCCTGTTTTTGGAAACATCCACACATAAAGTCTGCACTCGTTTTTTAAATATCTCTCTCACACTTTGTGACAGTGATAAAAAGTTGTCTTTCTCTAAATCAGCTACATTGCGATAAAAATTAATAAGATTAGTTAAGAAAATGAGCTTCCCATTTTCTTTTCTCTTGCATGCTTTTCAGAGTTGATCCAGCTGTTTAGTCTGTTTTGACTTCAGTAACACACGTATTTGTAGGTGTGTGTTGCAGATTGTATTCTGCATATGTCAAACCCTGCAAAATTTCATTTGTTTTGCTGACTGTGATAAACTTCACATAAATAATATCACTCATCTTTTCACCCTCACTTTGGCCTGAAAGGCAGCAAATATAACAGATTATTACTTCTGACATGGAGGTGGCGGAGGTAGAAATCTAGTTTTTGCTGGTTTATTTGTCTGTCTGTTAGCAACTATACAAACTGACCAAGAATGGGTCCCGGTCAATTTAAATTCTTTTGAATTTTGGATCCAGGAATTCTTCAAAGGATTTTTCATTGCAAAATAAGGTCATTTTCAGTACATAAACATATAAGTCCACAAAAATATTAAGGTTGCTTGGCTAAAAAATACAAGAGAAGTTCCCAACAAGTTGATGATGGACATCAGAGCATGTAGATGATGATGGAACAGGCCATCTGAACCCTGATAAATCCTGGTTACTCTCCAGTGAAGGTCATCACTGGTGTGTGAATGAATGTTTGGTGGCTGTTGAGGCAGATTGGCAGCCATGTTTCCATCAATCTCCCTGGAGGCAGCTGTGGCTACTTCCAGTGTGTGACTGTAGAGTTAATAGATTCAATTTGAAGCACTTTGCCCTGATAAGTTCAAAATAAATCCAGTCCATTATTAAATTGCTGACCATGTCCATCCCTTCATGATCACAGTGTAGCATCTTCTGATGGATACTTCCAGCAGGATGATGTCCCCTGTCACAAAACTCAAATCCTTTCCAAACTTGAACTCCAGTCGCCTCCACAGTCACCAGATCTGCATCCAATAGAGCACGTTGGGATGTGGTGGAACGGGAGATTCTAATCATGGATGTGCAGCCAATTCAACACCTTGCAGACTCAATGCCACAGAAACCAGTTTGTTGTTGAATCCAGGAGCAAATAGTCAAACATCTCTCACACAAAACTTATTCAAGATTAGAATCCAGTTTAACTTTTTACCTTGCATAACTGCTGCCCTATACGTCATTAATTTGAGCTCTTCTTGGTGTCGTAGTGGCTCACACTGCAGCTTCAGAGCAAGCATGTTGCTGGTTCAAGCCTTGGCCAAGGGGAGGGTAGAACTGTGGTCTTTGTGTGAAGTTTGCATGCTCTTCCCATGTGTGTGTGGGTTCTCTCTGGATACTCTGGCTTCCTCCCACCCATAAGACGCATGTTAGGGTAATTAAATACTTCTCACATGTAAGTTGCTTTGGATAAAAGTGAGTGCCAAATGATAATAGAATAGAATTAAAGATTACTGTGTACTATATGATTGTAAACATAGTAGTCAGTCATAATTAAACTGAAAACTTCTTATCGGCTGTCAGTTAATAGACTGATCCCACGCTGCTGTTATACTAGTTCAGATGTAATTTATGCCCAAATAATAGAAACCTGTTGACTGTATCAGAATGTCCTCCACTGGGGCTGGAATCACTGAGGGTAAAAGACACTCAGCTGAGGGCTTCATCCTACAAGCGCAGAGGCCTGGGACCTCACCGCGGACGACTAAACATCCAGGTGATTGTACAAACTATCACCAAACTAAAAAACAGGATCTATCAAAGCATTGCTTTTCTAGTGTGTGGCTCATGGGTTGCAGTCTGGAACACATGATGGAGACATCTATGATGGGGCCTGGTGCGCTCGTTACAAAGATAAGAAGCAGTGGCTGGAAGTCGATGCTAAGCGACTGACCCGCTTCACTGGTGTCATCTTACAGGGACGCAACTCCATCTGGAGGTCAGTGCTGATGGAGTTGTCCAGAGAAGATTTAAATAGGACAAATGCATGCATACAACAGAGATGATAGTTACTATAGAAACATGTGTGTCTGCTCTCTCTCACAGCTGGGACATGGTGCACACCTATAAGGTTCAGTTCAGTAACGACACATTGGTCTGGACGCCATGCATGAACGGGAGCAAAGAGGCTGTGAGTGAACATTTCAGTTCCTTATTTGCACATTGTGCATTGGAAACACTTTATGGCAATATAACCATATGAACCTCTCCCTGAGCTGTCACCTTATCGTGGTGGAGGGGTTTGTGCATCCCGAAGATCCTAGCAGCTATGTTGTCGGGGGCTTTATGCCCCTGGTAGGGTCACCCATGGCAAACAGGTGTCTAGGGGAGGGACCAGACCAAGCACGGCTCATAGACCCCTATGATGACGACCAACCTGGGCATGAATGTTTCCTTGCCCGGACGCGGGTTACCGGGACCCCCCTCTGGAGCCAGGCCTGGAGGCGGGGTACGAGAGCGAGCGTCTGGTGGCCGGGCCTTCGCCCATGGGGCCCGGTCGGCCTCAGCCCGAAAGGGTTACATGGGCCCCACCTCCCGTGGGCTCACCATCTGCGGGAGGAGCCGTAGGGCTCGGGTGCAATGTGAGCTGGGCGGCAGCAAGGGGCGGGGACCCTGGCGGTCCGATCCCCGGCTGCAGAAGCTGGCTCTAGGGACGTGGAACGTCACCTCTCTGGTGGGGAAGGAGCCTGAGCTTGTGCGCGAGGTTGAGCGGTTCCGACTAGATATAGTTGGACTCACCTCGACGCATGGCTTGGGCTCTGGAACCAGTACCCTCGGGAGGGGCTGGACCTTCTTCCACTCTGGAGTTACTCATGGTGAGAGGCGCTGAGCAGGTGTGGGCATTCTCATCAGCCACCAGCTTGGTGCCTGTACATTGGGGTTTACCCCGGTGGATGAAAGGGTAGTTTCCCTCCGCCTCCGGGTGGGGGGACGGGTCCTGACTGTTGTCTGTGCTTATGCACCGAACAGCAGTTCAGAGTACCCACCCTTTATGGGGTCCTTGGAGGGAGTGCTGGAGGGTGCTCCTTCTGGGGACTCCATTGTTCTGCTGGGGGACTTCAATGCTCACGTGGGCAATGACAGTGAGACCTGGAGGGGAGTGATTGGGAGGCATGGTCCCCCCCCTCTGAACCCAAATGGTGTTTTGTTATTGGACTTCTGTGCTCGTCATGGATTGTCTATAACGAACACCATGTTCCAGCATAAGAGTGTCCATATGTACACCTGGCATCAGGATTCCCTGGGCCGCAGTTCAATGATCGACTTTGTAGTCGTATCATCGGACCTGCGGCCACATGCCTTGGACACTCGGGTGAAGAGGGGGCGGAGCTGTCAACTGATCACCACCTGGTGGTGAGTTGGCTCAGATGGTGGGGGAGGAAGCCGGTCAGAGCTGGCAGGCCCAAACGTGTTGTGAGGGTCTGCTGGGAACGTCTGGCTGAGTCTCCTGTCAGAGCGAGCTTCAACTCCCACCTTCAGCAGAGCTTCGAACATGTCCCGGGTGAGGCGGGGGACATTGAGTCCGAATGGGCTGTGTTCCGTGCCTCTATTGCTGAGGCGGCCAGCCGGAGCTGTGGCTGCAAGGTCGTTGGTGCCTGTCATGGCGGTAATCCCAGGACTCGTTGGTGGACACCAGCAGTGAGGGATGCCGTCAAGCTGAAGAAGGAGTCCTATCGGGCCTTCTTGGCCTGTGGGACTCTGGAGGCAGCTGATGGGTACCGGCGGGCTAAGCGGCATGCGGCTTCGGCCGTTGCCGAGGCAAAAACTCGGGCATGGGAGGAGTTCGGCGAGGCCATGGAGAAAGACTTCCGGACGGCTTCGAGGAGATTCTGGTCCACCATCCGGCGGCTCAGGGGGGGGAAGCAGTGCTCCATCAATACTGTGTACAGTGGAGATGGGGTGCTGCTGACCTCAACTCGGGACGTTGTGGGTCGGTGGAGGGAATACTTCGAAGACCTCCTCAATCCTACCAACACGTCTTCCCATGAGGGAGCAGAGCTGGTGGACTCAGGGGTGGACTCTCCTATCTCTGGGGCTGAAGTTGCTGAGGTGGTCAAAAAGCTCCTTGGCGGCAAGGCCCCGGGGGTGGATGAGATCTGCCCGGAGTTCCTTAAGGCTCTGGATGCTATGGGGCTGTCCTGGCTGACACGCCTCTGCAGCATCGCGTGGACATCGGGGGCAGTACCGCTGGATTGGCAGACTGGGGTGGTGGTCCCCCTTTTTAAGAAGGGGGACCGGAGGGTGTGTTCCAATTACAGGGGAATCACACTCCTCAGCCTCCCTGGTAAGGTCTATTCAGGGGTCCTGGAAAGGAGGATCCGCCGGATAGTCGAATCCCGGATTGAGGAGGAGCAGTGTGGTTTTCGTCCTGGTCGCGGAACAGTGGACCAGCTCTATACCCTCTCTGGGGTCCTGGGGGGGGCATGGGAGTTTGCCCAACCAGTCTACATGTGCTTTGTGGACCTGGAGAAGGCATTCGACCGTGTCCCCCGGGGGCTCCTGTGGGGGGTACTCCGGGAGTATGGGGTACCGGACCCCCTTGTACGAGCTGTCCGGTCCCTGTACGACAGGTGTCAGAGCTTGGTCCGCATTGCCGGTAGTAAGTCGGGTTCGTTTCCGGTGAGGGTTGTACTCCGCCAAGGCTGCCCTTTATCACTGATTCTGTTCATAACTTATATGGACAGAATTTCTAGGCGCAGCCGAGGGGTTGAGGGGATCCGACTTGGTGGCCTCAGGATTGGGTCCCTGCTTTTTGCGGATGACGTGGTCCTCTTGGCTTCATCTGGTCGTGATCTCCAGCTCTCGCTTGAGCGATTCGCGGCCGAGTGTGAAGCGGCTGGGATGAGAATCAGCACCTCAAAATCTGAGACCATGGTCCTCAGCCGGAATAGGGTGGATTGCCCTCTCCGGGTCGGGAGTCAGGTCCTGCCTCAAGTGGAGGAGTTTAAATATCTCGGGGTCTTGTTCACGAGTGAGGGAAGGATGGAGCGTGAGATCGACAGACGGATCGGTGCGGCGTCTGCAGTAATGCGGGCTCTGCGCCGGTCTGTTGTGGTGAAGAAGGAGCTGAGCCAGAAGGCGAAGCTCTCGATTTACCAGTCGATCTACGTTCCTACCCTCACCTATGGTCATGAGCTGTGGGTCGTGACCGAAAGAACGAGATCTCGTATACAGGCGGCTGAAATGAGTTTCCTCCGCAGGGTGGCCGGGCTCTCCCTTAGAGATAGGGTGAGGAGCTCAGTCATCCGGGAGGGGCTCAGAGTAGAGCCGCTGCTCCTTCGCATCGAGAGGAACCAGTTGAGGTAACTCGGCCATCTGGTCAGGATGCCTCCTGGACGCCTCCCTGGTGAGGTGTTCCAGGCACGTCCCTCTGGGAGGAGACCCCGGGGAAGACCCAGGACACGCTGGAGGGATTACATCTCTCGGCTGGCCTGGGAACGCCTCGGGATCCCCCCCGCAGAGTTGGCAAATGTGGCTGGGGAGAGGGAAGTCTGGGCTTCCCTGCTTAGGCTGCTGCCCCTGCGGCCCGACCCCGGATAAGCGGCAGAAGATGGATGGATGGATGGATGGATAACCATATGAAACTTCTGAATAATAATAATAAAAAAGGATTATAAACATTGTTCTGATTCTGTGAAAGGAAACCTGTGAATTAATTGTTGGTAATGTATGAATTTGGCTCTTTATTAACACCTCCAAAATAGATGTTAAAGTTAATTTTGGTGAGTGTAAATTAATATTTACTGGTATGGCAAGCAAGGAATGATGGAAATCATTAGTTACATGTCTTGTTATATGTCAGTGCTATCACTATATTTCCTATGAACAATGGTCAATGATATGACTTATATCCATCAGCTGCAAGCTGACTTACGCACGCATTTCAAATGAAGTGAGGTGAAAAAAAAAAAAAAAAAAAGAATCACAGTTCAAATTTGTTAAAAGCAAAAGTTATTTTGATCCTTGCAGGAAAAGATACATTGTTGTTTGATAGCTTCCTGGAAAAAAAGAGAAAACAGTTAAAGAAACGAATAATTAAATGCATTCAGTTGCATAAAATGAATTGGTTTGTTGTCCTGGAAAAAAATGGCTTGCAGAAATACTCCCTCATTATCTGAACCGTTTAATCTGATCAAGGGTCGCGGTGGAGCTGGAGCCTATCCCAGAAGCCTTCAGGTGAGAGGAGGGGTACACTGCGGACAGGTCGCCAGTTCAACGCAGGGCTCGCAGGAATAGCTAATTATTATTTTTGTTTTCAGTTTTAGACATAAGTTTTAGTGTTTGACATGTAGGAGGCTTTTTTTTGGCTTTCTGGTATCTTTTTTTTTTTAAATTATTAAATTCTACTATTATAACCTTTTCCACGTCTTACTTTTTAAATCAATGTTTCATATTTAGTCCTGTAGCTGATATTTAATTTAAAAAAAAACAAAAACAAAAAAAACAGGAAATACATACTCAGAAGTGATTAACATCATGCCAACAAGGTTCTGTAATGATTTAATTAAATAAACCAATATGTTGGGAAAACAAACATTATAGAAATGTTTTTTTTTTCATTTAATGTATCCTCTGAAAGCAATGTCCAGCTTTGGTTAAATTAGTTTGTTTTTCTAGTGTATATGCTACAGCTCACCATGACGGCCTGTCATCCTTTTCCCAACATTCCCAAAAATATTGTGGTTGCTGAGTTTAGTTATCTTTAGTTATTAAATCCCTTTATTTATAATTCTCACCATTTCTGTATGATCTGCAGGTATTTGAAGGAAACCAAGACGCAGAGACACCTGTCCTTGCCCTGTTCAACACTTCCATAGTGGCCCGATACATTCGGATCAACCCACAGACCTGGTATCAGAACGGGACCGAAGGGGACATCTGCCTCAGAGCCGAGGTGTTGGGATGTGCACTTCCAGGTTCAGGAAGCCAATAACTGGAAACACTTACAATATGCATATTTTATGCTTCTTGGCCACCTTACCACAGAACTTTTCCATCGTACAGATCCCAGTACAATGTATGCATGGCAGACAGAGCCCACGGGGTCCAAAGACAACTTGGACTTCAGGCACCACAACTATGAAGAGATGAGAAAGGTAAAACAAGGTGTGGTTGCTGTACTGAGAATTTAGTCATTTTATGAAGCAATTTAAAAGAAAAGGCTTTTTCTTTTCAAGGTGAATTTTTACAAACACCTTTTTTACAAGTGTTAACAAATCTGCATGTTTGTGGTTTTGTATACGTACTCAAAAACGTTCCACACTACACGTGTGTGTGGTCTCAGTCTGCCCAGAAATAATAAATAGATTTGGAAAAATTCACAGACCTCCATGTGTTACAGCTATGAGGAGTTGGTTTGGAGGCTCAGTCCTGAATCTGATCCTAGAAACAACAAACAAACATGAAACACAGAACAGAGACATAAGGGGACAGACACAAGTCAACTTTAGTGCAATAGTGGGAGGTTTTAAAATTTATCTTCAGTCACAAACCCGTAATCATGGAAATCTTTCTCAATTTAGACTTTACTTCTTCCAACTTTTAGGTTTCTCCTCAGTAATTTATCATCAAACCATACATCATCAGAAACTGCGTGTAAAATGCAGCTGTGGCGTGTTCTTCCTCATGATTGAGGAAACCGATCAGATATCATGATGTGAAGTTACGATGCTCTTGTCAGTGTTACTGATGATAATGTTGTGTTTTGCTATTTTACTGGATTACTGCTGGTTCTTTAGCAAAATGTTGTTTGCATTTTAAAAATTTTAAATTGGGTTGTGATTATTTTGTAATTGAATAAATTTTTACAATCATTTTGAAAAGATTTATTTTGAACATAACTCATACATTTTTCTAATTGATATAATTGAAAATCTTTAAGCTTTTATTTGATGTATTTAGTTTTATTTACATTTCATATTGCTCTTGCTATAAAGATAATAATGCACACTGTAAAATTCTGTGATTTTCCCTTTTAAGGGCAAAAAGTATTGCTATTAATATCAATGAAAAAGTACCATAAACCACTGGTATCTTATCAAAAGGAAAATATACCATCCATCCCTGTGATATGCTAACTTTGTCTCATAGCCTAGAGAAGAAGGTGGACTTAGCTTGTTA
Organism: Telmatherina bonti; assembly: GCF_933228915.1. Classification (NCBI taxonomy): domain Eukaryota; kingdom Metazoa; phylum Chordata; class Actinopteri; order Atheriniformes; family Telmatherinidae; genus Telmatherina; species Telmatherina bonti. The sequence goes on along the minus strand of NC_136610.1, from coordinate 12,471,449 downwards.
TTTTAAATGAATACACTTTGCAGGCCCCTCCCCTCCCTCTCTGTTGTGCTTTAGCTCCGCCTTCATGGCGGTCATCATGTACGGAAAATTTCTATATCCATGGTAGTGATTTACACCACTAAGATAATATTCTGGCTTTGATTTTATTTAAAAACTATCAGATTCTTCTTGGTGGATTCTTACAATTTGCTTCTTGTTTATTATTTTTATGTAAATAAAAGTCATTTTTTTTCTTCAGTAACAGTAAAAACTGGTCAGAAATGAATGTAAATTAAAATGATGAAGTTTTGATTCACAGACTGAGACTGGAGCTGATCTTGATAAATGAAAGTTAAAATACGTCCAAATTTATGTTCCAGTGAAATTTCTTTGTTTTCACAGCTGATGAAAAGCGTGAATGAAGAGTGTCCGAATATCACCCGCATATACAGCATCGGGAAGAGCTACACTGGTCTCAAGCTTTACGTCATGGAGATCTCAGACAACCCAGGAAAACATGAACTGGGTGAGTTTACATGTCTTTGATCTTTCTTCTCTTGCTGTTCTTTCGTGTTTTATTAAAATCCAAACTTTTCTCAGAGCTTTTCTACAGTTTTCAAAACAGAAGGGAGCTTTTTTAATGCATTCTTTTTTTCATTTCTATTAAACTAATACATCATTTAATTTGTTTTTTTCAATATTGTAAATTCTGGACATGTCTTTTATGATGGCATGATAATCCTTTTTGCTTCTTCTTTCATTAAACCTGCAGTTTTGCACTTTCTGCTCCAGGCTAATGAGAGAAAAGTGTCATGGAGGAATACACACTTGCATTCGCGCAGCATTAAGGGGTCAGAGGGTTAGAGGGGACTCATACAGTACTTGTCACTGTATTTCCTGAACAGACAGTCCAGTACTGAGAGAAACACAAAGCCGTACAGAGAAGGTTCCATCTTGTTTGCTCTGTAGTTAACATGTTTTCTTTGGCTTCATCAGCTTGGCCCACATGACAGCAGGGTGGAGAGTTTTTTTCCCCACCAAAAAGCATGGCAGTAAAGGCAGCACAAGATGAGTGAAGGGAGACAACAGTTTTAGAGTAAAATTACACATGCTGTCATATGTTATTTAATTTTTTAATGATGTTTAAATGCACTCAAAACACAAAGATTTTTCTAACAATACATTCCAGAAGTATTTCATGTGAAGACTGCAGTAATTGGTAATGTTAAAGGAGAAAAAAAGATGTGTTTTCCCTCCAATCTGTTAATTCCAGTCGGAAGTTGTTTTCTGGTATTTATTATGTCCGTGATTATAGTGTCAACACACATATTCCTTTTCCTCTTATGTTATATGTTAAATGTTCTTTAACTTTAGCTTGAACTGCTGATTTGGATGTTTTGGTCACAGTGTGAATTTAAATGAATAAGGCTTTCAAAAATGAACATGAGTATGACAAGCTAAGAAAAACAGTGTTTAGCAACCGTGTTTGTAGTAAAAACAGCACACTTGCTGGCTTCAACTTCTACACTTTTGTTTTTCTTTTGACTCAAAACTTATCAAAGTTTTCCGGAAGTCAGTTTTCACCAACCAGGCACCAAATATGCTTCAGTCTGGTGGACTGTAGCTCAGTAGGAAGAGCAGTTATCTTGCAACGAGAAGGTGGATTGATTCCAGGCTCCCCAAAAAAATCCTTAGGTGTCGTTGAGCAAGACACGATATCCTGCATTAACCGCTGAGTGTAAAACTCTTTGATTGGTCAACATGACTGGAAAAGTGATGTAAGTTGAAGTCCATTTAGCATTTTTTGTGGAAATATATATGACTTTTATTGTTAATGTGCAAAATATTTAAAGAGCAATGATCAGGTGATGCAGGTGTAAATGTAAAAGGATCTAATTTTTTTTAAAAATTACAGAAAAAAAAATTATGTTACAAATAGACTTTGCTTTTTTTTCAAAGTAGTAGAATGAGAACCAAAACATTTTTTATCTAAAAGACATGCATTTTATTGTTTTATTAATTTATTTCTTCAGAGCCAGTCATTTGAATATTTCTTTTATTAAGAAAAGAAAAGAAAAGAAAAAAAGTATATTTTCCTTTGTGGAGGAGTTGTGGTGGGATTGTTGCATCAATCCTTTTTTTTTTCCTTGTAAAATGCATATTTTAAGATTGAAGACAAATAAATCAAATTGATGATTGAAGCTGGAGATAACAACTTCTAATTGGTAGTTAAGGTTGCCATGGTGATTCAGACAAATGAACAAATTTAATTTAATTTAATTTCTTTTCATCTTATCTTATCTTATTCTATTCAATGAAGGAAAATGTGTCTTTGTACAATTTTTTCAGGGTTTAAAGTTTTTTTTAAAAATTTTATTATTAATTATTTCTTATTATTTTCTTACATTATTTTTTAAATTATATAGCATGTCAGGAAAAAGTTGCACCTTCAAAGGGACCTTTTTTTTTCCAAGAATACATTTATATCAATCTGGATTAAACTAGGTAAAAACATAAAAATGGGGATCAGTTTAGACCTAGATGTACGCTTACTGAGTCAGCCGCCTCTCCGACCTGCAGAGAGACTGGTTTCACTGAGCAGTGCAGCAATGGCACTGAAGTGAGCTGAAACCCCTCCTCATGAATGATTTAAGGCGGATGTGTGAAATTTCAGAGCTGCTTGCCAGTGCAGTGTATGTATGGATGTGGAGCAAACAGCACACACTCTGATCTTTGCAACAGTGCTTTAAAAACCCAGAAAGTGTGGTTAGTTAATTTGACAAGTTTCAGAACAGACTTGCCATCACATCTGTGTCTTTGTGACATTGCAAAAAAACAGATAAAATCCTGGAAATGAAATGCATCAGATGGATTATTTTTACTCTTTTATGTTCCAGCAGACTTCTGAAAGTCATACTTACATGTTAAAATAAGTATTTTAAGATTGATTCAAGTGTCTGTGGTTGCCCCCCCAACAGGAGAACCAGAGTTTCGATACGTTGCAGGGATGCATGGAAATGAGGTGCTGGGTCGAGAGCTTCTGCTCAACCTGATGCAGTACATGTGCCAAGAGTACAAACGAGGAGACCAACGGATCGTCCGCCTGGTCAAGGAGACTCGCATCCACCTTCTGCCGTCCATGAACCCTGACGGATATGAAATGGCTTTTAAGAAGGTGTCAAACACCACCATTTATTCCTTACATAGGTTTCACCTACAAATGTTAAACAATTATGATACATTATTTATTTATTGGCAGGGCTCAGAGTTATCTGGCTGGGCTCTGGGACGCTACAGCTACGAAGGCATCGACATGAACCACAATTTTGCAGATCTTAACTCAGTGATGTGGACCGCCATCGAGCTGGAGACAGACCGGTCCAAACTCATCAACCACTACGTCCCAATACCTGAAATGTACACCTCTGAAGAGGCTTTTGTAAGTGATTACTATAAATAAACTATAAAAAAAAAAAAAAAAAAAAAAAATATATATATATATATATATATATATATATATATATATATATATATATATATATATATATATATATATATATATATATATATATAAACTTGTTGAGTTATGTTACTAACAGACAGAATGCAGGATCACCGCCTTGGTGACGGTAACAAACTCCAGAGTTAAGTTGTGTCACATTTCGGACAATCTAAGTATGTCTTGGCATCACCAGCTTCTTTTATGTAGGATTGATCAGAACTGAATGCTTTTGCCTGGTTCTCCCTCCATTACTCTATACAGTCACAGAAAATTTTGTAATAATGACTTGCAGCAATAATTAAATCCAGAAGCAAATTTAAAAAATTGAATAATATATTGTTTTCTATATTTTTTTCTGTGTAAATTATTTACATTTTTATTTGTTTTGGCCTTCCATATTAATGATCCTCTAATTTGACTTTTTCTTTTTTTTGACTCCCCTATCAGGTTGCATCCGAGACCCGAGCTGTCATCAACTGGATGCAAAACGTCCCGTTTGTTCTTGGTGCTAACCTCCATGGAGGAGAACTGGTGGTCACCTACCCATATGACATGACCCGCGACTGGGCACCTCGTGAGCACACACCCACCCCTGATGAGAGCTTCTTCCGCTGGTTGGCCGTAGCGTACGCCAGCACCAATCGGGTCATCCTCTCCTCTTACTCTTAACTCAGCATCCTTTGGAAGGTAGCTTAACATTAAATTTAAAATATTTCTGTAATCTAATTGGACTAGGTGATGTCAAACCCAGACCGGCGGCCATGCCACAACAAAGACTTCCTTAGACATAACAACATCATCAATGGAGCTGACTGGCACACCGTACCAGGAAGTAAGAATATGGTATTTAAATCTATTAGACATGATTGTCATGATCATTGCTTGTATTCATGCACACTTAAGCTTAAGGAAGATGCTGGACCTGTATCAGATCGTTTTCAAAGTTCAGATGTAAGTTCTTGACCATCTAATGCTTCAGGTAAGTTTCTCTACAGCAAAGCAGATGAAAGCATGAAGACGTTTGTAAGCCTCTAACTTATTTGTGTCTTGATAGTAGTGATGTAAAATAATTTAGGATTTAGTACTGATCCAATACAAAGTAAACACAGGGCCAGTAATACTGATGCTGATTCTAATAATCAGAGTGAATGCAGAATAAAATTTCCAAATCAGGTTGAATTTTCATGACTTTTAAGTTGTTTTGTTGTTGTTATTGTTCCAACCATTTTTCCTTTGGGTTATTTATAAGTTAAAACCCAGGACTAGTTTCTTGTCAACTTCTTCACAATGACCCGCAGCCTAGTGGGCCTTGGAGACCAGAGTCTGATATCTGTGGTGTTATTGTTCAAAGGAGTCCAGTGTTGAGTGGTTTTCATCACAAAGATTACCATGACATACTGGTGAATGAAGCAAAACACTAGCTTCCAGTTAGCTTGTCTGTGTCGTTTCTGGATACTTTCTAAGTAATCGCAGTGTTGAGGCTGTCATGGTGTAGACCATGCCTCCTAGTGGGTAGGTGAACCAGAATGGTGAGTGTCCAAATACCTTTGAGCAGGTGAAATGGCATGTACCATGTGTAGAGACCTTGAAGGGGTGTTTCCTGTTCATGTTAATGTGACAGATCATTTCTGAATAATCTATTTTTAGATGTGTATATCGAGCCATGTTGGATTGTTTATAGCCTTGGCTAAATTTTACTGGCAGGTTGACGTACGTAGTAATTTTTGGATCAGGTCATTGTATTAATTGTGAAGTGAATGTCAATTAATGTTGGTTTGTCTTGTAGGAGGGGCCTCCAGTATAAACCTGGAGGAGAAGCTTCAGGCGCAACGGAGCATTTTTGTTGCGATTGAGCAGCCATTGAATATTGCTTGTCCAACTGAGAGCTGGTGCATGGCTGACTCATGGGTTTTTATTTTTGTAACTAACAAAGACAAGACAAAGTTAAAGAGCTGAGCTTCTGCAGTTTTCTCCTACCACCACAGCCAGCCTAACAGAGGCATTAAAGCGGTTATGGTTTTATTACGCCATGAGCTTTAATTAAGCCAGAAATTAGAAGAGAAATCTTCTATTAGCTTGATCATCTTTTTATATAACTTTTTTTTTTTCCCCTTTTTTATGACGTCAAGAGGAATCATAATCTTGGTTAGTTTCACAGTTTCAATGATTGAAGCAATACAAAAACTAAATGAATAAAAAAAATTTAACTCAAGAACACATCTGAAACACACACTGGTTTATAATGAACTAGTCTGACTGCCAGTGAAATCCTGATCAACACTGCTGTAGGACAACTTGGATCCTTTTTCTTGCTTTTGAGAAACTTTATCAATGATTGTGCTGCTAATTGACAAAATAAGTTGTCATTAACGCCTCCTATTTAATCTGTTTTAATAAGCTAGTATCAGGGCCGGATTAAAAGTGCAGAGACCCCTGGGCCTAGAGTGTCCCAGGGCCCCCCCTTCCCCACCACAACATGGTGAAAATTGTGAATGATACACTGTGAAATGACATTTCTAGTATCTCTCAGCCAGTGGCACCAATAGCAGTACACTAGGCACTGTGATTTAACTATCTGGCTTTATGTACATTTTGTTTCATGTCCAAACTGCTGGTGTTTGCCCTATGTGGGCCTCACATGGGCCCCATGTGCCCATTGGATCATTTGGTATGCATTTCCCTCTGCTGAAGTGTTGAGAAGAAGTAGCTTGTTATTGACTGGAGATTTTGGAGAAGACACTGTTAACCTCCGGGTTTGCTTTTATTTGCTTTTGCAGGTATGAATGATTTCAGCTACCTGCACACCAACTGCTTTGAGGTGACAGTGGAGTTGTCCTGTGATAAGTTTCCTCACACCAGTGAGCTTCCAGTTGAGTGGGAGAACAACAGAGAGTCTTTACTGGTTTTTATGGAGCAGGTCAGGCGGCACAAAAATTTATGACTATTTTTTGTCCGTTTTTAATTTTAAGCTTTTCTGTCAAATGTCAGTCTGTGGGAAAAAAAAAAGAAGTACATAATATATTTGTGATCAAAACAAAAGGTAAAATAACCATTAGTTGCACTTTTGTGATCACACAGACAGAAGAAAAGTAAAAATCTTCATTTTGCTTCAGGTCCATCGTGGAATTAAGGGTGTGATTCGAGACAGAGACACGGAGGCTGGAATAGCAGATGCCATCATCAAAGTTGAAGAGATCGATCATCACATTAGATCTGGTGCAGCTTTACCTTTTACATTCAGTTACACTGTAATAACAATGAACATAAACGTGTTTAATCCAAAAGATGCTCTAAAACTGCATTTACTGTTTCACCACACTTCTGCACGCACTCATTTTACAGCAAGCTGAAAGCACACTGCAAAGAGTTTTCCATGTAACTTCATGATCCTGAGCGCTGCTTCTGGTCTTTGCTCCGACAGTGGCTGATGGCGATTACTGGCGGCTGCTGAATCCTGGAGAGTACCGCGTGACAGTAACCGCAGAGGGCTATTTACCCTCCTCACGCACCTGCTGGGTCATGTATGACTTTTACCCCACAATCTGTGACTTCAACCTCACCAAGGTTCCCAAGCAGAGGGTAAAAGACATTCTGGCAAAGGGGGGGAAACTTCAAAAGGACCTGCAGCTCAGACTACGGCAGGTACGCATGCAGAAGCTGCGCGCCACCACCAAGGCCATCAACCAGAGGCGAGCCGCAGCTGCCAAAAGAGCGAAGAGGGTGAGATGAGGAAGGACAAGACGAGAACAAAGCAGGGCTTGGTTCAGAGACACCGGATCATTCTGGATTCAAATTAGTTTGTTTTTCTTTCTTAAAGCTGGTATCTATAAAAGCAAATATAGGAATTTTAACGAAGACATGTAACATTTGCCCTCTTGGGAAGTGGATCCTTTCATCGTCTGCTGTGGAGCAGCAGAGCAACTGAGGAAAACTGTAGATAAATAGCCGATTTGGGAAACAAATGAGCACAATATGAGAACATATTTATTAGAAGAAAACATAAAACTTTATTACATAGTATAGAATTGTAGTTTACAATGAAAACTTAAAAACAAAACTACTTTAGTTACAATTTACTTAAGAATAGTGAGCTTCCACTTGATGCCGTTTTTCATCTTTGGCGCGGCTGGGACCTCGGCATCTTCACAGAGGAAAGAAAATAACCATCATTAATAATATTTCCTCATCTACACCAAATTTCCATGGTTCAAAACCATTTCAACAACTCATATCTGAGGGTCTGCTCACGTTTACACTGACTGGCCACTTTATTAGGAACACCTGTTTAGTTGACCATTAACATAATGGTGAATTAACCAATCACCTGGCAGCAGCTCAATGCATGTAGACATGGAAACATGTAGACATGCAGACATGTAGACATGGAAGCATGTAGACATGCAGACATGCAGACATGGAAACATGCAGACATGCAGACGACATGCAGACATGTAGACATGGAAGCATGCAGACATGCAGACATGGAAACATGCAGACATGCAGACGACATGCAGACATGTAGACATGGAAGCATGTAGACATGCAGACATGTAGACATGCAGACATGCAGACATGGAAACATGCAGACGACATGCAGACATGTAGACATGGAAGCATGTAGACATGCAGACATGTAGACATGCAGACATGGAAACATGCAGACATGCAGACGACATGCAGACATGTAGACATGGAAGCATGTAGACATGCAGACATGTAGACATGCAGACATGCAGACATGGAAACATGCAGACGACATGCAGACATGTAGACATGGAAGCATGCAGACATGCAGACATGGAAACATGCAGACATGCAGACGACATGCAGACATGTAGACATGCAGACATGGAAACATGCAGACATGCAGACGACATGCAGACATGTAGACATGTAGACATGCAGACATGTAGACATGCAGACATATAGACACAGACATGCAGACATGTAGACATATAGACATGCAGACATATAGACATGCAGACATGTAGACATGCAGACATATAGACACAGACATGCAGACATGTAGACATATAGACATGCAGACATGTTGACATGCAGACGTGGAAACATGCAGACGTGGAAACATACAGACATGTAGACATGTAGACATGGAAACATGCTGACATGTAGACATGCTGACATGTAGACATGCTGACATGTAGACATGCAGACATGCAGACATGTAGACATGGAAACATGTAGACATGGAAACATGCAGACATGGAAACATACAGACATGTAGACATGTAGACATGGAAACATGCTGACATGTAGACATGCTGACATGTAGACATGCTGACATGCTGACATGTAGACATGTAGACATGTAGACATGCAGACATGTAGACATGTAGACATGCAGACATGCAGACATGCAGACATGTAGACATGTAGACATGCAGACATGCAGACATGTAGACATGGAAACATGTAGACATGGAAACATGCAGACATGGTCAAGGTGACTTTAAGCTTAAACTGAGCATCAGAATGAGAAGAAAAAAAGGGATATAAGTGACCTAACGTTGCATGGTTTTTGTTGACAGATGGGCTGGTCTGAGTATTCCAGAAACTGCTGGTGCACTGAGATTTTTTTGCACACACACATCAATCTGTGGTTTAGTGAGCTGCAGTTTTCTGAACCAAAATGCTTTGTTGATCAGAGTTGAATGGGCAGACTGGTTGGAGATGATACCACGACAACAGTAACTCAAATAACCACCTTTGGGATGTGGCAGAACGGGAGATTCTCGTCATGGATGTGCAGCCGACTAATCTGCAGCGACTGTGTGATGCTATCATGTCAACATGGAGCAAAATCTCTGAGCACTGCTTCCAACACCTTGTTGAGTCTATGCCAGAGAGAGTTAAGGCAGTTCTGAAGGGAAAGTAGGCCCAACCCGGTACTAGCAAGGTGTGCACAGTTAAGTGGTCAGTGAGCACAGGTCATATTGAAAACACGGCAATATAGCAAGTTGAGATAAAGAGGATGAAGCACTCATTTAACAGGGAATTCTACTGACCTTGTTGTAAAGCTGCAGGCCTCTGCTGCTGTTGGAAAGAAGCCATGATGCTGTTTGCAGTCGAGTTTGGCCCGGTGAGCTACAGAGTTCAACACAAAGTGACAGCAGGAAATAAATCATTTAAAAATCTCATTTCTCAGATGTAGAAAGCATCATTAAGAAACGATGATCAGTGTCTTTATCTTGGTTTTAATGCTACACTTTATACTTCAAATGCTCATATGAGGAAAACAAGGAACAGACTGTATAGAGAGGTCAGACCCTGATTTGTAGTGCTTGATGAGTGCAGTGGATGGATCTGACCAGGAACCAGATCAACCAAAGCAAAACCAAACTTGCAAACAGATGTAACAGACAATGTGTTATTGTCTCACTGACCATGGTTCTTTAAAGGCAGAGTATGTAAGATTTCAAGGCGATTCTTTCCACCACAAGGTGGCAAACACCAGGTCGTGATCAAAACCACAAAACTGCTACCTCCACAAACCACCACAAGTTGGCAGTAATGAGCAAAACTCACCCCTCACCACTCCTCCTTGCCAGCTCCAATGAGGGCAGGAATCGCTTGTGAGCTGTAGCTCAGAGCCGCTCTGCAATAAATGGGCTTATACTCCCCCTACTGGTGGAAAAAATAGTACTTTTTTTTTTTTTACTGGTCAGAAAACATTCAAGAAGGGTCTTTGTCATTAATTAAACTTGTAATTTAATAACGCATCAAATATGGACAGACTGGAGCCTACATGTTTAAAAAAAAACTATCTAATTATGATTGTAGTTATTTTTCAAGTTAATTTATTTTGAAAATATTGAAAATCTTACATACTCTACCTTTAAGGACCACTCACAGGTCAGCAATTTGGTGGATCTTTATAGAAACTGCAGTTTTTGGAGCTTAACAACCACAGGTTTAGTTTACACAAACCGCTTAGAAGGTTTCTCTGATTTATTCAGTTAATCCTCCCCCCCAGCAGACCATCTTGTGTTCAAGTTATCATCAAAACAATGTTTGAAAATTGCAGTGATAAATAATAAGACATTTTGCAGTGAAAAGGTGTTATCGTTACCGGAGCTTGGACGTTGTGCAGGTCTTCGGGCCACACTTCAGGAACAGCTGCTTCCATCATCTGCAGAGCTTCCTCATAGACCAGCTGCAGCTTCTCTGCCTGTTTGTCAAACTGGAACAGCACCAAGGCCTTCAGCAGGCTGTGGATTTCCTCTGTGGTGGATAAAATGAGGATTTTAGATAAATTTCAGCCCTTTTTTAATCCATATTAACCAACATCAGACCTCATTTCTCAGAAGTCTTTCCTGTTTACTGGTATTTCTTCCAACATTGTGTGTAAACTATCAAACTCAAAACAAAGCAAAGTTACTATAGAACTTCATGTTTTAAATGAATAAATGACGTATGTACCTCTGAAATAATGTTTTTTTAAACCTCACAAAATCTGTTTTTGTTTGTTTACCTTCTATAGCTCAGTGGTGCTGAAGCCTCTTAACAACTTTTTAATAAAACATCTTTAAAGACTTATCTTTTCTCCATCATCATTAAAAACACACAAGGGACTCTGACACATGTTTTTAAAACATCTCAACTCTCTGAAGTTCAGCTAAAAGGAATATCTAGCCAGACACGGTTTCCCTCTTGACGTCACCTCTCATCTTGTCCACCGTGGTGATGATCTCACCGAGGGCGTACATCAAGGCTCTGTCCTCCATCGGGCTTCCTTCCTTCAGACTCAGCTTCTTTCTTTCCGCTTTCCGGCGGTTCTTCGACGACCGCCTGCAAGCAGAGAAGCTAATTTAACCACAAACAGAAATTTATTTTCAATTTCCCTGTTGGGCGAGTGTCTTACGAGGAGATGCGGGAGTTGCTCTGAGAGTATTTGGAACCGGTCATCACACTGCTAGCTTCAGAATAAAGCTCAGCATCAGGGCAGTCGGGACCATCTTCATCTGATGAGGAAGATAGTGGGTTAGGGCTTTTATTTGACTAAGTAGACAAGAGGTGACATCTGTCACACATCAACCAAACGCAACATGATGGTAAGAAGACAAACTGCAGAGGCTTCTGATATTAACAAATAGTGTTTAGGTAGTTAAATAATTTTTATTTTTAGAATATTCTACACTGATGAAAACGTAGTTGGATACAAATCAATAACATTGATAACTAATGATTTGAACCATGCCAGATTACTTCTGAATGTTTCACACAAACTGGAATCATTTACATACATAGACTGTATATAAAAAGATGGACAGAGTCTCCCTGACGTCACCCACTGGTTTCCGAAGAGCTGAATTGAAGCTCGGTGGGCGGTTCCTACCGTCGCCATCTTGGCAGGGGCACACGTGTTGTTTCACCCGAAAAATACAAATATGGGCAAAGAGGTGGAGCTGAGAGGGGGGCTGTAAGGTAATGGTGGATGATTGACATAACAGGAGCTAACCAGCTAACGGAGGTAAGTGGGATAAAGCTAAGTCACGTTGTTAACCGGCTAAAAACCGCGGTTGTTCTGTGCTGTTCTTACTTGAAGCGGGAGATCGGGTACCTGTCAAATTTAGATCTGAAGAAGAAAGATTTTACACAATCTAGTCTGGCAACAATCTGCATGAAATGTGAAGAAAATGTGTTGCGTTTGTTGAAATCAAAGCATTTTGTTCACAATTCCAAAGGGTTCATATCGAGCAAATATTTAAAAAAAAAAAAAAAAGCTAATTAATTAAAACCTTAACATTACCTTAAGTGCACCATGCCAGTGGTAAAGCATGGTGGTGGCAGTATCATTATTTGGATTTGTATGTATTCAGCTAGAATTAAAACTTCAGTCAAGTTGGGGGGAATTCTGAACATTTCTAAACCTCCTGAACTTTTGATCAAAAATCAACAAAAAACGATTTCACCAGAAGAACATTAAAATTCTCAAACTGAAACCGATTTAATAGAAAATCTGGAATGACCAGAAGAGCGCACAAGAGATGTCTGGACTGAGGAGTGGGCAAATCTTGCAAAGTCACATTAAATCAAAGCCAACGGATGAAATTAAAAGGTCCTTCATAGACTATTAGTTTAAAGGTGTACACACTCATGCAACCAGCTTATTGTGCACGCTTTGATATTAACATTCAGAATGCAGGACTTTCATTGTTTAACCCAGGAGCTGAAGCTGGGCCACGGCCACTTCAGAACGGACTTCAGGATGTCCGAGGATCAGTTTGAGCTGCTTTAGCAGCTGGCTGCTCGCTTTAAGAAGCAGAGAAGAAGTAATAAAGACGTTCAGCCATGCTGAGAACAAGTTTGAATTAAAATAGCAGCTAAAGTTATATAAACTTATATAAAGTTATATGTCTGTCTGATCAGAATATTAAGAAAAATCTACCTCAGTTGGACAAAATAGATCTTGCAAAATTGCTGGACGGAATTTCATCACGGATGTCAATATTCACATCGATTTGACTTGATAAAAAAATATCACCGTGTAAATCATTCTGATGAAATATTCAGATCAGTTTTATTTTTTATTATTTTTCCAACATGACTGGCATAATAACAGAGGTGTGTACACTTTCATATCTACTGTTAAGTAAAACCTGGACTTATTCTCACCAAGCATGTCCAGTCTGGCCTTCTCTTTCTGCTCACGAACTAAAGCCAGTCGGGTCCTGTGCCGTGTGAATGTTGCTACCTGAGCGTCCAGGAAGACAGTCTGAGTGCTGACCGCTACAGAAGAACAACAAAACTTCATCACAAGACAACATACCTCAGATATTTGGCCTATAGTTGGCTTAAGATGCTGTTTTTCTTTTGATTAATCATGTTGATTATTGAGGTGTTCTCACCTTCTAACAGTGCAGGTTTCAGGTTAGTTTCTGTGATATCTTGCCTGTTGTGCATGAAAATCTGAAGCAAAAACATCAAATCTATTATAGTCGACTCCAACACATGAATATGAGGAGGTTTGATCCCACTTTTTCTACAACACAGCTTTGCATTTAAAAGAAAGTAGGGCGGTGAAAACGGAGATGTCGACTTATGTTACAATTTTACTGACCAATCGGAGTGCTTCCTCCCAGACTGCGCCGGTGATCAGAGCCAAGATGGCTTCCTCACAGTCCTGATGGGAATAAGAGAATAAATAAATAAATAGAATATTCCGACCTGACCTAGCAGCTGTGAATGAGAAGCAGTCTGATGCCACCAACATGAAGACGGCAGCAGAGGACCGGTTTGTTGCTGCGGGAGATCTTACTTTAGCGTACTGATCCAACAGCAGCGCGGCCTCCGAGTACCGCCTTTGTTCCATCAGCTTCTCTATAGGAGTGGGAAACGCAAACATTCACTGGAGCTGCATGCAACAAAGTCACACAGGGATCACACCGGATTTCTGTCTGTCAGTCTGACCGCCGGTTGTCATGGTTACCTGCCAGGTCTCTGGCGAGCAGAGATAACTGGTCCGGCGGCAGCGGTATCTGCTGTGCCACACAAATGGCGTTTCTCCAACTGGAGCTGCTGGTGAAAGCCTGCAGCGCTCTCACTGGCTCGCCGCATCGCCATAGCAACAAGCCGGCTTGCTCTGCCTGCTGCTGCTCCACCAGGTGCTCTGCATACGCACAGCTCAGGCACTGGAGATAAAAAAGGTGAAAAATCCGGAGCAGTAAGTACGTCGTCTCTGGCTGAGATGGAAGTTTTCCTGTTTGGTTGTTTCCACCTTGTACTGAGAACTTTCCGCTGCATACAGTCTCAGAGCTTCAGTGTAGAGTTTTTGCGTCTTTACGAGCTGTAGAGCTTCGGGAAAATGCTCCTCACCTGAGCTCAACAAACATCACAAGTCAGGCCAGACTAAACCACATTTATTCTCAGACTAAAACACTTTTTGTATGACTTCCAATAACACGACATCCAAGATTGATGTAAAGTGTTTTAATATTTTTTTTTTAAGCTTTGTCAACTGTGGATGATGCAAAGCCGACAGAATAAACTCACCACAGTTGCTGAGATGGACCAAAGCCTTCCTGTATCGTTTCAGGTGCTTGTCGATGGTGTAGCGTTGGTAGTTTGGCTCCAGGCTCTTCAGCATGTTTAGGAAAGGGAGGTATTCCTTGGGGTCCTAAAGACATTCAGAAGACTCATCAGAACATTTGTTTTTAAACTGCAGCTTATTTTCAACAAAATAAAAAGAACAATCCTGGTGTTTTTCATTTTAAGACAAATCAATTATAAATCAACTCTTATTTATTGAGTTTAATCTGCTTTTGTCATTATGTGGTAAGCAGCTGCAGCAGGACATAAAGGCGGATCAATTAACAGTCTTTGTTTCATAAAGCCTTCTGCAAAACTTTTTTCATCTGCGTTAAACATCTCGAACAAACCTTGTTTAAAAGATAATAGTAGGGAAAGGAGCGGTAAACTCATAAACAGCTTTTTTCCCCATTTCTGTCTAATTCCCACTTCTACTGCTGTGTACAAGGAAATTCAGCATACACAACCCTGGTAAATAATATGATTAACTACTGTTTGAACTTATGCAGTAGTAGTTTTACAAAAGCATGATGTGGGAATATTCACTTGCTGAGAAAAACAAGGTCACATGGTATATCTTCTTGAATCCTCATGTACCTTCTGGGATTTCTCAGCCACCATAAGAACAAGGTCAAAGTCGTAGGTTCCCAGAGAGTGTTCGTACAGATCGTTGACATTGACGAGGAAGAGCAGGTACTTCAAAGCCTCTTCAGCGTTCACAGCACCCGGAGTTTGTGGAGGGTTCTCTGTAAACATATGATTTCATGATGGATTAACAGAAAACCTCGTTGCCACTGTGTGTCTGTGGATGTTTAACCCGCTGAGGTGTTCTCACCTCGAAGTTCGTGGACTTTCTGCAGAGCGATCTCCAGCTCTGGAACCGTCTTCTTCACATGAGAAGTCAGTATAGACAAACAGAACCTCAACGAAAACAAAAGGAACATTTTAATATCACACTGAATGCCATCAGTTCACAGATTTCCTGCACAGCTTTGACCCAATAACTTTATCATTTCTTGATGATGTCATAAAAACTTTTGCTTTTATTTTTTGCAATAAAGAGTCAAATAAAATCCACTGAATGCATAATTTTAGTTTATAATTAAGAAGAAAACTGCTGAATAATTATAAAAGTTCAATTTATTCCATTCACCAGAATTATTAATACTGACTAAATGATCAACACCACTGACTTGTTTGGGTCCATTGACTCCATGGCGTTCCGTAATGCATCGCAAACCACATCGACCTTTTTCTGCCTGGAGGCAGACTGAGGCTGGACCGGGCTTCTCTCAGGACGGGGGTACATGCTGCTGGTTGTGTCCTCCTCTCTGGGTAGCACAGGAAAAAGCTGCTGTTAAAGGTCAGCTGTTTCTGCTGATGTAAGGAGTCAAATTTACCAGTGATCGCGTCTTACTTGAGCTCAGTGAGGAAGAGGTTAATGTGGTTAATGGAGTCGAGTTGTGTGATGAAGGTCGCTACATTTTCCAGGAAAACCTACAAGGAAGGTAGACGTCCAAAACATTCATCTTTATCCATGCAAAATATATATATATATATATATATATATATATATATATATATATATATATATATATATATATATATATATATATATATATATATATATATATATATATATATATATATATATTTTTTTTTTTTTTAGGGGTGGGAATATCGAATAATAAAAAAAAAAAAAGTCAAAAATCAGAATGTTTTTTGCTTCACAATTATAAAATTGATTTTTTTTGTTAAAAAAAACCTAATCCTTTTTTTAAACAAATAAAAATATTCCATTATAGCATTCTTGTCATTTTTATTGTTTTTATTGATCTTTTTAATTGTCTTTGTGGGCATTATAAAATAATAAAATAAGTTTTATACATTTATTTTGTTTTTAATCTACAAAAATCAGCAATATCAAAGAATTTGATTAAATCGAATTGGCACCCAAAAAAAAAACCAGAATCGAACAAAAGCATATCGTCACAGCCCTCATATATACATAATTTATTACAAGAGATGATAAAATTTTACTGCAGAAATAAATTAAGAGAAAAAAGTGAGTAACCACAGAGAAACGTTGACAAAAAAGCAAAATGCATGCATAAAATCTAAATGTTGAAAATGTCTTTGACCTAAGGCATATCAACATGACTTTTGGGGCAATACAGACATAACTTTTGTTTGTTTTACACTCCACAGGGAACACCTAAATATTTCATTTTAAATCAACTGCATTATAAAATCTTACACACTAACCTTTGGGTTGTGATCATATATTAGGTTCAGGTTGATCCTCAGCTTCCTCATACACTCAAAAGCGTCTCTGAATCTCAAACTGTCAACGACAATATGAAGCAAATAAGATGACAGCATTTTTAACTCCCAAAAAAATCATCCAACACATGCCAACATCTGTCTGAGTTGTAGTTAGAGCCATTCATCATCTAAAACTCAGATCAGCATTCATAGGAACACAACACCTGGGTTCACAAACTAAAGTAGAAAAAGGCTGCTGCACAGGTGGGAACAGCTCGCTTTCTCTTCAAAGAAAATAATCTATTTACAACTGTTATGTCTCACATGGAGGCTATGAAACCACTAGATAAGATGGGTTATATGCATGTACAGGAAGCTACAGAGCTTCATGCTCTGTAGGCTGACCTTTGCAGTACAGGCATAAATAATAGTCATTAGGGAAAGGAGCGTTGATTAGAAATGGTAGTTTAACACAACCTAGGCTGCCATGTAAAGCCATTTCTGCATGCTGACATAAATGTAAATACATTTAATTTAGCACACACAGGTTAAACCAGTTGGTTCTCAAATCCCAGTCCTTAGCACCCCCCCTGCCCTGCATGTTTTATCGGCAACCCGACTTTAACACACCTGAATTAAATAAAGGCCCGTTAACAGGCTGCAAAGAACTTGATTAGAAAGTTCACTAATCTGACTCAAGTGCTTTGGAGGAGGATCATGTCTAAAACATGCAGGGCAGGGGGGCCTGAGGAACGGAACTGAAAAACACTGGGTTAAACCAACAAGTACTGGAAAGCAAATGATTTAACTGGGTTAAAAACTGCATTGAGCTACTAATGAGGATGTGTGTGAGAACATTCTATAAGAATATCCTATTGCATTACGAGTTTAAGCATAAAAAATAAGAATGATAAGATCAGAGTTAGCTTGGATAAACAGGGTGTTCCTGAAATTAAAACCATTTTCTACTAATACCAGAAACAAATTCACCTGTCTAACCACTTCCTGAGCTGAGCCAAAACCAGCGCTCTGTGGTGTATCGTCTCCAGATTTCCACGAGGCATCTACACACAAAAATGAGAGTGATTATGTGCAGTCACCAGGAATTTTATTTAGAGAGAATGATTTGTGTTTACCACAATGGACAAACTAGCAGTGTGTGTGTGTGTGTGTGTTTGTGTGTGCATATTAGTGTAGGTGTGTGTTTAGTAAGCAGACCTGTAGAATGACTCTGGTGTCTTGAGGCACAACAGTGACGATCCTGGACCCTCTCTCCACTCGCCGAAGCGTCTCATCATTCTGACCTCCATCAGAGGCCAAAGCCGCCTGCAGCCCTGAGAGGTCAAAGGTTATTCACCCCAACTGTACACTATTCACAAAAAGTTAGGGATATTCAGCTTTTGGGTGAAATTTCACAACAAGCCTAAAATGCATTCAAACCTGTACAGGTGAACTTAATGTGATCTTCTCTAAGCTTTTAAATGCACATGTCCAACTGTTAAATGTTTCAATAAATTTTGCACAAGTTGCTGTTCTCTAACAAGGAGCTTAACGGCAAAAATCACGGCAGGTGTGTGATCCTTGAATTGACCAATAAATGTCCTGGTTCAATTAGAGCTGGTGTTTAAACAGTTGTCCTCATCATGCTGTTCACATTTTGACATCATGAGACCAAGACGACACCTAACAATGGAACAACAGTCCCTTGCCATTGCGATGCTTCAAACAGGACGTTCTCAGACAGAAGTGGCCACTGAGCTTGGAGTGTCACAGAGTGTCATCAGCAGGTTGCAACAGAGATATCGAGAGACTGGAAGAGTCACAGAAAGGCCTAGAAGTGCTGATGACCGCTACATTGTGAACACTGCCCTGAGAAACCGGATGATGAATGCCACTCAACTCCAGGCACGTTTAAGAGAGGTGAGAGGCACCCAAGTGTCACGTCAGACCATTCGAAACCGTTTCCATCAGCGTGGTCTGCGTGCTAGACGACCTGCACGGGTACCTGACCACACCACCAGGCACAGGCATCATCGTCTTGCATGGGCCAGGGAGCATTTACGCTGGACGAGGAACCAGTGGGCCTCAGTGCTGTTCTCTGATGAAAGTCGATTCACACTGAGCAGAAATGATGGCCGGCAACGATGTTGGAGACGTCAGGGAGAGCGCTATGCATCAGCCACTGTTGTCACCAGGCGAGCTTTTGGTGGTGGCGGTGTTACAGTGTGGGCAGGGGTGTCCACTTGGTACAGAACTGCCCTACACTTTGTGAATGGTACAGTGACAAGCCCATACTACCTGAATAACATCATTAATCCAGTGATTGTGCCCCTACATGAACAGCACAGGCCTAATTTCTTTTTTTTCTTTTTTTTTGTCTTGTCCAGCATTTAGGCAAGCAGAATGATGGTCTGGATGCTGTGTTCTGCTGAGCAAATTTTCTCTGCCAAGGGAAGCTTTATAGATATAATGATCCCCTTGACTTTCTGAATTTTTATTTTATTTCTATGTTTATTTTGTATTGTTGTTTGAATTGTAGAGTTTGTACTGCTGGACCAGAGAGGACAGACAAAAGACAGAAAGAGAAAGGAGAAGAAACACCTCATAAGAAAAGGGAAAGAGATAAAGGGAGAGAAAAGGGAGAGAAAAAAACAACAACTAAAAAATAACCAAAAAACAAAAAGAAAGAAAACAACCTACAGATGTATACATACACACATACAGGCACACACATACATATACACACACATACACACGCATACATACACATACATATACACACACGTATACACACATAATATATATATATACACATATATATATACATATGTACACATATACATATACATACATATACACACACACCTCTATGCACACACACACATACATTCGTACAAACATAAACGCACTCGCCAGTATTAACACATATACATACACATACTTTAGATCATAGTAACTAAACTATGAATCTAAAAAGTTAAATATAAATGAGAAACAAACAGAAATGAGAAAACTAGCTGCTGTTAGTGAATAAAACTGCGTGACGACTCGGTGACTGTGTCACATGCAGAACATGCAGAGTGGAACGTGTTCCGGAAAAGGTGATCATGCCAGTGTGACCCTTCCCACACAAAGGCAAGAGGCACGCCAGCAGTACCCCCGAGACCAGGGCCATCGGCAGCCATCCCCAGGCGCAGACCCCAACCGCCCCACCCCGGAGCCAGCCATGCACCGACCCAGGAGGAGGCAGAGGGGGGTCCCAGCCAGAGTCCCCCGCAGTCAGGGGGAACAGGCCCCAGCAGGCCCGGACCAGCGAGGACCGGCCCCGCCGGGCACCGGCCACCCAGGGCAGACAGAGTGCGGGCCCCACGGCCCCAAGAGCCCAGAAGCAACCCCCCACCCCCGCAGGCAGAGGGCCCAGCCCACACCGATGGAGGGCCGGGATCCCCAGACCGCCACCGAGCGGCAGCCAGGCCGCACCCCAGCGCACCAGCAGCGCACCAGCAGCGCTCCCCGAGCACCAAGACCCTCCACGCACCCACGCACACAAACACACACATACGCACACACATGTGCACACACACACGCACACACATGTGCACACACACACACACACACACACGCACACGCACGCACACATGCACCCACCCACCTACCCCCACCCACACCCACACGCATCCACACTTCCTCCTTAAACACACCCTATACACCCATTCTCTTACACACGCTCAAACTCACACTCTCCTACCCCCGTTCTTTATACACACACACCCCCTCACACACACATCCCTGCTCCCTCTATAATCACCCATTCTTCCATACACGCATACCCCACTCTACACACACACATACCTCCCTACACCCCTCTATCCACATTCACACTCCTCATTGTACACCCACCCCATCACTTCCCTGTACCACCAACATAACCCCACATACGCACCCCCACCCATCTGCATACACCCCCCCTTCCTCCTATCCCAGCGGCCATCCACTTTCCTAAATTCTTTCACCCTGATCCCCCCACCCCCCCTCTACCCTAACATTCAGTCACCACTTCATCCATTGGCTCATGCACGCCCTCACCTTTCTTTCCCAACGTGTCCCCTGTGAGATACCCCCGGGGGAGCAGGGGATAGGAGGGCCCCGATCAGGGCCCCACAACTACCCCCCACCCCTGTCAATGCCCCCCCACCACTCCACACATGCAGCCGATCCAGCACCACCCAGGGCCAGCAGCAGTCCCACCCGCGCCAGGCCAGCCCAGACCCAGGCCCCCTGAACAGCACCACTCCCCCGCCCAAACTCCTCCGGCACAGCCCCAGAAATAGGGGCGTGGCAGGACCCCATTGTCACCCCCCTCCCTCCCAGCTTATGAATGATTGTGAAGTGTGTGTTGTTTGCAATTAAAATTGGGAAGAAGTAACCACATCATGTTGGGAGCGGGACCACCAAAGCAGCCCCGCCCACCGCACACTGCATGGCCCGCCCCCCAAAATATGTCCATGTGTTGTCAGTGTGTGTTTTTTGTGTTATGTTGACTAAGTGTAATTAAAACTGGGAGGTGAACCGATGCTGGGTGCAGCGATCGAAACCACCTTGATGGCCTCTCTCACCATCCAGATCAACGTGTCCACCTCCCAACGCCCTGCCTGTGTGTGGTGGAAGAAGGGAAGGAGGGGGGTCCGGGGATTTAGGTCCCGAGGGAAGCGCGCCTCCCTCAAGAAGATGAGCCACCTGCGGCACGAGGCACGTCCCCCATTCCCGGGGCCCCCGAAGGCCAGGACAGGCCAAGGGCAGCTGCCCCAACAACCAGGGCCCTCAGCAACCCCAATAAAGGAGCCGCCACCGGCCCCAGAAGGCACCAACGAACCACATGCAAAAGTGGGGGGGGGGCAAAGAAGAGGAGGGGCGGGAGAAGGAGAGACAGACCAAGGGCCCACCGCCCCCACACCCCTAGGAGACGCCCCCACCCAGAGACACGTTGCATTCCCTTCTCCTTTACACACCAACACATTCACACCCCCTCACCATCAGCCTGGTATACACACACATCTACACACACACACACACACCTACAGACCCACACATACATCTATACACATACACACCCATTCTAACAGATACACGGCCAAAAGATTAGTCCACCTCCAAAACCCTACATCCCACTCACCTCCCTGCCCATCACAAAACACCCCTTCTCATTCTACCTACCCTAGAACAAACCACCACAACTCCCCACTTCTCTCACTGAAGTCCTACCCCCTTCATAATCATGACCCTTCACCCCCCTATACACCTACATACACATGCACCCCCCCACTCCCCCCTACACACGGGCCACTACCCCCCATACACATGCATCTCAATACTCCTCTATATACACACCCCTATCTCCCATGCATTTAACACCAGATTATCCACACACAAGCCCTTACCCCTTCCCACACACACACACACACACACACACACACACACACACACACACACACACACACACACACACACACACACACACACACACACACACACACCACCCACTCCCTCATTCACAACCCCAACCCCCCACACAATCATGTACTATCACACGCCCCAAAACCTCCACCCCCACACCTACATGCCCTAATACACTCCCCCTTACACACAACCCTACCCCCCACAAACTCATGCTCCACTACACTCCCCATAAACCCCCCACATATAAACCACCACACACTTCCTACACCCCACACACTCATGTACTATCACAGTCCCCTAAACCTCCACCCCAACACCCCTCACACACTCCCGCATACACACACCCCTCACCCCCTATACCTTCATGTACCGCTACAATCCTCTATACACACCCCGCATATACACCACCGCACTCCCTCATACATACACCCCCACACATACATGCCTCAACACACTCCCACATACACGCACCCCTACCCCCCATACATTCATGTACCACTACACTCCTCCATACACACCCCATAT
This sequence comes from Telmatherina bonti, assembly GCF_933228915.1. NCBI lineage: Eukaryota > Metazoa > Chordata > Actinopteri > Atheriniformes > Telmatherinidae > Telmatherina > Telmatherina bonti. Next base: position 12,448,672 of record NC_136610.1, on the reverse strand, counting down.
ATACACAGGCACCCCCCCATCCTCAACTATCTTGGGCCCGGGTCCCTCTGCCGGGCACCAGGGCACGGACCCGCCCCCACTGCAGCGGCAGGTCCAGGTCAGCCCAACCCCCCCACGGCAGGGCCGACCACCCATCCCCGAGAAGCAGGGGACAGCCCCGGGCACCGGAGCCCAGGACCCGCACCCCGCCCACCCCACAGCGGCACGGCCACCCGTCACGGAGCCAATACCCGCCGATCCAGCCCCCGCCAGCGACCTCGCCCCACCGCCAAAAGGCAACTCCAACCATTGATCAACCCAAGGCCTCCCGCCAGGTCTGGAAACCTAGCCCCCCCAGTAATGAAGCAGCCAAGATCCCCGTCCAGGGGTCCACCCCAGACCCACAGCCACCTGAGCCACCCAGCCAGTCCCCAGCCCCGAGCGGGATGAGGTCACACTCTCCCCCCTACACTAAGTGATGGAGCTGATCACACGAGACCAGAGAGAGTGAAATTCAACTGACTGATCCTTTGAGGAGTCAGTTGAATTATATATATGTATATATATATATACATATATATATATATATATATATATACATATATACATATACATATATATACATATATACATATACATATATATATACATATATACATATATACATATATATATATATATATATATGTGTATATATTTATATATATATATATATATATATATACATATATATATATGTGTGTATATTTATATATACATATATATATATATATATATATATATATATATATATATATATATATATATATATATATATATATATATATATATGTGTGTGTGTGTGTGTGTGTGTGTGTGTGTGTGTGTATTTTGTATGTATATGCATAAGTTTTTGATCAATCTATCCATCCTCTAAGTCAGCCTTTGTTGCGTTTCACCCACCTTTGACCGTGAGTGTGCTCAGTTGGAGGCAGCGGCACATGTGAGAGTGAGTTGTGATGAGGAGAAAGTCATTGCAAACGGCAAAAGAGCAGATGTTGGAGGCAATCTGAGGAAGAAGCACACTTAAATAAACATACATGTCACTGAAAGTCTTGCTGGTTGAACAAAGTAATATGTTGACATCTCACCTCAGTGTCTCCAGCATACAGGTGGGATCTGTCTGTGAGCCCAAGCAGATGCTCCTAAAGACATAGGCATTGACAAAAAGAACGCTTTAGGTTTGTGCACATGAAGCTTATAAATAAATCAACTGCGTTGTTGTGCTCCTACTTCTCCGCTGATGCTGCAGAGAGCTGTCTGGATGCAGGGAACAGGAAAGCTTATGCTACCGCCGCTGGAGTCACGCCAGTCCTCCAATTTTGGTTCAAGACCATCTGCACGAAAATGCCAAAAACTAGATTAATTTCTGTAAACACAAAAGACATGTATATACTTCCACTGCAGGTTACTGATGTCAGCTTTGATGCATACCAAAGAAAATAAAATTAATACAGACAGACTGAAAAAAGTCTTCTTACAGAATGACGTGTTTTTGGATAAGTAACTAAATTAACTTTAGGTTGACCGTTTCCTCATGAAACATCTCCAACACTGAAAGACAGAATTTCAGAAACAGAGGAGTTTTGTTTGGTTACTGACCCCACAGCAGTTTCCTGATCTGTCCATCCTCAAGCTGCAGAGCAACAGTTCCATTCTGGGAGCAGTGAACCATGCTGACCACAATACCGTCCACTTCCACCTGAGACCTGAGCCATGAAAACAGCATTAAAAGCCTCATTTACATATCATTTTAAATAACTGAGCCACTTTATCTACTAACAAGCTTAGAAGAAAAAAGAACAAGAAGGATGAAGGATATTTTCAAAGTTGCTGACCTGACAACCAGCATGTCCTTGGTATCCTGAACAGGGTGGAGCATCAGCAGGGTGGAGGAGGTCGGCAGCAGACCGGAACTGACTGCTACAAACAGCTCATCCTGCAGCCAGAGCAGCTGCCGCAGGGCCAGAGGGTTGTCCTGAGGGACAGCCAGACTTTAGACATGGAGAGAAGAAAAAGGAGAATCCATGAGACAGAAACACCTGTTAGCTGATAAAAGAATAAAAAACACTTATTAAAAGCAACTGAGGAGTGACACAAGAGGAGACAGCGAGGAGGAGGAGTGTCAGACGGCGACGTCACAGCAGGTTTTATGTTACCTGAAGGTTTTCTGGAGGATGAGTGGATGAGACATGATCCTAAACCCATCTGTCGTTTTGTCAGCCTGCTCACCTGAACCTGTAATGATAAACAACATGCAGATTTCATTTAAAACCAGGGCCGTTTCTAGCTTTGTGGGGGCCCTAGGCACGATGCTGTTTGGGGGCCTCTAGTTTGTCAAACAGTAATGATGTGATCCCTAACCCTTCAGATGGTCTACTAAGATGCCACCATCTCTTACGCTTCCTGAGAAAAACCAGCTGCAGGTAAAAGCAAAGACCTTTGAGTTGAGTTCAAGTTAAACTGTTTTTAAAAAAAAACACTATACTTGTCTATATATCAATAAATAGAAAATATTAAGTATTTATAAAAATTTTTTTACTTCAAATAAGAAAATCCAACAAAATGACACTTAAAGTAAAGCTAAATTAGCTTAGTCTCACACTTATCAGCATAACTGCTAATAAAAACACACATTATTCAGAGTAACAGTTACAGTGTATCATCCTCAAAATGTCTGCTTCCTGGCTTTTTTCATTTTCAGTCATCAGTGATGTCCGCGTATGACAGCTGTTTGCCCGTCTCACGTTTGCACCTCCAATGCATTTATTTGTAAGGTGTTCGGCCCAACCATTACAATAAATTCACAAATTTTCTCCTGATTTTTCTCACAGTTCGGTTTGTTACAAAGGGCAGATATTGTTATGATACAGGTCACTGTCAGACATTTAAAATGGCGTGCTTTTATGCCAGGCATTCGCGTAGTTCACCTATAGCAAGAAACGTCTCTGTTTAAAACCATTTTACAAAACATCATTAAAAATAAAAAAGACAAACGTGACAAGAAAATCGTTTCAGAGCTTCATAGTTTCATTTTCAAACATCAAATCAGTTTTCTTCTACTCGTTAAGTCTGGGATGTTATTTGTATTACTATTTATCTTATTTACTATTTATTCAGTTTGCTTTATTGTTTTAATTCCGTATTTCTTGTATGACCTGTTGTTTTATTGTGTTATTTATTTGCATTTGAACAGTTTTATTCTGTTTTTATCTTGGCCGATTGTGTATAGCACTTTGTTTCAACTCTGGTTGTTTTAAAGGGTTTTATAAATAAAGCTGAGTTGAGTTATCTTGTTTTCAGTCTGGTCCCAGATTTTATTACAGACACAACTTTTCTCAGGCAGAAACGTCAAGAAAGCAAATGCATTAAGTTTATATGCTTAACACAAACTAGCGCACATTCAGTTGGTTGTAAACACAAACACCTAATTAGCCAATTTCATGGCAGCCAATCATTACATCTATAAATCCAGACATGGTCAGGACAACCTGAAGTAGTTGAAACTGAGCGTCAGAATGGGAAAGAAAGAGGATTTAAGTGACTCTGAACATAGCATGGTTGCTGAAGCCAGACAAGCTGGTCTGAGCCGCAGTTGTCTCGACCAAAAAGCTTTGTTGATGTCAGAGGTCAGAACACAATGGGAGGACTGGTTGGAGATGATAGAAAGGCAGAAACTCAAACTCAGTCTGGTATTAATGCTCAATATAAAGAAGACACATTGTAAAATATTATTATAAATATAGTTTTCTCTGTTTCCTCACTGCAGTTCAAAATATACAATGGCAAAAAAAAAAACTTTCAGCCATTCTAATTTACATAAATGTTTTTTTTCTTCTAAAATACTTGAAAACAGATCAAGACAACAAAACAAACTAGTTAAATATTTAAGATTGATTAAAAATAATTATCTTTTCAAATGTTTTTTGTCTGTAGACTACATTAATAGGCATCATTATGTGACTGTAAGCCAGGGTGCTACCTGCTGGTAGCTTAACGCAACTATAGATTTTAGTTTGGTCATGGAGCAGAGTGAGACATCTCCTCTGAATACCGCTGGGACTGCTGCCGTGTAGGACAGCGGTGTAGGACAGGGACGGGCCTGCAGCAGCACCTGCTGTTCACTGAGAAGCACTAAATGATACACGCTTTCACGTCAGTATTTAAAATCTCTGATAGCATCGGAAAAACTGGCTAATTTGTCGTTAGTTGTTCTGAAAATCTGCTAATTTGAGAACACTTTAAGCACCAGGTCCTGCTGTGTGGACGGGGCTGCCTGCTGTGGGCCTGTTGAAAATAAGCAGAGGCAGCTGGTCCTTCCTGTGCACCAGCAGACGCCAAGGTGGAATAAAAGTATTGATATTTTACTAATTAATATCTATCTGAAGACTAAATTTCCGTATCAACTGCTATCTGAAAATCAATGTTTTTACAACACTACCACAGTGTAGCATCTTCTGACGGCTACTTCCAGCAGCATAACACGCCATGACACAAAGCTCAAATCATCTCCATCTGCTTTTATGAACATGAAAATTAGTTCATTGTACCCTAACGGCCTCAACAGTCTTGTGACTTTTATGTTGATTTATTTATAAATGTACTTATATACCCTTGTTTGTTTTGGTATTTTCAGAGAAACAATAAAACAGGAATAATTAAATTTCTGCAGAAAAAATAAAAAACATTTAAATTTAAGAAAATGTAAAATAAAAAACAAAATAGAGAAATAAACACATAAAAGTTATAATAAAAAGAAACAAATGCATGGATGTAAGAAAAACCTTTAACAAAACTAATAAACTACTGAATAAACAAGTGAAATTGGCAATTAAATGTTAATTAAATTGAATTAACTCTTTCCCCGCCAGACAACTGTGAATTAGTTGCTAGCCAGCGCCAGGCATTTTGATAATATCCAGCAATCTTTGAAGGCCGGCTGAAAATGTTGTGTTTGAAGTATGTTAACACTGCATTTATCAAAAGAAAGAAGAGAATCTGACCTTTCAAATAAAGAAAAAACTATTTTTCTATCTTTATTCATTCTTGAGTTATCAACTATTGAATATTGGTCATTTTTGTTAAAAAAAAACAAAAAAACAAAACATTTTGAAAAACAATCTCAGAAAACAACTTATTTCATAAACATTTATTGTCAGTACAAAACTGATTGGCTATTTACCTTTTTTTATTTATAAATACTAAAAAAGCATCACAGTTAACCAAATGTTATAATTATAATAATAATAACATCTTTGAAAATATCCTAACATTTTTTAGAATGTTAGGGGTCACAAACACTAGAAGAAAATTTGCTTAAGTCGCAGATTATATCACAAACTTTAAATATTTCTATCAATTTCTCTTATATTACAAATAAATAAATAAATGAATAAATAAATAATTCCATCTTATTCTCTTTCTACAAGTAAGCACTGCAAAAATTGAACAAAAAAATATGAACACGTCCTCGTCCTCTGCTGATTTCAATCTATAAATAATAGGAAGGAAGAAAATCTATTTATTTATACATATTCATGTGTGTGTGTGCATATATATACATATATAAATATATATATATATATATAAAAAATGTATGTATGGATGCATGTATGTATGTATGAGAGAGATAATATATATATGTGAATGTGAATATATTTATGAGCACAACTGTCTGTCTGCCTGGCTATAGAGCACAACTAAATAAAAGCCGCACTGAGAGCAGCAGCTCTTTTTCCTTTTCCAGCAGCCACATCGATTGCCTCTTGAAGGCTGTTTTGATCATATCATATGTTTTTCATGATGAAGGTGTGTGCATGAAGCACAAAATGACTCCCTATTTCCGTAAAAATATATAAATTAGCCGCATCACTGTTTCAGCCACATAATTCAAATCAAGGTGATAGTGTTGTTTACTGTGTTGCTATATGATACCAGTTATTTGTGTTTATTTACTAAATCAGCCGCAGCCACATTTTTAACGCAAAAACACGGATTGCAGGAAGATCTCGTCATCGGCGGGGAAGCGTTGTAACGTGAATGACGGAATATCTCATCAATGGCGGAGAAAGAGTTAACACAACATTAAAGTCGATAATGATGAAAATTACAGCAGACACAAACTGTTTTCACAGGTTTTTTTAAGCATTAATCGTGTTTATTACTTATATCTTTTACTTCTAGTTTTATATTCCTGTATTAATCTTGATTTCAGAGGGTTCAGACATTTGTTGAAGTAAACTCATTAGAATGAAAGTTACAAACATTGTTTTAGTAAAACTTTACCTACAATACTGACGTTAAACTGAAAAACTGTTCATTACTTACTTTGGCTAAAGACTGAGATCTGTCCGTTTGCGGTGAATGCTGCAAGCTGATTGGTTGCCTGCGGCCGACACAGGAAAGTCACCTGGTTGACAGGAGACTTCAGCTGGAACTCGAATGAACACATTGGGGGGGGAACCACGCACTGCCGGAAGGTTGTCACCAGGATTTTTTCTGAGGAGTTGCACAGATATAAACATCATGTTGGAATAAATCTACAGTTTCTCTCATCTTATTGGTCCTTACCTCCATCAATTACAGCCACATTGGCGCCGTCGCTGCCATCCAGGCCGGGACTCCGCTCAGTCGTCCAGCCCCAGTCATAGCTTGAGCTGGTCCAGCTGCGGTTCACAACATGCAGGCGAAGGGGATGCTCAGGGTCCCAGGAGATGCACACCGGAGCTTTCTGAGGGTCTCTGCCGAAGTCCAAGCTCTGTTTCAGGTACCAGTGGTAGTTCCCAACGGTCCACAGCTGGACTGCAGAAATAAAAAGTAAATTCATGTAAACTTTCTACATCCTTTTCTTGCTTCTCATCGAGCTTAATACATGGCTCATACAGTTATGCTCATATTTATTCATACCCTTTCATTAAAGAAGGAAAACAACAGCTGCCGGTAAAATAAGCTGAAATTGACTAAAGTTAATAAATAAAAATTATATGAAAATCATCACATTATTTTCTAATTTTGGTTCAATAGAATTTTTTTTTTTGAAAAGCAAACAAATGAGATAATTTGTTACATATTACATCACTCATAAACTAATATTTTGTTGAACAATCCTTTAATGTTTCCGCTACAGTCAAGTGTTTTCTGTTCCTCTCAGTCAGACTTCTGCACCTGTTGACAGGTATTTTGTCCCACTGTTCAACAGAAAAATGCTCTAATTTGTCCAGGACCCATTTGTTTGTTTTTTCTTTCTTCAACTCAATTAAATGAAAAAACAGTGTCTTATATTACTGAATTATATTTTTGTTCATTTTTAGTTATTGTTCCTGTTTTAAGTCTCCAGTTATTTGAGTGACGGTTGTAAATTCAGTCTTTTCTTTAAAGTGGTGTTATTATGGTATTTGGAGTTTTCTGAGCCTTCTACAGTGTTACAGTGTTGAATCCTCATCAGACATGTGAACGGCACTGTTTTTTATCACCTAAACGCATGTTTGAGTTTTGAGTTTGAGGTCCAGCACTCTCTCCGTTTGGTTTCCATGGCAACGAAAAATGTGGCGTTTTAGTGAGTTTTTCTACTTGGAAATCCTTGTGACGTCCCGGGGGATAAGGTTCGGTGATTGGTTACCTTCTACTGGTTAACAAGGGCATGTACAAATACATCAGGCGGGTGGAAAACGTGGGATAAAATTATTTCCAACGATGGCTGGTGAGTTTACCAAAGAGAGACATCCTGCTGCATTTGTTGCTGTGGGTTGCTGTTTTCCACTTTGTTTTCAGGCTCTGATTCAGGTTCCAACATGTAGGGCTGTATGCTATGTGTTGACATTGTATTTAGTTTTATTGAGTTCATATTAGCCTAATCCTTCTGTTTATGAGATGTTACAATGACGGCGAAAGCAGGTGCGGTGCGCGCCCCCGATGTAGTGCAGTGGCGGGAGGCGGGGCTTAATGCGGAAGAGTCTCAATCCACTCGTTTTGCCCACAGACTGATCTGACAGCCTACGGAGAGGGTCGGTCTGAAGTAAATAAAGCGATTTGTGACAATAACTCGATCAATCCCAGCCCTTCTGGTCTCAGAAATAAAAATAAATGAGCCTGAAATGCACATAATAGTTCAACTTTAAATGAAAGGGGATGAATATATATGAGCACAACTGTAGAAACAGTAAACGTTTCTGATTTCTGGACTTACTGTAGTTGCTGATCTGACCGTCCTCCCCAGCAGTCATGTCCTCCAACCATACAGCTAAAACTGTGGAATCGTTGTTCCACAGCAGCTCCTTCACCTACACACACGCACACAGTACCATAATCTGATAACACCGTCGTCTGCGTCATAAACAGTCTGCTCTTACCTGCTAAATACAACTCTAGATTGTTAATCGAGACAAAAAGAAACATTCAAATGGGAGTGTGAACCTTGGTTTGGTCTTTACTGAATGGCAAAGTGAAGTCTCCATGCAGCAGCCCGTTCTTCTCCATGAACACTACGCTGTGTTTGTTGGGGTGACGCTGAGTGCTGGCGATCAGACTTCCCGAAGGTCTGAAACATCACGGCAAGATTTAAAAATAATCATGCTGAGCCACTTTATTTACCGGCGGTTAGGTAAAACATCTTACTTCCAGCAGAGTGCCTGCTCCAGGCCGTTGATGGGTTCGCTGGTGGCCTGCAGGACACCTTCTCTGTTCCAGACCCGAACCTTTCTGGCTCCAGTCTGAGGACAGATGGCACTGACGGCAAAGAGCTGACCATCTCCTCGCCATGTGACCCGAGGATTTCGGTCATCCCAAGCTACAGCTGGCTGCGCCTCCTGTGGAAAACATTTACACCATCCAAAATAATTTCACATTTGTGTTTTTTTTGGTTTGGTTTATTCTTTAAAAACCCTTTGTGCTGTTTGAAGGCATCATCACTGACCTGGAGCTTCCTCTGTGCCGCCTGTTTCCCCTCTGAGCCATGAAACTGAGTCTCCTTCTTCCCCCAGCCCACTGTCACAAACTTCCCTGCAAAGCAACGTGAACGAACATTTCTCTGGAGGTAATTATATATTCATTCAGCAAAATAAAAAAGCCTTTACAGCAAATTAATTTCTGTGGCTTATAAAGGGAATAAATAATGTAAAGTAAGTCCATCTGGAGGTACCGTACCTTCACCAAAATCATCCTGATGGATTCCCACCTCAGTTATTGGCTCAAAGTCTTTGGTCATCATTATAATAGTTTCCTGGCCTGTGAACACACATGGTTTGCAACACTTACACATGTTCTGCTTTAGTATTTAAACCATTTCTGCTGAGCTCAGGTGCCTCTTACTTCTCTCGCCACGCAAAAAGATGCTTCTATAAAAATAATGTGACTGTGAGTTCACATTTTTAAAAAGACGCGCGTTTGTCCATATAACGATAAAATAACGAGTCAGAAATTGGAGAAAACTGGTTTTAGAACCTGTGGAAGAGGAATATATCATTCTGTATGAATTGGCCTGAAATCATGTGTATGTAAAGTGCCCTGTGACAACATTGTTGTGAAGCGGCGCTATTCAGATAAAGCTGAATTGAATATCAAAGCACATATCTAAAAAAAAGAATAGAATAAAAACATATAAAGCAATGAATGTGCCCAAAACCAACTGCAAAGCCAAACCGGGTGACTGAAGACAAACAGGTTTTGGTCAGACTGACATCTGACAAGCTTGTAGCCACTGTCAAAAGATGCATTATTTAAGGACAGAACCTACAAATGACTTTCCATCAAAGCAGCTTTCCACCAGTCAAACCTTTAAGACAGAGAGGTCAACATGCAGGTGTCAGTTTTTCAGGACTTTATCAAAAGGCATCTATGTGTCTCCCAGATCACCCGTTTTTCGGATTTGATATAATTATGATTAAAGCTGTGATAACAATGTACTTTCGTTCCGATTCGATTTAAATTGACATTCTCATAATTCTTCGATATTGCTGATTTTTGTAGATTAATAACAAACAAATGTATAAATTATTTCTTTTGCTTGTTTTTTTTTTTTAAATTTCAAATAGGAAAAAACAACACAGTAGCCAGACCATCATTCTGCTGCTATAAGGCCCAAGAAGACCAGTATAAACATCAATGAAACCAATAAAAATAACAAATATTTTAGAAAGGATTACTTTCATTTATTTGAAAAAAAAATTGGATTTTTTCCAAAAAAAAAAAAATCTATTTTAAAATCCCGATAATTGATTTTTTGATTCAATTTTCCCACCCTTTAATAATGATGGAACAATTCTTGCATATGGAAAGGAAATCATGGATGGATGGATGGATGGATGGATGGAAAGGAAATCAGGCCCTAAGAACCCACAGCTCCAATCAAATATGCTGATAACAGATTTAGTTTGGCCCTGCGATTTGTTGTGGATTTAAGTAAACGTATCTGTGGCATTCACTTCTTTTTTCATTTTTACTTTGAGTAATAAAAAGTCATTTCCCTTACATAAAAAATAATAAAGTACTAAAACTTGATGCTGTATTTACCCAACACTGTCATTCTCCTGCTTTTGTTGTCAAGGCTTTGTGACTGTTACATACACCTAACAAGTGGTGAAAGTCTTCTTCATTTAACCTTTATCAACATATGTTTCTCATGACAAACCATGTTCCTCTTACCAGTAGTCAGAATGACAAGCTCTTCATCAGGACTCCAGCTCATCGAGGTGAGACCGCTGTCAACACTGCCGACACACTCCAACTAAGAAGAGCAGAATTTTTAAAGAGCTCTCATTCGCATAATAATTCAGCACCAATGTAATCTTTAACTATTTCAAACTCATTAGAAACAGCACTTTGCAAAATGAGGCCTAAAAATCCAACTTTCTAATGCTTCATCATCACCAACCTGGCAGGTGTTGAGGTTAAAGAGAACAACGTCACCGCCTGCTGTGGCCAAACATGCTGATTCTAGTTCAGCCAGATCCTGTAGTCCGACCACCACCCCCGTGCCATCTTCTGGGAGATAACTGTCTGCTGTCAATGAGGCTTCATTCACAACCTAATGATGAAACCGCAGGAAAGTTAATTTCATTTCATTTATTAAGATCTCCATTAGCCTGGAAAAAAGCGACTGAAATATCAGTAGCTACTCTTCCTGGTGTCTTCTCTATATTACATTACAATTTATATAAACAATTTTACACACCATGCACACCCACAATCACACATAAACATACAAACAAAACAGCTCAATAAAAAAAGAGGAAAAAAAACAACAAAGAAAAAACATTACTGATCATTCACAAAATAGCTCTAATTAAATAACTAAACATACTCCAATATTATCTACCCTAGATCATTATCATGTCTGTATTGTAAACAAAAACAGTTTAAGTTTCTTTTGAAAAATTTTTGTATTATTTTCCAGTAACAGAAATCCTGGCAATCCAATCCATGCTACCACAGCTCGATAAAACACTGCTCGCTGAAACGGATTAGTTCTGCCTAGAGGCAGCGCACACCTCGTCCTGCTTTTTTGTCTCGTGCAATAATTGTGTTGATCAGAAAAAAATTCCTGTAAATCATTTCAGGACTTTTTGTAACTAAAATATTATGAATAAATGATGATAAGGAATACTTCAATCTGTAATTCACAGTTAAGCATGCTAAATTATTGTGTATTAAAGTTACATTAGCTCTGTATGGACAACCTAATACAATCCCTTTCCCGTTAGTACCTGACCAAACAACTGATGCATAATCTAAATAAGATAACACTAAGGACTGAGCTGATCGTTTGGTAAGCTCAGTCAGTGAAATGAAAGCATGCTGCCTGCAAACACAAATAAAAAACCAAGTACTGCACCTGGCCAGTGCGGGGGTCATACTCTGTTATGGAGTATTGAGAGGCGATGAGCAGCGAACCAGTGTCTGCACGCACAGAGAAACACTGGGGGAAGCCTGGACCCTGCAGCTCTGTGCTCTGAAGGCTCTTCAGCAGCTTCAGGTTCCTCATTTCACCCCAGTGGTCTGCTTCCTAAGTCCAGAGACGACCTGTGACAGGATCAATGCAACAGGTTTCATTCTTAAAAATCTGACAGAGAAACATATTTATAACAGAGCTGTAGAGGTGCATAGTGGTCTGCCCCTCGTTGTACTAAATTAACGCATCTCTATGTCAATATATAAAGTATTACATTGCTTCACTAATGTAATACGTCCTTTTTTCACACAACTATAATGTCAAACCTTTGCGTGTACTTCAGATTACTTTAAAAAAAAAAAAAAAAAAAAGAAGAAGCTCCAAGTGATCTAAAACCAGAGGACTTTTCACATTCATATCCTCAAAAATTTTAAGATTGCTGCCAGCTGCTGTAGTTTTCAGTGATTATTTGAATTTGTATTTTGATCTCCATTAGGTATTGTGGTCACACAGTCTGTTATTATTCCTGCATTAAAAGAGGGATAGCCTTCCTCATTATGGTCTCTTACAAGCTGTCTATCCAGTGATGAGAGTGGTTACTGAACAATGGCTACTAAATGGTATTTACCATCATCAAGTCTATATTTATGACACAACAATTTAATGTGTTTGGAGATGCCTTTTTTAAAAAGAATTTTTAAAACAGACTGTTTGCTTTGATAATGTTGCTTGACAATGTGTTCCAGTTGTACATAGCTCTATAGACAACAGTACTTGATGATGATGATTATATGTCTATAAGGCTTAAAATTAACCCAACCAGAGGCAGAAAACAGTAGAAACGTATTGTATTACCGTTAAAAGCTCGTTTTAATCAGCTGTCTGTAAAACCCCGAACACACATTAATGTCAAAATGTCCAAAACTGGAACTGGACTTAGCTCGTTTACTCTTCATCTAAATGGAGCCACGTGGTATTTAGCTGCTAAATTAACTTCACCATGAAAGAAATGACGGCTGTCATATTTAATAAAATCCCCAGACCACATTAGAAACTCACCGTGTAGATTGTACGTGAAGTAATATAACTTTCTTGGTGTCCAGCATCAACAGCACAACAAAATACATGTGGCGCTGTCAGCCTCGTGACCTTCAACCTCTGACGTAATTACGTGAAGATGCGTAAGTGTTGCCCCCTACAGGCGTGGAGTGATTTTACACTGAGTAGGTTGATGTACACAATGATTCATACCAGAGCTTTGTTTCTTTCTTTCTTTATTTACTTTTAGCTACTTTTAGAATTGAACTATAATTATGGGATCAAAAAGGTGTAAGAGGACGCAGGAATTATAGGATTTCTAAGAATAAACATGAAACATAGTGAAATGCTTGTTTACAATATGTATATTCTCCAGAACTTTGACCACTTATTTACTGTTTTTGGTTAACATATTATGTTATAATCCACATCAAAACTGGAGCCTGTGGTATTTTAATGTCAAATATGAGTCACACTTTTTTCTGTATGTCTCACTGCATTCAGTCTCTATGTCTGTTCTCTATTAAACCTACTACAAGGGCAATGCAGAGTTAGGCTCTCAATTCTTTCAATACTATGTTTTACCCTTCCCCTAGCCCTAGCCCTATCCCTCGGTCCCCCAGTGGAGGGGTAAGTGTCAAGTGGTGAAAATGTTGTTCAGGGACACTTCAGCATACGGTCATAGAAAACCTGGATTGACTCAGCAACCTTCCAAATGATGACAACTGTTCTCCTGCTGAGCTACAGCCAAGTTTGAGATAATAAAAAAAAAAATAAATTAAAAAAGCTCAAAAGCAAAAGAAAAAAGAAAAAAAAAACCCACCAGTAAAAACTTCGCTCATGGACCCCTGATGATAAAAATTCTACTTCATGTTTTTGCAAATTGCTGATTTTTATGGTATGTTGAGTACTGACTTTGTTGTTTATTCATTACTGCTTTGAAAAATTAAAAAGTTAATTTTAGTTTATCCCACTATTTATTCGCTGTATAAAAATTCATTTTGACAACCTCGTGAAAGAAATTAGTGGTAACAACACCTTCATACCCTTAATTTCTTTGGCTAGGATAGCCAAATTTGTAGCATTTTTAGCCACTTTTAATGCGTAAATTTTCAATTTTTAATGTCATTTTTCAAAATGCCAGATTTTAAGATAATTTAATTTTGTTTACAATTAGGACCCGTATGACATACAGTATACTGTAAGAACCTCTCCTGGCAATAAATAAATAGATAAAAATAAAAAAAATAATAATGAAGAAAAATAAAAAATACCCCCCCCCCCCCCCCCCCCCCCCCCCCCCAAAAAAAAAAACAAAAAAAAAAACAAAAAAACCCGGATGCCACTTTTATTTTGTGAAGTCGTAACCGGAAGATTTTATTTTTCCCTTTATGGTAACTTGACAGGCTGCTCGTGCTGCTCGTGCTGCTGGTTGACAACAGGTGAAGCGGAGCTCATGTCGCTCGCGCGGACTCCCGACATGTCTGCAGGAATATAAACGTGACGAGAGGATAGTAAGAGCATGGTAATCGATTTTGTCCATTTTATCGCAAATATTTTAGGCTTTCTTTATGACAATACAGCAGATAAACCGTGATTTTTTTTTTCTCCAAACAAAACCAAATTTCGGGCTTTAGCTTTTTTTCCCCCCGAATTTGCGGTAGTTTTCTGACGACATTCTGATTTTTAAACCCCCACGAGGTTAATGTAAATGTCTAAACGTTTCTGAAGGAACTAGTTATACCATGCAAAAAACAAAATGTCATATGAATTTCCACCCCTGTAGTTTATCACTCAAAACGTAACCAGAAAGTGGAAGGTGTAATTTATTACCTGCTATCTGTGGTAAAGGGCAATCCAGCAATGACATGATTTGCAAGAAGTGGAAACATTGTTTACAGGGAAATAAAAAATATATCGCTCCTATGTTCACCTTTTTCATATATATGTTGAATGTGGACACCCACTCAATGTAAACATGAACATAGAGTGGTTTGAAGTGTTTTTATATGTTCAAGCTTTATACCAGGGGGTGTCCATGTCCTAGTCATTTAGAGCCACAATCCTGCAGTTTTGCAGTGTTTTCCTGCTCAAACACACTTGACTTAAATAGTCATTGTGCAGAACTTTATAGGCTGTTGGATCCAGTGAATTTGAGTGAGATGTGTTGAAGCAGGGACTGATTGTAAACCTGCTGGACAGCTGTTCTCTAAGACCAACTTTGGAAACAGATGCTTTATATGAATGAGACAGCTACTCTTATATGCGTCTTATCTACTGTAATACATTTCACCCTTAAATTATGCATTCTTTTACGCATTATCAATGTAATATGTCATCTGATATTGTTAATTGTGTCAATGTTTAGCTGAAAGTTGTTTGGCTCAGGAAGATAAGAAAGCAGCTATGTCTTTAAGTCTGTTTTGGCTTTAATGTAGTTAAATAACTAAAAAAAAAAGGTTACAGTTTCTCTTTTTCCTGCTGTTTTTAGTGGATGAAGATTAAATGGTAGAAAAAAAATGAAGGTAAAAGTACAACTCTGGATCCATTTATCATCATCATCATTATCCTTCTGGGTACCATATTGTATGTAGACATGTACTTAAAATTTATCCATGAGGATAACAGACAACTACTTTTTTTTTTTATCAGCTGTGAAAAGGGGTCAAAATCACTGAGGCTTCAGTGACTTTTCTTAAAAACGGTAATTCAACCGCACACGTTGCTCATTTTTATTATCCGGATATGTGAGGGGAGAAGAAATCTGCATTAAACCAGATGAGAAAACCTTAAAAGGGGTCTTGCGTTTTACATTTATGCAGGGACAGATGGTCCCCCCTTTTAGATCAATGATTAGTTGCTATCTAGTCATCTAAACGGTCCCCAGGGATCCAGCTGAAGGGCCAGATGATCCCCAAAGAATAAGGGTATCTTGTTTCTGCAAAATGGGGAGGATTGTGTGCTAATGCAGAGATGTTATCTGATCAGCTTGGCTCTATAAGCATATGATGAACCCTCACTCAAAGCAAAGAAAGCTCAGTGGGACTGAGATGCTTGTTTCTAATGTAAAGGGCAGTGAATGTGTAAACATACGTTACAGTTCCATGATATATCCGGATGGTTGAAAAACAAAAGTGCCCCCATCGGGGACCACTTGGCCGCACACACTGACATTAACGTTATTGATAAGTTCTCATGGAAGAGCTGGGCTTGATGACCTTTCTACACATTAATTCCCACATTGAGCCACGCTAAGACACACATTTCATTCTGCAAACAGAAACACATGGCTGTTTTAAAGATGTGGGACTGTTACGGACCAATGCACTTACTTGGATACTTAATGGCACATATTCATATAGAATCAGTATGATTAGGTTGTTGCTTTTACGGCAGACATTTGCATTCACACTCTCATCACTATCCCTGTGGATCGGTTTCAAAGCATGATACCTGACTGCTTAACCTAGTATTTTCCAGGAATATATCCATGATATTTAAAATATCCCAATTCTGTCCTCATTGCCAGCAATGCTGCTGCAACATGACAGTTTGACAGAAAGATTTAGTGCTGACTCAGCAGAGAGGATGCAGTCACTACTGCAATTATTTTCAGCATCGTCATCATACTTCGGCTCTTTCTTGTTTTCTGTTTCTCCCTGTCCACACCAGGAAGACGTCTTCCAGTATAGGTTTAAGCAACTCAGACAATCCCCATAATTGCTTTTATTGTATGTTTTGAAAACCATTCATTTTACCATTAGCACATGACCAAAGTCAAGCTGTCACGTTCTCATGTAAAACAGACAGTAGCTCAGAAGCGGCACAAGACTGCAATTATCCAAAATGTTGTCTCCTGCGCAGTCAGACATTGCCCTCATCCTTTTTCTGGTCATTTATTTCATCATGTGAAGTTACTTTGCTGTAGACAAAGTACAGCTGATAATCAACGCAGATAGACAAACCTAATTTGAAAGTAACAGGAGCAGACAGACCTTCAGGAAGTCTAGTAGAGCTGGTTGTTCACCCCTGACACAGAAAGATGACAGGCGTTTAGTTTACCACGTCATACCTCACTTGTCATTACTGGAATTACCTTCCTACTTCACTTCTGATATTAGTCACCCTATGTGTACATGGGAGGTACAAATGTAGAGAATATGATAGATGGTGTTATGTGCACCTGCAACTCAGGAGCAAGAGCAGTCGTCTGCCAAGTGGAAAGTCTGTATATCCAGTCCAGGCTTCCTCTGACTATGTGCTGAAGAGTCTTTGATAAGACACCGAACCTTTGAGTGGTCATCGTATGACTAGGAATGCTCTATGTAAGTACAGTCCATTTACCATTAACTTTACCATGAGTTGAAGCTAACACTTAGTTTGGTGTATTTAGAATTCAGTGACAAGTTTTAAGATGTTTTTAGAGTAGAACCTGGTTCAGAGGCCTTCTGAAGTAGGGCTGCTCGATTATGACAAAAATTATAATCACGATTATTTTGACTGAAATTGAGATCTCGATTATTTATGATTATCCAATATTTTTAAACAACGCTGCGCGTCGTGGTCTTCTTGACGGTTGAGAGGAAATAATAACATTGGTGACATTTGTGATGTTATCCAAGACACAAGGAAGAAGCATTGAACGGTCTTATTGAAGTGGGCAGGAATGATTTCCTGTAACGGTCCGTGTGACAGCAAAGCTGTCATAATGTCATATTAAAACCAACTGTCATATTATAACCGTCTAATGCACGGCTCTGAGTTGTTTAATCCGCTTATATAGGAACTATTTTACGTTGGCCTCGATGTACGTTTTATGCCAAACAACCGCTGTCAGGCTACAGCGCATTTGTCTTGTTCACCTGTTAAAAGACAGCTGATCTGAACCAGCTGCTTAACGCATTGCTATGGTAACGCCCCGTAATGGAGGGATATTACAGTGTTTAACTCGCCCAACTATGTATACAAAAATAATGCAGCCAGTTCTCACCGACAATGGTATAAACTATGTTGTAGTGAACTTCCACAACCTACTGCAGTTATTCTACATTGACCTGCAGCCGGAGCCGACTGAGACTGGCCGCCTGGGAGTGCTTTAGGACGGGAGAGGCTCCCGCTGCCCGTTCCTTACTGTAACTGCAGACAGTAATGTCAGCAAACAAATCAATATAATATTTCAAAACTTGACAAAATGTGTTAACCTTACTCCTATTTTAAGTATCAAGCAAAATACTTTTGAAACTTGGTCACAATGACCAAGCTAGTACAGTCTGCTTTCATCATAGTTAATTTTACACACCATGTCTTTAGATATCAGCATTTTCTTCATCAAATTGAAATAAAACATTTTGGTTGTTAGAAAAGTATTTATATGAATTACTGTAATTTGTATTAGAATTGTAATTTTTAAATATGGTTGTACTGAAGTTGGACCTGTAGTTAAAAAATCCATCTGTTTTCATACTGCGGGTTCCAATTAAGGGTCACAAGGTGAGGGGGCGGAGCTTATCCAAGCACACACTAGTTGAGAGACATGGTACATTTTAGACAGGACTCCATTCCATCACTGGACCGACACTAACAATCACACAATCACTCCCTGGGAGAAGGAGTAGTGAGCAGTTAACCTATCGTGCACGTCTTTGGACTGTGGGAGGTGGCTGGAGTACTCAGAGAGAACCCACGCATACATATGTAAACTCCACACAAAGGCTGAATCCCTCCCCAGCTGAGAGTCTAACCAGTGACCTTCTTGTTGGGAAGTAGCAGTGCTAACTACCACACCACCGTGCAGCCCTAGTATTGATGATATGGCTTCTCACTGACCTTATGTATGTTGTACCTGTTGTACACTACCAGTCTACAGCTGATGGACTTCGGTTTTATTATATCTGCAAAAAAGCACATTTTAGCAATATGTGATAAGCATTATCTCAATTTGTCAATACTTGTGCAACATTAGGGTTTCTGCTGAGTACTTTATTGGAACCCAGCAGTTTTCTACTTGGCAAAGCAGGTTTAGTCTGTGAGCAGAATGTCTGCTCCCGGAAGCCATTATGAAGTTATGAGTAAATGTTTTGTCTCTTCTCTAACTTTTTTTCTTTCTGTGACGCACGCCTTGAGTTGTCATCAGATTAACATAAGTCAGCTGATAAAGGAGCCTGGCAGCATTCCTCCTTGACATACCGATGTGTTGAGCCAGATTAGGCCTTCACGCCTCCTTCATTCCATACTCATCAAGTCTGACTGCTATGAATACTTTCATTGTATCGGGATGGGTACATGCTCGCATCACACGATAATTCTTTCCCCGACATCAGCAGAACACGCTATGATCAGATCAACTTGTGCTTCTGTCAGTGTCTCCTGAGACTCCAGCTCCTTGTAATTTAAAGTGCTGGCAGTAGACATGGCATATTCCACCATTTTATAATGTATAGAGAAGATACCCTGATATTGGTCAGCAACTCAAATTTAACAGATTTTACAATGAAGCTGACAATATCTGGGTATGAGTGTCAAACTCCAGTACTGAAGGGCCAGTATCTGGCTGGTTTTTGTTGTTTCCCTGCTCCCACACACCTGATTCAATTCAAATGGATCCAACAGCTTCTTGTCAGCCTATTCATTCATATTGGTCAGGTGTGTTGGAGCATGGAGACAACAAAACCTTGCACAATACTAGCCATTAAGGACTGGAGTTTAACCCCTGTGATCCAGAGAAACAGACTGAAACAGAGTTGTGTTCAAAGCAACCCTTTGAGTTGTTTCTAAAAATAGAATGAAAATAGTCATGTTTCCATTACCTGGTTTTTCAGTAAATAAACCAGCCTATGCTGTGTCATCAGAGGCTGAAGTGAAGGACTGGTTTTATGTAGCCATAATACACAAAGCAGTAGGTAGGTTAATCTATATAGTAAAGACAATTAGAAAAATTTTAGAAAAGGACAATACGGATCTCTTTTCTCAGGAGCATGTGATGGTTTTTTTTTTTAGGGTTAGTATTGTTATTTTTGTAGTTTCTAATTTTAAAGCTGGAGCAGACATATATACATGTTATCAGTTGTTCCAGCTTCTAAAACAACAGATCTTATATCCAGACATGAGAAGATTTTGGCAACAAAAACATTTAGAAAGGATGAAATGATAAAGAGTATCTGAAGTATTTCAGCTAAAACCACTGAGATAACTTTAAAAACAAACGATTAGTGAATGAGATCAAAACTTTAAAAAGAAAACATTTAATTTTTAGCACAGAGGTTGTAAATGTCCAAATGAATAACTGGTGTGTGACAAAGCTCTGCCTTGCCTTTTGGCATGGTAACAATCAGGGAGTGAAGTACTGTAGATGCTTGGTGAGGAACGATTAGAGTTTTCAGATACAGCAATGCCCATTAACTGTGACTTTAAAAACATATCTAACACCACTATACAGTCAGGAAATATTAGTTATTTAGGTATAATAATCTCTCCCAGACTAACCGAACTAATAAAGTTAAATCATGATCAGCTAATAAAAACAGTAGAGGATGACCTCTCAAGGTGGAACCGCTTGCCCATATCACTTATGGGGAGGGTTTCCACTGTTAAAATGATGGTTTTACCAAAAGTTAATTACCTTTTCTCAATGGTTCCCATCAGACCATCCTCCACTTGGTTTAAATCACTAGACTCCCACATATCCAGATTTCTCTGGAAAAACAAGCCATCCCGCATTAGTCTAAAAACTTTACAACAGACCAAAGACAGAGGTGGGTTGGACCTGCCAAATTTTAATCAATATTTCTTATGTAATAGGCTGCAATGCATCTCCAAGTGGCTTAATCCAAGTTCTTTGGATGAGCCATGGCTGGATGTTGAGCAAGCATTGTGTGAGGATTTAGTCATCTCTGATTTACCATTCATCAGCTCAACTGTCAAGTCATATAAGTGTTTTAAAAGCATTAACATCAGCTCCAGTTTAACGGCTTGGTGGGAATTCCTGAAAGTAACCAAGTCTGCGCTTATTCCATGTAAGCTCACACCCATCTGGAACAATCCTGACTTCCTGCAAAACAAAAAGATGATAAACTTCCCTCGGTGGAAGAATAAAGGAGTAAAGCAGTTGGAACATATAGTATAAATTGGAAACTTTCTGCCATTTGATGCAATTTCTTCACGGTATGAATTCAGCAGCACCAAATTCTTAGAATACCACCAACTTAAATCTATCATAAGTAAGAAATACACCACTGATCAACTAAACTTACAGTTACCTATAAGGGTTGCAGAATTCCTAAATCTTAAGGCCCCGAAGCTACTATCCAAAATATACAGATTACTATTGAAGCTAGAAGATTCCATCTCTCTCCCAACTTCTAAATGGGAAGCAGACTTATCCAGCAACTTCAATCAAAATGAATGGTCACAAATCTGCTCAAACACATTCAAAATGACTAAGAATTCAAGCATGCAATTAATACAATTCAAAATTCTACACAGAACTCATTATACGGGACACAGGATGTTCAAGATGGGTCTGTTACACTCACATATCTGTTCACACTGTACTGACAACATGATTGACAGCTACTACCATGCCTTATGGTCTTGTCCACCTGTCCAGAGATTCTGGCTCCAGGTATGTAAAGATCTGTCAGACTGGTTTAAATGTAATATCCCTGCAAACCCCAAATTGTGCCTATTGAGTCACTTAGGTGAAAATAACATAGGGTTTAATTTAGCAAAACCAGTCCTCAGCAGCCTGTGCATTGCAAAGAAAACTATCCTTGTGAACTGGAAAAGCAAACAGAATCTGTGTATCCAGCAGTTTAGAAATCTGTTATTAGATTACATCAGCATGGAAATGATGTCTGCCTCCTCAAAGGATCAGTCAGTTGAATTTCACTCTCTCTGGTCTCCTGTGATCAGTTCCATCACTTAGTGTAGGGGGGAGAGTGTGACCTCATCCCGCTCGGGGCTAGGGAGTGGCTGGGTGGCTCAGGTGGCTATGGGTCTGGGGTGGACCCCTGGACGGGGATCTTGGCTGCTTCATTACTGGGGGGGCTAAGTTTCCAGACCTGGCGGGAGGCCTTGGGTTGATCAATGGTTGGAGTTGCCTTTTGGCGGTGGGGCGAGGTCGCTGGCGGGGGCTGGATCGGCGGGTATTGGCTCCGTGACGGGTGGCCGTGCCGCTGTGGGGTGGGCGGGGTGCGGGTCCTGGGCTCCGGTGCCCGGGGCTGTCCCCTGCTTCTTGGGGATGGGGGGTCGGCCCTGCCGTCGGGGGGTTGGGCTGACCTGGACCTGCCGCTGCAGTGGGGGCGGGTCCGTGCCCTGGTGCCCGGCAGAGGGACCCGGGCCCAAGATAGTTGAGGATGGGGGGGTGCCTGTGTATATATGGGGTGTGTATGGAGGAGTGTAGTGGTACATGAATGTATGGGGGGTAGGGGTGCGTGTATGTGGGAGTGTGTTGAGGCATGTATGTGTGGGGGTGTATGTATGAGGGAGTGCGGTGGTGTATATGCGGGGTGTGTATAGAGGATTGTAGCGGTACATGAAGGTATAGGGGGTGAGGGGTGTGTGTATGCGGGAGTGTGTGAGGGGTGTTGGGGTGGAGGTTTAGGGGACTGTGATAGTACATGAGTGTGTGGGGTGTAGGAAGTGTGTGGTGGTTTATATGTGGGGGGTTTATGGGGAGTGTAGTGGAGCATGAGTTTGTGGGGGGTAGGGTTGTGTGTAAGGGGGAGTGTGTTAGGGCATGTAGGTGTGGGGGTGGAGGTTTTGGGGCGTGTGATAGTACATGATTGTGTGGGGGGTTGGGGTTGTGAATGAGGGAGTGGGTGGTGTGTGTGTGTGTGTGTGTGTGTGTGTGTGTGTGTGTGGGAAGGGGTAAGGGCTTGTGTGTGGATAATCTGGTGTTAAATGCATGGGAGATAGGGGTGTGTATATAGAGGAGTATTGAGATGCATGTGTATGGGGGGTAGTGGCCCGTGTGTAGGGGGGAGTGGGGGGGTGCATGTGTATGTAGGTGTATAGGGGGGTGAAGGGTCATGATTATGAAGGGGGTAGGACTTCAGTGAGAGAAGTGGGGAGTTGTGGTGGTTTGTTCTAGGGTAGGTAGAATGAGAAGGGGTGTTTTGTGATGGGCAGGGAGGTGAGTGGGATGTAGGGTTTTGGAGGTGGACTAATCTTTTGGCCGTGTATCTGTTAGAATGGGTGTGTATGTGTATAGATGTATGTGTGGGTCTGTAGGTGTGTGTGTGTGTGTGTGTAGATGTGTGTGTATACCAGGCTGATGGTGAGGGGGTGTGAATGTGTTGGTGTGTAAAGGAGAAGGGAATGCAACGTGTCTCTGGGTGGGGGCGTCTCCTAGGGGTGTGGGGGCGGTGGGCCCTTGGTCTGTCTCTCCTTCTCCCGCCCCTCCTCTTCTTTGCCCCCCCCCCCCCCCCCCCCCCACTTTTGCATGTGGTTCGTTGGTGCCTTCTGGGGCCGGTGGCGGCTCCTTTATTGGGGTTGCTGAGGGCCCTGGTTGTTGGGGCAGCTGCCCTTGGCCTGTCCTGGCCTTCGGGGGCCCCGGGAATGGGGGACGTGCCTCGTGCCGCAGGTGGCTCATCTTCTTGAGGGAGGCGCGCTTCCCTCGGGACCTAAATCCCCGGACCCCCCTCCTTCCCTTCTTCCACCACATACAGGCAGGGCGTTGGGAGGTGGACACGTTGATCTGGATGGTGAGAGAGGCCATCAAGGTGGTTTCGATCGCTGCACCCAGCATCGGTTCACCTCCCAGTTTTAATTACACTTAGTCAACATAACACAAAAAACACACACTGACAACACATGGACATATTTTGGGGGGCGGGCCATGCAGTGTGCGGTGGGCGGGGCTGCTTTGGTGGTCCCACTCCCAACATGATGTGGTTACTTCTTCCCAATTTTAATTGCAAACAACACACACTTCACAATCATTCATAAGCTGGGAGGGAGGGGGTGACAATGGGGTCCTGCCACGCCCCTATTTCTGGGGCTGTGCCGGAGGAGTTTGGGCGGGGGAGTGGTGCTGTTCAGGGGGCCTGGGTCTGGGCTGGCCTGGCGGGGGTGGGACTGCTGCTGGCCCTGGGTGGTGCTGGATCGGCTGCATGTGTGGAGTGGTGGGGGGGCATTGACAGGGGTGGGGGGTAGTTGTGGGGCCCTGATCGGGGCCCTCCTATCCCCTGCTCCCCCGGGGGTATCTCACAGGGGACACGTTGGGAAAGAAAGGTGAGGGCGTGCATGAGCCAATGGATGAAGTGGTGACTGAATGTTAGGGTAGAGGGGGGGTGGGGGGATCAGGGTGAAAGAATTTAGGAAAGTGGATGGCCGCTGGGATAGGAGGAAGGGGGGGTGTATGCAGATGGGTGGGGGTGCGTATGTGGGGTTATGTTGGTGGTACAGGGAAGTGATGGGGTGGGTGTACAATGAGGACTGTGAATGTGGATAGAGGGGTGTAGGGAGGTGTGTGTGTGTGTGTGTGTAGAGTGGGGTATGCGTGTATGGAAGAATGGGTGATTATAGAGGGAGCAGGGATGTGTGTGTGAGGGGGTGTGTGTGTATAAAGAACGGGGGTAGGAGAGTGTGAGTTTGAGCGTGTGTAAGAGAATGGGTGTATAGGGTGTGTTTAAGGAGGAAGTGTGGATGCGTGTGGGTGTGGGTGGGGGTAGGTGGGTGGGTGCATGTGTGCGTGTGTGTGTGCACATGTGCGTGTGTGTGTGTGCGTGCACATGTGTGTGCGTATGTGTGTGTTTGTGTGCGTGGGTGCGTGGAGGGTCTTGGTGCTCGGGGAGCGCTTCTGGTGCGCTGCTGGTGCGCTGGGGTGCGGCCTGGCTGCCGCTCGGTGGCGGTCTGGGGATCCCGGCCCTCCGTCGGTGTGGGCTGGGCCCTCTGCCTGCGGGGGTGGGGGGTTGCTTCTGGGCTCTTGGGGCCGTGGGGCCCGCGCTCTGTCTGCCCTGGGTGGCCGGTGCCTGGCGGGGCCGGTCCTCGCTGGTCCGGGCCTGCTGGGGCCTGTTCCCCCTGACTGCGGGGGACTCTGGCTGGGACCCCCCTCTGCCTCCTCCTGGGTCGGTGCATGGCTGGCTCCGGGGTGGGGTGGTTGGGGTCTGCGCCTGGGGATGGCTGCCGATGGCCCTGGTCTCGGGGGTACTCCTGGCGTGCCTCTTGCCTTTGTGTGGGAAGGGTCACACTGGCATGATCACCTTTTCCGGAACACGTTCCACTCTGCATGTTCTGCATGTGACACAGTCACCGAGTCGTCACGCAGTTTTATTCACTAACAGCAGCTAGTTTTCTCATTTCTGTTTGTTTCTCATTTATATTTAACTTTTTAGATTCATAGTTTAGTTACTATGATCTAAAGTATGTGTATGTATATGTGTTAATACTGGCGAGTGCGTTTATGTTTGTACGTATGTATGTGTGTGTGTGCATAGAGGTGTGTGTGTATATGTATGTATGTGTATATGTATATGTGTACATATGTATATATATATGTATATATATATATTATGTGTGTATACGTGTGTGTATATGTATGTGTATGTATGCGTGTGTATGTGTGTGTATATGTATGTGTGTGCCTGTATGTGTGTATGTATACATCTGTAGGTTGTTTTCTTTCTTTTTGTTTTTGGGTTATTTTTTAGTTGTTGTTTTTTTCTCTCCCTTTTCTCTCCCTTTATCTCTTTCCCTTTTCTTATGAGGTGTTTCTTCTCCTTTCTCTTTCTGTCTTTTGTCTGTCCTCTCTGGTCCAGCAGTACAAACTCTACAATTCAAACAACAATACAAAATAAACATAGAAATAAAATAAAAATTCAGAAAGTCAAGGGGATCATTATATCTATAAAGCTTCCCTTGGCAGAGAAAATTTGCTCAGCAGAACACAGCATCCAGACCATCATTCTGCTTGCCTAAATGCTGGACAAGACAAAAAAAAAGAAAAAAAAGAAATTAGGCCTGTGCTGTTCATGTAGGGGCACAATCACTGGATTAATGATGATGTTCAGGTAGTATGGGCTTGTCACTGTACCATTCACAAAGTGTAGGGCAGTTCTGTACCAAGTGGACACCCCTGCCCACACTGTAACACCACCACCACCAAAAGCTCGTCTGGTGACAACAGTGGCTGATGCATAGCGCTCTCCCTGACATCTCCAACATCGTTGCCGGCCATCATTTCTGCTCAGTGTGAATCGACTTTCATCAGAGAACAGCACTGAGGCCCACTGGTTCCTCGTCCAGCGTAAATGCTCCCTGGCCCATGCAAGACGATGATGCCTGTGCATGGTGGTGTGGTCAGGTACCCGTGCAGGTCGTGTAGCACGCAGACCACGCTGATGTAAACGGTTTCGAATGGTCTGACGTGACACTTGGGTGCCTCTCACCTCTCTTAAACGTGCCTGGAGTTGAGTGGCATTCATCATCCGGTTTCTCAGGGCAGTGTTCACAATGTAGCGGTCATCAGCACGGGATGTGGCCAAAGGACGTCCACTTCTAGGCCTTTCTGTGACTCTTCCAGTCTCTCCATATCTCTGTTGCAACCTGCTGATGACACTCTGTGACACTCCAAGCTCAGTGGCCACAAACTCTACAATTCAAACAACAATACAAAATAAACATAGAAATAAAATAAAAATTCAGAAAGTCAAGGGGATCATTATATCTATAAAGCTTTCCTTGGCAGAGAAAATTTGCTCAGCAGAACACAGCATCCAGACCATCATTCTGCTTGCCTAAATGCTGGACAAGACAAAAAAAAAAAAAAAAAAAAAAAGAGTTTTCAGATAAAAAGAGTTCACACATATTATGGCCTTGTTGCTGAATAAAAAAATAAAAAGAAACTATATTTAATTCCATATTTTACAAGGAATCAATGCAGAAACCTGAAAACAGAAGACATGTGATCCAGTCCAGTCGGTTCTTTAGCTGCAGCTCCAGCATTTTGGATCAACGTAACAAGCTTTTGGTGACTTATATGGACGCCTGACTGTCATGGTGTAGAGCAGGGATCCCCAGACCTGGTCCTCGAAGACCAGTGTCCTGAAGGTTTTTCAAGTGTTCCTGCTGGAACACACCGGACTCAGACTCAGACAAGCTCAGCACATGTCTGCGAAATACACATTGATTTGAATCAGGTGTGTTGCAGCAGGGATACTTGGAAAACCTGCAGGACACCGGTCCTCAAGGACCTGGATTGTGGGTCCCTGGTGTAGAGCATAGCAGTCAAACTCTGGCCCGTGGGCCAATTTTGTCCCACAGTGTAATTAAGTTCGGCCCACGAGGCAATAAATGACTCTTAGAGCCGGGCCCGCTGGTATTATGCAGCACATGTACTGCAAATATTACAAACCTCAGATTTCTCTGTTTGTGGTTTGGTGCGTTGAGGACAGGACCTTTTCCTCTGTTGACGGTTGTCATAGCAACTTCAAGTTACTGCAGCAGAGATGGCAAAATAAGCCCAGTCCTTCAATGAGTGAGTGTTGGTGAAAAAGTGCATGATGAAAGTCTGAGATTTGTGTGCCCAGAGAAAAAGCGATTATTTTCAAACAAGAGCCTGAGCCGGACCGCAGTAGCTGAACGTACATGTGATGCCTCCAGTCTATAAGGTTCATTGTCATATCTAGAAGGTTTTTTCAATAAATATTAATATTGGCTTGCAAGTTTGTCTTATTTTAAATTTTGGCCCTCTTTGAGTTTGACACCCGTGGTGTAGAGTTTTGGTGTGGTTATTTTGTTCCAGTTTCCGGTTTTATTTTATAGTTGTTCTCCCTGGTGTATTTGGTTTAGTTGCCCCCTTCCGGTTTATTAGTTCACCTGGTTTCATTTGTGTGTGTGTGTGTGTGTGTGTGTGTGTGTATATATATATATATATATATATATATATATATATATATATATATATATATATATATATATATACGCTACTTGCTTTCAGTTTTCATTTTTCGAGTTCATTCCATGCGTTTACATGGGAGTTTAAATTCCTGTTTACTTCCGACTAAAAGTTAATTCTGCTTTAAATTGATTAAAAACGACCAAGTAAACATTTAATTCCTAAAGTAAATTTCTATTCGGAATTAAACTTAATTCCGATGTAAGTGGCTGGTTTATTCGCATTTTAATTCCGAACTATTTAATTCATGTAAACCTTCATTCCACTCTAAGTTAATTCTGGTCGTTTTGTGCATCATTACCTTGTCCTGTCCAGATGACGCGCGTTGTTTTGCCTCCTGTGTTCGGTGGTCTGTCTTTCTTCTCCTTCTCAGTTGCTGCAACAAGTGAAGTAGTATGCTCGTGTTGAACTGGTACTTCAAATTTATAATAAAAATAACAGCAAAACTTCTACTTATTATGTAGTTTTTACAAGTTACGACTAAAAAGACGAGAAGCAGGGAGCCAACTTTGTTTATTTCCGGTATAAGTCATACATCACGTGCACCCTCTGTCCAATCAGAACCCTTCCCAACCCGCCACTTTAAAAAGGAATTAAGTCAGGACGTGTTTCATGTAAACCTCCAATTGAAATTAGTTTAATGTAAACTCGTAGGAGAATACGTTGATTCTGAATTATTTAAGTCCAAATTATTAATTCCGAAATAAAAAACATCATGTAACTGTAGCCATTATCTGTAGTTCCCTGTTTTCCTTCTGATATAGTCTTCTGGTCTTTGTTATACTAAATCATCATTACCAGTATCTTACTTGCCTACTGTCTCCGTTTGGGTCCTCTCCTCCACCACCTGGTGACGTTCACCAGACTGTCATTACCGTAGTCCAGCCGAGATGTGATAAAGACATAGAGGAGGTTATTAGTGTCATTGTAGAAAAAAGTGCTCCAAATTTTGAAAATGTTTCCCAGCTGGAAGAAAATCACTCCAGGAATCTGTTTTGATTTGCCGATAAAAGATAAAAACAGTTTCTGAAAGAAAACAGCTCCCTGTTTCTTCAGATTAACACCGAGGACTAAGCTAATGTTGTCTAAAATGAATATGTAGTTGGATAGGGATTCCTTGAAGTTTGTGGGTCAGCAAGTAACTTCTATTTTGCTTAAGTTTCAATTAGAAATGGCACTCATCCTCTAGTTCTTAATTTCTCAATCTGGCCTGTATACAAAAGAAACACATCAGGTACTGAAGCTATAGCTTCAGTACCTGATGTGTTTCTTTCATGGATAAATAAACCTGTATGACATAAACATAACAGTGGTTATGGTGATATATGTCATTGCAATCAAAAATTATTCTCAAATTTTTTAAAATATCTTTGCTTTTGGCATCACAAAACTGTCTTCCAATGTAAAGGTCACTCGTGCCTGGAGGTAACACAAAGGAAACAAAAATGACCTGAGTAGGATGAATGGAGACGTTTGGGGGGGATTTCAGGTAAATATATATATTTTTTTTTCAAAGAAGTTCAGGCCTTCTGTTTAGAAATGTACATACTTTTATTTGTTGAGGTAACCACTGAGTTACCTCATCAAACTACAAAGTGAGACTGATACTTCTTAAAGCCTTCATTTCAGGCTGACACAAAGCATTGAATGGACTGACTTAAAATCTGTGTTGTTGCCGTCCACCAGGCGATTCCTTTAGGACTGGAAGAAGATGTGCCATCCCACTGTGCCTTTGTTTTTTGTAAGAGGAAAACTTCAATCACTCCAGCTTCTCTGTCTTCATTGGTCGCCTCTGTTTCCCACGAAGCCCCTCGAGGTCTCATCTGATTGGTCCTTCAGACCGCTGTGAGGACTGGTCGGCCTATCGCCTCTGTCTGGGTAAGTACCACTTCCTCTTCCAAACAGCTGCTGCAGTCAGTCAGCTTATTCAGCAGCACAAATGTGTGTGTGTGTGTTTTTGAATGTGTGTGTGTGGCCACCTTCTCTTCCACCCTCCCCTTATTTTCCTCTTTCCTGTCCACTCCCATCCCCCATTTCCTCACACACTCACATTCAATGTTTTTCTCTCTCACACACACACTTTTAAATATACCCTCACACACTCCTGCCACATGAGTCCCAGCAGCAGTCCTCTGCCTCTGAGTCACTGGAGAAAGTTGCACCAGTGTGTTTTGTGTTTTCCATGCAGCAGTGTGTCCTCTGCAGCAGATTGGGCTTCAGTTTGCAGTCAGCCCAACAGGATAAAGAGGGGGGATCACGGTTCACTGCAGCTGAATCAGAGCTTCTGCACAAGGTAATACCAGTCCTATCACCTATAAATCCTGTTACTGGTTCTCTGTCACTCGCACACAGTCGTATTGTCTGGATAATTGATGACTTTGCATGTGTGTTGGGGGCAGCTTGTTACCAATAGATGTTTTTACCCTTCAGAGTGTTTTCTCTGATATTGGACAGTTTTATCTTTTCTTAGATTATCTGTTTTAATAAATGCTGATCTGTGATTAATACTTTCTGATAAATGTTAGACTGGTAGCATCATTTGAGCCGCTCAAACTAAATAATAACCTCTACAATCATCTTTTTTGTTTTTTATTTCAAAGTGTTCAAATTTGTCTGAACGCTACAGCCTCAAATATTACAGAGAGAAATATTTAACAAAGCAGTTTGATTGAGATTTAAATTTTGATCTACAGCGATTTTCATCTAGCTCTTTTCAACTAGCTCAAGTTGTAATTCTCAGTAACTCTGATCTTTTGGCCACCATTAGTCAGGGCTATTCACCTTGGTCCCATGAGGTCCACAGTCTGACATGTTTATGATGTATTCCTGCTTGAACACACCTAACCCAAATGAAATTAACCCAATAGCCAATGAACGACTCATTCATTTTAGTCAGGTGTGTTGTTGCAGGGATATGTTAAAAACCTGCAGCACTGCGGCCTTTATTGACCGAGTTGAGTTGCACTGGCATAAACTGAGAAACCCCTAAACCTGTTTTTGGAGGGAGGTATTAGGATTAGATCAAAGAAATGACAGCACCATGGTTTATTCAGGCAGAATGTGTGTGTCCTTTCATAGCAGTCAGGATCACATCGAATTTAAATTGAACTTTGTCAAATACTGATGTACTACTTTTGACATTTACCTCAGTCATTGTTACAGCAGGGAACCCCATACGGCCAGCTTTTTTTTTTTTAACCAATAGACTCATCTTTCAGGACTCACATAATATTGAGCTCAGGGACTACAGATATGGAGAGCCGATTTATCCAGGTGTATGTGTTGGAGCATCTTCGGGCTGTATACTTGCTGTGTGTGGATACAGGCTTGGAGTGTGCATTTTTAAAGACATTTTGACACATGCACCCGGCCAAATCAGCTTTCTATATGCAGAAATTGCAACACAGCAAAACAACGTCTTTTCACAACTTTGGCATTGAACAATTGGATTTGAAAAGACGTCTTTGGCAGCCAATGAGTTAAGTGAACATCTCAAAGCTTGCCAGCGCTTATTATCCTGTTAATTAGATCAAAACCAAACTTAAACTGCATGTTTAAATGATGGTGGGAAGAAAATTGTACAAAATCAATGCATTCAAATAAATCAACAAATGCTGATAAAGTTGTTGGAGGCTGAATTGCTCTTGCATGTTTGTCTGAGCTAGACTTAAGGGGGGATCTTTTTGAATAAAGTTAACGGCACATTTTCCAACAATGACTGAATCCAGTGCTTTATACCAGACATATCAGACCAAAAAAAAAAAAGGCAAAAAGGGCCGGAGCTCATTGATAAATTTTCAGCTTTATTCTTCAAACTTCAGGGAGACTGATGTTTTGACACCATCTGTGTTGAAGACGGTGTTGAAACTTTAGTCTCAACACTGTTTATAGTAACATCTTCTCGTGAGAAGGAAATACATGTGAAGGACAATAATTTGCATTAAAGTATGTAGAAATATTTCTAGTTCTGCTTTTTTGTGGTTGTCATAAACAAGCCTTAAATGATCTCATATGAAAAACTAGAGCACTGTTGGCTCTATGTCAGTTTAATCTGCAAAGTAGATCCAAAAATGTTTATTTTGCACACTTTATTTTTAATTTGCATAAGATCAGTTTGAATAGTAGGACCTTATATTTAAGTCAAAACAACTAGAAAAACAAGTTGTTTATATTTATGAAGTATTTCACAGTAGAGGTTAAGAATTTAACAATGCGACAGTTCATCATCTTATCAGGTAGGTGTATAAACTCAGTGTGATACTTGAACAGAACGTAACAGTGCTTGTGTAGGAAAATAAGTGTTAAAGCTAAAAATAACGTATCATGAAGGTGTTATTACGGTATCTGGATTATGATTCATGGAAGAAACTTGAGCTTTACTTCGATGTTAAATGTTGTCATGAGTAACTCCTCACAGAGACATTATAATTTAATCACTGAGTAGAAGAGAAAGTGGTCAGCAGTGTCGAACCCTTAAAGCTGCAGCATGTCATTGAGCTGAAGCATGTAATGCCTAATTGCCACAGCAGTGGCAGCATTTGTTATTCTGTAAGCAGCTTGTCGGTCTCCTGGTGGGCTAACATGTGGCACTTCAGCTCAAAGTATCCATCAGATTACCCCCACCCCTCTCTGCATGTGTGTGTAAAGCAATACAAAGCCATCCTATTTCCTGAACTTTCTTCACTGTAGTGGTTTGTGAATAACAGCAGTTAAATGATAACTGTATTTAACCCAGACTGAAGAGTTTTCTTCATATTTCTGTGGATGGAAGACAGATGTTGTTTGTATAATAATGAAGTCTTGCACAGCATGGCAGTTCTCAGCAAAGTTACATCTAAAACACGCAGCTGCATCATGCGTTAGTGTAATCTGCAGCTTTAGACGCGTGCTGTTGGGACAGTACAGCTGTGAAAACAAAAGAGATGCTGACATAAAACACACGCTCATACAGATTAGTTTTTCTTTTCTTATTTGAGTGTGTGTTACTTTCACAAAGTGGAGATAAGAAACTGGTTTTCCAGTGGACTGAAAAATCTTTTCTACTGGGGTTTCACAAGGCACAAAATCATAAACAGCTAGATGTTGATATAAGTTGAAACAAATGTGAATTTAAAGCTTCATACAAAGCTATAGGAATTGTTTTGATGAGCAAATAAAGTAAAAACAATGAGCCTGTAAAAGGGATTCATTTTCTGAGTTTATTGAACATACATCCCCCGTTAACACTGAAACACTGAAAGCAAGTCCTTTCTGCTGTTCAGGGAGAAAAACAACAGCATAACCCACTTGCCATTTAACAACTGTACTTATTGTCTTCTGGAAAGATGCTTAAAAAATTAAATAAAGTTGTTTTGATTGATGCAAAAAGGTTGAATTCTGAACCAAAACAAATCAGTAAGTGCTTG
This sequence comes from Telmatherina bonti, assembly GCF_933228915.1. Taxonomy (NCBI): domain Eukaryota; kingdom Metazoa; phylum Chordata; class Actinopteri; order Atheriniformes; family Telmatherinidae; genus Telmatherina; species Telmatherina bonti. The sequence goes on along the minus strand of NC_136610.1, from coordinate 12,415,431 downwards.
CACCAGTTAGACTTCTTTTAGGGCAGCTTAATGCGTGCCATGAACTTTCACCAGTGAAAGTTGTTTCAGTTTCCTTCATAAGTGTTTCATTGAACTGTGATCTGGACTGTCTGCTGTCTATGTCACTAAACTGCAACATATTTCAGTTCTCAGAGCAAAAATAAAAAGAAGAAAGTGTTCATGGTTTCTGTGTCCACCCTTGTGTTTTCCCCAAACACGATGATTGCAAACCACTCCGGTTACATGGCATCACTCCCGTATCGTCGCTACCCATGTTTACATGACCAAATTTCTTCAGACGGACACAGTTTTTATCAGACTTTATTGTTTACATGGTTCTGAAAAGATTTTTCCCATTATGATGAGCGTTTTTCTTGCACGGCGTGTTTGAACAGAATCATTCATTTTGGCACGTGCAGAGTTGCACTCCATTCTGACTCTCCAGAAACCACAACTAAAGAAGAAACTGATTTCTGATACTAACAAACATCACAGTGTTTGCGTATTTGCGTATTTATTACCATATTTCTCCCCCTTAATTATTATAAATCATTTTAAAATCTCCAGCAGTGTATTTGTAGCCGTACCAATCAGTTTTGTTTTGGTCCTGCCATGTCTTCCTTTACATCTTGCATGTATTTTTTTTTTTTTAAATAAACTTTCCGTAAAAACTTTCCATATAATAAAGTGTGGGATGAGTGTGGGTTGACTTACTGCTGATAAAATACGCATTCCCAGTCGGGACAATTACTCGACATTTGGAGCACATTTTTATGCACACCAATCGAAACAACGATCAGCGTTACTACTCGCCTTGATCAGGATGGATTTTTTCTGAGTGTTATCAATTTTGAAGCTTCCAATTGGTCTGTTTACATTAAGTATTTTTCTTCTGATCAGGCTTTTAAACCAAAACCTTGTGTCCATGTAAATGTGGCTACTGATGGTGAAAATCTCCTTTTTTTTTTTTTCTCCTTCATGCAGTAAATGTAGCCTTGCCCTAAACCGGTGTTTCTCAACTCCAGTTCTCAGCACCCACTGCCCTGCATGTGGCAACCCTACCTTCATAAACTCCTGAATGAAAGGAATGAATCGTTAACAGGCTGAAAGGAACTTGATGAAAGTTTGTAAAGTTTGTAAATCTGAATCAAGTTCTTTGCACTAAAGCGTCCTAAACAAAAGTTTTCGGCATTATCTGCTCGCACAATGCAGATTTGTGAATCAGCACTGAATTCCACGTCTATCCAGTCATCTGTTGCTCATGACTGCTTCTCTTCAGCTCATTGTTTTTTATTGGTTAGGTGGCTTCTCTTAATGTAAATCCCATTTCCTTTATTTGTCTTCTCATAATTCACACACAACTTCCGACTCTTCTTTCCGTCTATATAATTACCCATTTATGGTCCATTTTCCAACTTCAGGCATACAGCTTTGATTTTAATGTCCTTGATTAATGAAAATGAAATGAAAAATACTTAATTAATCCCCTTTGTTGGTCATTTCCATGATAAAACCTTCATTTTGTTCTACAAGCTATAAAATTCTGGCACAGCTGATTTAGAGCAACAAACAACTCATTTGAATAACTTTTCTGAAGAAGTTTTATGATCCATCCATTCATTTTCTTAACCTATTAGTCCTATTCAGGGTTGCAGGAATCCCAGCAATCATTGGACAGGTCGCCAGTCCAACACAGAGACAAACAATCATTCACACTCACTCCTACAGACAATTTAAATTACCCAATTTTAACATGCATGTCTTTGGATGGTGGGAGAAAGCCGGGGTACCCTGAGAGAACCCACACATACACGGGGAGGACATGCAAACTCCACACAGAAGGACCACTGTTTGAAGCTCCTGATTGCTGGTTCATACCTCAGCTGGGGACAGGAGGTTCGAACCAGCAACCTTCATGCTGTTAGGCCACAGTGCTAACCGCTGCGCCCGCACGCCGCCTGTTTTATAATCCTTTCCGCTGTTTCCACTAACAGCTTTCTCATTGAAGCCATGTTTTCTGGCAGTCGGCTGGTGCTGATACCCTCTAACCTAACAAGCACTCTTTTACCTGTAGAGTTGTTTGCTTATCAAGAGCTGGGAAAGTGTTTAACAGTATTTTTCTTTGACAGAGATCTCCATCATGGAGGTTCCCAGAAGGCCCCCGCCCTCTTCCTTCACACTGCCTCTACCAAAGCCATCGTCGTCTTCCCTGTGTTCACCAGGAGCAGCAGAAAAGAAAAATCCAGTGACTGAAAAGCTCCAGAAGAGAGCTGGAAACACGGAGGAGGAGGAGGATCAGGCCGGAGGCGAGATTTTCCTCTCAGAGGAGGAAACGGTGCAGGAATCGGTGTCACCAGCTGATTACTCAATAGGTTCTCCTGGGATACATGCAAGACTCTCATCACATGATAGTTTCTCAGAGGAGAGCGTAGCAACAGAGGAGAGGTTGGCAGAGGAAGCACAAGAGGCCAAGAAGAAGTCTGAGGAGGAGGAAGCAGCAGCTAAAGAGAGAGCGGCTCAGAGACAGCAGATGGCTGTAGAAGAGCTGGTCCAGTCGGAGAAGAATTACCTTCAAATGCTGCAAGTCAGCACTGTGACAATCAGGAGCAACCTGCAGAAACTACGGGTATGAATGAATGGTATTTTTTAATGACTAAAGTTACTCAGAAAAGGGGGTAAAAATGGTTCCTCTGACCTAAAGCCAACATTTCCCTTTAGGAACAGCAACAGGTGCCTTTCAGGCTAGTCGTGATTACAAGTCATCACTTTCTGTGAGCTGAGGGTAGCATGAGCCTCAGTCAGTGTAGGGATGATTAAAGAAGATCTGACTTCTTTTCTGGTGTCACATGACTAAAAGGCTGTAAAAATTCATCACATTATATACTGCAATTCTCATTCTGTGGTTTAGTCTTGTCTGCACACTCAGCAAGGTGCACTGATGAGTTTGTGAGCTTGTGTGTTTTACTCTAAATGCTAAATCGTTTCTGAAGTAAGGGAGGATGAAGATGTAGTACATCAAATGCATATAAATGCCATCACTAATCTAACACAGAAACAGGAGTACATCAAGAGTACATGTATTTACAGAAAAAAAAAAAAAGGTTTATGTTGAGATTTTTAAAATTTTTGACAACGCTGTCAACCAAGCAACTTGGCAACTTTTTCTGTTTATATTCTGTCTCGTGACAAATAAGTAAAAAATAAGTGAAGGTCATGAATCTTTTTTTATTATTATTTGGGGCACATTTTAAACTTAGTCTCTCCCCTTTCTGATTACCTGCTGACAGCTAGAAACCAAAACACTGGCTGGTCCGCACAGAGGCCGAGTCTTTAGATAACAGCTGATCTTTTCCAAGGTCTGTGTATTTTACTGTGACGCTCTATGTTCACCGTAACAGTAAACCGTCATGGTTTCTCAGCCTACCTGTTAGGGCTATGATAATATGCTTTTTTCCTGATTCGATTCCGAGTTTTTGGGGTGCCGATTCGATTTAAATTGCGATTCTCACGATTCTTCGATATTGCTGATTTTTGTAGATTAAAAACAAAAAAAAAAGAACAAAACTTTTATTTTCTCGTCATTTTTCTTGATTTCAATTAGGAAAAAACAACACAGTAGCCAGACCATCATTATGCTGCTATAATGCCCAAGAGGACAAGTAAAAAGATCAATAAAAACAATAAAAATGACAAAAATTTTTGATTGGATTTTCCCACCCCTGCTACATGTATCATCTGCAAACTAGGCTTACACAACATGTCTGCTTTGTACAGTTTCAGCGTGAACATAAATGAGACAGGGTGATTTGATGCACAGTTTGCACAATGTAAACATTATTATATAAGAAAAAAGGAACATGTTGCTGTTTTTAGTCGTTTAATGTCGAAGCAACTGCCGCAATCCTGATTTGCCGTGGCCTCTTTTATCATCAGCTTTTCATCATGTCTGAGGTGTTGCTTATTACTGCTAAACAATAATTCATTATCACTGTGGAAATGAAATGAGGCCTTCATAAACCATAATGGAATCAGGTTTTATGGACTGAATGAACTGATCTGTGGATGAGCACAAAAATAAAACAGCGAGGGGGAAAGAGCCGGCTGCCTGGGATGGAAGTTAATTATTATTGAATACAATATTTCAAGGTTTTGAGAAATAAACGAAATGACATATTTGCTGAGAGAAATTAAGAGCCAGCTTGAAAAAATGTGTTTATTGAACAATACAGATGAAATGTATGATGGATAGAGGACAAATGGAGACAGACCAGAGAGAGAAAGAAGGGAATGAGAAAGATTAATGCGACATGAATACTGGCATTGTGAAACCAGTCAGTCGCTGAATTGTTTTCTCTGGCAATGTGCAGATTGTTCTGTCTTCCATTGTTCCCACTATGCCCACTGTTCCCGCATAAGAATAGAATGACATGGACCGAATGCTTCATTCAGCAAAACGCAGAAAGCAGACTAAAAACATGTTTTTTTTTTTTTTGTTTTTTTTTTATTTAAATGTTTTATTATAAAGCTTCTATTAACAATGATCACATTACCATTCATATATTGCTACGTGGTTTTTATGTTTTTCCATTGTTTCTTGGCCTTTCAGCCAATATTTGATTTTACATTTTTATAAAAACATCTTTTTGATTTCTTGATGAAAAAGATGAATGAGGCGAGTGAATAATGGCTCACGTATTTCACAGCCAAAGGTGTTAATATTTCATCATTTTCTCTAATAAATAAATGACTTTGCTTAAATGTTTTATGCATAGTACAAAAGTAAGCACTATATCCCCAACGTGACACAGAGTGGTAATGTTTCAATTGAAATCTATATTATGATTTTATAAAAAATAAATATTCTTTTTTTTTATAATTTGGGCCTGAAATAAAATGTGCAATTGAAAACACCCTGCTGTTATTAATATTTAATTTCTCCATTTGTAAAAACCTGGCAGCTTACTGAGCCTGAAGGTGATGCTGAGGGGAAAAAAAAACAAATGTAACGTGAATTTTTGGGCAGTTTGCCGTGTAAAGTAACTTTAATACACACATACATGTATTCTATTTGCTTGATATTTGAGAGTACGTGAAGTTTTGCAGAATTTGTTCCTCATTTAATTTGTAACCATTTCACTACTTTTGATATAAATATCTAGATCTTCGTAGCGCTCGATTTAGAATGACTGTAGAATATGAACTCATGTAAAGTCAAGCTGGATAAATATATTTTTTTATATTACATCAATAAAAGCCTTTTAGTTTCATAATGGCGCCATATTTAACCTCCATGACCCCAGTGTGCAGGTGGGCACTACACTGCTGTAGTACAGATTTGCATTGTTGTTTTTATTTTTTCCTCTCTCTATCTGCATGCTTGCGAAAGCCTCCTCCAGCCAACCTGGACAGCATGTTTCTTTACATCGAGGAGGTGATTGACGTGTCGACTCGTCTCCTCAGCCTGTTGGACCAGAGGGAGGTTCAGCCTGGAGACCCCCAGTTCCTGGAAATGCTCTGTAAGGCATCCTGTACACATCTTTAATACCTCTGTGAAGCAGTTTTATCCCACAAACCCTGATTTGGCTGCCTTGGTTTGTCTCCGTCTCTTGATAACAAGAAGTCGTGAGACTGTTTATGGTTGTTGAAATAGTTTTTATTTCTAGTTCAAATGAACTGACTTTGCTTCCCAGCTGGAAACGTTAACGTGCTTCTTTCATAATGTGGTTGTCACACTCGTTCAGAAGGAGGTGGATGTCAATCTTTATGGTTTCACCTCTGACTTTAGTTTTTTCTTTAGACTTTAATGTCAGCTTTCCTTCTAGTGAAAGTTGCAACTTCCTGGTTGGATTAAAAATGAACTTTAATGTTTATTTACTGTTTATTTCCTTATTGTAAATGAACATAGACATTTCTCTCCTGACAGGTGATTCGTTCCTCAGCCTTTCTTCAGACATTGAAACAGTGTACAGGGAATACTTGGCCAACTACAACCAGGTTACAGTGGTGGAGAACAGCTACAAACAGAAGGAGGCACTCTGGAATGAAATTATCAAAGTCATCAAGGCCTCAGCGTAAGTTTCTATAACTTTCTTTGATCTCATAAATGGGAAATAATGCACACATGCAAACATCCATTACTTTTCCTCCAGGCCTGAAGTCAACGCCACCTCTCTGAGTTTCTTCTTAGTGATGCCGGTGCAGCGAATTGCCCGCTATCCCCTCCTCCTGCAGACCATCCAGAAACATACCGACCCCGCTCACCCAGCGTACGCACTTCTGGAGCAGACCGCTCACACCTCCGTCGCCTTAAACTGTCGCATCAATGAGTACAAACGCTTCAGAGAAGTCGGTAAGGCTGTCCACAAGTAGCATTGTGCCGTTGGAAGATTTTATTTTCTTATAATAAAAGATATGTGTTGATAGATTTGAACTCCCCTCTGCTACTTTGCTTTGTAGCTGACAAATACAAGAAGACGGAAACTCTGACCATCAAGGACAAGATCAACCGCCTCAACACCCATAGCATCGCTAAGAAGACGGCGAGGCTCAGCCAGCACATCAAACATGAGACTGGAATGGCTGCTAAGGTAGGATGCTGCTCTGTTCAGTAACCCTGACCTGTCAGTGTGCAAGATGGGGATTTGGAAGGTTGTCTTAAGTAACAAAACATCTCTGTTTGTGTACATAACGCTGCCTTCAGCTGCACCTCAGCGATTAATGATTAACATAATGCAGGCAGAGAAAATATGGCATGACCTGTTATTGAAGCGGCTGTTTGTTGTGGTCTGCTACATGACTGCTGTCCTTCACAGCACTGAGCAGACTTCATATCTGTGGACATCCTCCTGCATGTCCTGCATTTTGGTTGTTTCTCCTTTAACTTCACCTCCTGACTTTGTTGGTTTTTAGCTTGAAGCCCATTTTCTGCCAGATAAAAAGGAATCAAGTTTAACGATGCGATCACAGCCACCTTCATCATATTTGGATAGTTAAATATGAACAGGAATAAACATTTGTAAATAAATGATATTTATATGAAACAATTTACAGACAAACTAGGGGACTTTGGCAGATTTTCTCAGTATAATGCCCCATAATGACAGCTAATTCAGCATCCATCTTGCATCCTACCTGTACTGTGAGCGCTCTCTAGACATTAAAAGACAGTTTTATCTTAACTCCTATCTCTTTGCTTGATATATCACTCCCTCTTCCTCTTTTCCTTTTCTCTGACAATGTCTTACATTTCTCTGCTGAATCAGCCACAATACAGCGGCCAGTGTGTTGATGTCCATTTGTAAACATGTAAGAATAAAGAATAATCAATAGAAAATAATAAAGAGAAACTAAAGAGATGATTTGAGCACTGATTTGCAAACAAAACTTTATAACTTGTAACCAAATGTTTTTAACTGTAAGAGAAGAGAAGAGGACTTATTTTTATGCACAAAGTTGTAATTTTTGACTTACAAACATTAGTTTTTTTTTTAAGGAAACATTAGGTTTGATTGAAAACATTAGTTTTGATTAAAGCTGGAGAAGTACGCTTTCTCAAATATAGTTTTTTTAATTGGAACCTAATTTGTTTTTATCTCTACAAAAAAAAAAGATTCTCACTTTGTTTTGTTTTTTTGCTTTTAAAAATCATTTTTGGTTTCAAATCTAACTTATTTGATTGGATAGTAAAGAAACAAATTTCTTTATTATCTAAAGAGATGGACATGTTGTCATGGAAGCAAAGTCCCCTAATGTGCATAATAAATGTGTCTGCGTCTTCAAATATGTCAGGAACCAAAGTTTTAAGGTTCAGAAAGTCACACAGTGTGTGTTCTAGTGTCATTCTTTTATTATTGTGTCCATACACACTTTGTGCATTCTTTTGCAGCTGGTGGATGAGGAGTTTGATGCCCTGGAAGGTTTCTTTTCTGTTCTGGAAAACGGGATTCTGCAGCTTCATGAAAATGTTGAGACATATTTACTTCACTTGGAGGTATTTTTATTTGTTTCTTAACATAAGACTGTAAATCTTTTATCGTGTTGGGGGACATTGAGGCCTGAAATTTTAATAATCAGAGTTCTTTGTGTTATTTGTTAAGAATGTTGTTTTTTCTTGTTAAAGGTCCAAATTTAAGATTATTGCAGCCAGTTGGAAGCTGAATGTACAACATATTTCTTTGTTTAGTTTCTGACTTGTTGTCTCTTTCCTTGCTGGCACTTTTGAGGCAGACTCTTGTGACACGTGTTAGAGTAAACATTCAGATCAACTTTCTTCTTTTTATCCATTATTTGTGTCATAAATGGTAATTTCTGCAATGTTTCCGGATGTTAGATGTTAATTCAGTTCAGACATAAATAAAACACTCAATACATTGTTTTAGATTTCATGTGTATCTAAAGGTTTTCAATGAACACCACATACTTACTTCTCTATTTAGATTTTACTGGCCTGGCCATACACAGGGTCCTAAGTCTTTCCAGTCCAGCCGGTGCCCAGAGGAAGGGAAATAGTAATGAACATTTATTTCCGTGCAGTTGGTCTTATGTTTGAGTCACACTGCAAACTTCTTTCAGATCCTGAAGTCAAACATGAGTTTCTGTGTCCTGCCTGAATCTAAAATTATCCTCCAAGTTTTTTTCCCGTTTCTGATTTCAAGCAAGATGTCATGATTTTTTCAACATTTCTCCACTGCTTTTGCCTTTCTGTCCATTTCTCTCTCTTTCTTATACATTTAATTATTAGAAAATCTAGTTGTTTTTTTTGTATTTTAATCTTGAATTTATAAGAATTATTCATCTACTGTCCCATTTCTTCTTCCTTTGGAGTGGGTTCCTTTTGGGCAGACAGATTTTTTTTTTAAGTTTCAGTTCACCAAGGGCTTACTCAAATCTCTTACATAAATGAACAAGTTCAGACTTTAAAATGCTAAAATCTGTAGAGGTTCCTGGCCTGCAAGACAGAAGAGTTTGACTTGGATATGGATGGAGAGAAAGCACCCATTTGCTATAAGGAGATCTCTACTGCACTCAGACAGTGGATCCTTCCTACATTTGTGAGTTATTTATATTTAGTTTTTACTGGTAGAAGATGTACTCAGATGCTTTACTTAAAGGTGGAGTATGTAAGATTTTCAATATTTTCAAAATAAATTAACTAATAAAATAACTACAATCATAATTAGACGTTATTAAATTACAAGTTTAATTAATGACAAATGACAAAAATCACTTTTTTTTACTGGTAGGCAAACATTTAAGAAGGGTCTTTGTCATTAATTAAACTTGTAATTTAATAACGCATCAATTATGGACAGACTGGAACCTACATGTTCAAATAACTATCTAATTATGATTGTAGTTTTTTTTTTTTTTTTTTTAGTTTATTTTGAAAATATTGAAAATCTTACATACTCCACCTTTAAACACACAAACACAAAAAGCAAAAGAAATGAAAAACAACATTACAAACAACAAACTTTGCCGTTTTTCAGTGTGGCATATGATGTTTGAACTATTTTCCTCCCCCCATCCTGTAGGAGAAGAGGATGAGAACGTTGATCTACAAGCCCCTCTGTGCACTCCGCGACCTCCTGGCGGGCCCGAGGAACCTGATCAGAAAGAGACTCGACAAGCTGCTGGACTACGAAGTGATAGAAGCCAAATCGAACCTGAGCTATGAAGAACAGGCTGTGGCCAACACATACAGGTAGAAAAAGAGGCTTTAAATGTACAAGCTGAGACCTGCTGTGCACTGATGCTGTTAGGTTAACTTGGCACAACTCTGCTTGATCTGGTTTCCTTCACAGAAACGATACTGAAGGTGGATTTCTTTTTTTGTGGGAGTGGGTGTGAAGCTGCAGCGGCACAAATGCATACAGTTTCCCTGTGTGTGTTTTTTACGTCACATTGATTTAGCATTAAAACGTGTTGCTTTTAACAAAATTAACTTAGAAGCACTCATACGGGCATGACGTCATATCTCCTTGTTTTCATCAGTCTCAACAAATAAGTTGCAACACACGTTAAAATCAAAATAAAAGAAAATTTAAAAACTTTACCCATCAAATATCCAAGACCACAAGCCTAACTCTTTCACACATTTACATATATACTACATACATAAACACGTACACACACATACATAAAACACATTAACCGTTATGGACTGTAATGTGGAAACTTAAACACTGGGCATTTCGATACAAGCTGTTAAGATGAAATAAATAAAAAAAAGTAGAAAAAAAAAAAAAAAAAAAAAGCTGAAGTGAGGGATTTTTGTGTTACCAGACGCTGCTGCTTCAGGTTTGCATAGGACAAACTGTCACACAATAGCTCCTTCGTAGGAAAAAATTAGGGCAAGAATATAAGTAAAGCAGCGCTCAAGCTGCATATCTGTAGAAGATAAAAACCTTTCCATGTACTTTTACCTTATCATTAACAATGAAAAATTACATAGTAAAAGTTAAATTATTGTATTTCACCAAGTGAAAGTGCTATAAGTAACATTGAAAATTAAATGAGGATCCTGACAGCTGTTAGTTTGTTATTTTTTGTTCTAATCATTGCAATTATGAATCTGATTGAGATTACTTAGTTGTTTGAGAAGTCACATAAAGATATTGAAAAAAGGAAGTCTCAATCACTTTGTTAAAGGTTAATACTAGCTTGTTTTTATTGCTTATGGCCCTACTCTGTTAATATTTTCTATTAGTGTGTAAAATAAAATGATAAAGGTGTAGTTGGATAATCAGGGTTAAGCACCAACAAATGAGTAGAGTGAAACAATCAGACGTGCTCGGTAGCGTAGCAACCACACTATAAAAACACCAGAATGTGTACTTACAGAAGAAGAGATAAAGCAGGTTTTTTCACAAAAGGTCTGAAGCCATGCTACCTCACCGACCCACAAAGAAGTTAAAGACATCAATGCTTTTTCATGCTTTTATCTGCTCGGGTGTTTAGAAATGAATCTGAAAGATTTTGGTTGAACTGAACGGATCAGTGTTTCTACAGTTCAAAGCTTGGTGTGGGTGAGTTTAGGGACGTCTTCACTGGTAATCATTTGTATCCGTCCAATGATCTGTCTGCAGTTTCATCACTGTAATACAGATTATCTTTGTTGTATCAGTTGGCACCCTTTCGTCTCATCCCCCTGCATTCATGCTAATATGCTAACAGCTCAAACGTTCTTGATATGATCATGTCTGACGATCAAATGCTGATTAGTTAAGTTAGCTTGAGGTTGAATGTGTCAACAACAACCAGATTAAGCAGTTAAAAGATGAAAAACCATAAATAATAGATTGATAGTTTCTCAGTTCTATTCTTTAAAACATCATGCTGATCGCATGACATCAGCATGATGTCATGATGACACGCCACAAAGAGCTCTCTGCTTCCTGGGTTTCTGTATTAAACGAATCGTTTGTCTCCAAATTAAATAACCTGCAAGTATTTAGGTTGTTTAAATTACTCTATGGCAGGACAGAAGTACATTGGCAGTATTGGCTTCAACATTTTTTCTTAATTTATAAATATTTAACTCTTTCCAGTTTTGCCAAGCGGTTTGAGTTGTCTAAACTTTACACTTTGTGTGTGTGTGTAAGTCGCTTTGGATAAAAGTAGAATAGAAAAACTAAATGTATTGTATTTGATACATACAGTTTATGAAACCTTTTGCAGCACTTTTTAGTAGAAACTTTGCTCAAAACCCTGTTTTGCATGATCTGATACTTGTTCCCTGCCCCATTATGGATACCAGGAAGCAGAAAAGTACACTACAATAACTTTAAGATGTCACATGGTAAGAAATGGTTTTAAAAGACATGCCGGCAAAATAAAGACTCAAGATTAAAAAAAAAAAAAAAAAAAAACTTTTCTCCCCAGTTTTTTTCAGGTCAGGCTCTAGGCTTTAAAGGGTGAAGTAAATCTAAGTCTTATGTCGTGTAAATCTATAGTAACTAGTAAAAAGTACACATCCCACTCCGCTTCTTTTTTCAGGACAATGAACACGTTGCTCCTCAATGAACTTCCTCGGTTTAACGGCTTGGCTCTGCAGATGATCTGGAGCATGTTGGGGACATTCAGTTGTTTGCATAAAGACCTTGCTGCAGACATGGAGCAGCTTTTCCAGAGCTTTGCACAACAGGTACATCTTAAAAACCACACATGCATCAACCCTACCAACAAATTATAAATATTCATGTTCCCAGGTGGAGATCAATTTTTTCACATCTCATTGCAGCTCCCTCACAGCTCTCTTCAACCCGGTGCTTTCTGGAAATGGGCGGAGTTTGCTGTGCTCGAGGGTGCGAAGAGACTGGAGATTTTATGTCAAACTGTGGAAGACACGCTCAACGCGCCAGTTGTCCAGGTTAGAGTTGGAATTGTGTTGTTTTACTTTGTTTTTCCGAGTTTGCGAAACGAAGGAAACGTTTTCATTGTGTGATTTATTGAATAGTTTTCATACTACACCGAGCTGGTGTGTAATCCTCATACAAGAGCTAAAACACCAGAAGTACACACTCACCAGCAGACATACATAATCACAACAGTCTCCAGGTGCCACTGGACATCTTGTTTCTCATTCTTCCTTTTTTTTTTTAAACATGAACAACAAATGCTCAAGAAATCTGAGCTTTAAACCCGTTAAGACCGTTCAAGTTCTCTGAAACTATTATCAACCAACCAACATTAGCTAAACCAGGGATGCTTGAGTTCAGTCCTCGTTAGCTGCTAACCTGCAACTTTTAGATTCACCCGTTCTCTAAAGTCTGCTACATACGCCACGAGAAGCAAGTACTTTTTTCTTATCATCAAAGCCCAAAGAAGAAAGTGAAATAATTTTCTTTCTCACGGACGTGGTTGAAGACAGATGTCGACACATCGGACTGGAAGAATTTTTTTCTTGTGAAGTATCGTGTGATTGGTCGGACATTTGAGGTGAGCGCGGTTAACACAGAAAAGCATGAAGCAGACATTTGCGGCTTCCTCATTTTTGCCGATGCAGATAAAATGGATTTGTTTGATAAAACAGCCTATCAAGATGATGAGGAAGTATTACGGCAACAGTTTTATTGAACACACTGACCAGCCGCGTGCACCACCCGCCTTGCCGAAGTTTCTCTTTAAATATGAAAAGGCAGGTTCATTCCACATACAGGCAGACATCACCGACCGGACTGATCCCTTCCCCTCTGGACGAAGCTTCTTGTGGAGGAAAACTGTTTTTTTTCTTCTTGTTTTTGTGACCTTGAGAGTAAGAAAAAAATTCTCTCCTCTGGTAGAGGATGTAACAAGTGTAACACACCCTAATGTCGGGCGGACACTGTGCGATTTTAGAAATCTGACTGTCGGGGAAATGCTCCCACTGCACGACCGGGTTTGTCCCTCGTACTCTATTTGACCCTACGACATGTGTACTCATACTGTACGACTGCTTTCAGCCACGATTAATGACAACCACGACAAGTTGTCGGCGTCAGTCGGTGTGTGACGGCACGACGTGCTCGAGTGTGAACAACGAAAAACAAAGGTCCCTAGTTCCTATGACAACCACAGCGTGCCTGACAACAAGATGGCGAGCGGGCAGCAAGTTGTTGCAGTTGTGTGCGCTGTCTCGTGCACTGAAACGAATAAAAAAAGAAAACCTCGTGTTCTCTCCATAGCTCTACTAATCTCTCTTCTAGCAACTGTGTCCACCGCACACGTCTGAAGTTGGGGTTGCCCGCCATTGTTTAAAGCTCCATTGGTGTGTTCTGCACAGGTACGAATGTAGAATCGTGACGTAACACCACTCACACTGTACGAGCAACGGTGAAAATTTCTGACATGCCAGAAGTTTGATCGGGAGGTCGCAGCATTGTCGTTAGAACGTAGCAGCAATTAATCCTTCCTCGTGAGTGTTCTCACACTGTACGGCTCACGACCTCCCGACCGGACATCCTAACACTATGATGTTTCCACGATGATGCAGCGTGGTCTGCGACAGCAAAATCGTGGTGAAATCCCCTCGAAATCGCACAGTGTCCGCCCGGCATAATGAAATGGCTGAATTCCCTCATTTGCATTTCATTCAGCTCTGCAGATGTCTGATGACAAACCAGCCAATCGAGGACCAGTCAGGCAGTCCTGATTCAGGTGATATTGGTTGGTTGATGTTAGTTCCAGAGAACTTGGGAACCCCTGACCTAAACCTTTTACAGCTGAACATTTCACATTATTAAACTGACAAAAATTACAAGCTACAGCTGGACTTTTTTTCCCCCTCTCTGATGCTTCGAAAAAGTCATTATCAGATCCCCCAGTCACATCCCAAGTTTTAATTTTAATTTAACATAGCATAGATTGATGATGGCGACATTGCTCTGCCATAGATTGTCGTGAGTTTGAACAAAGGGATGGATCAACAGGTATTTACAAGGACACAAAGCAGTATATCCCTTTTTTCGGCCTTATTATTACGTGTATAATCCCTGAACTGGTATTTACACTATTCCTTTACATGCAGTCATGCTTTTGTCTTGCCAGTATTTCTTGCTTTACTACCTTTTAAAAGCCTTTAGGTGTTGCATACCTAGGAAACTTGCGGAACGACTCACATAAATACTGATAGCACTGGATGTGCCCACATCATGTAGTCTGGGTGCAAACAGGCCCGAGCCATCAGAGCAATTATGTCTTCAGCTTTATGGTTTCTTTTTTTATTACAACTTTATGGTAGATGAAAGGTTTGGAATTTCCTCCGTGCTCTGCAGCTTTCTCTTTCTCTTTCTAGTATGTTTACTCCCTCATTGATGGAAATGAATTTAAAGTGATTTGTAACATTAATGGTTTCCAAGTTAAAACAAAAATCTTTCATATTTTTTAATAATCTCAAAAGAGAGAAGTACATTGGTTCAACTTAAGCATTTCTGTTTGCGATATTCAGTCCAGCTTGAACTCAGAGGTTTTGCTTTTGACAGCCTCTCAGCCCATCCTCCCAACGCCGCCTGAAGCAGCTGACGGATAAACACGGTTCTGGAAAGATATACCAGGTGATCAGCACTGTGGTGGCAAGCCGGGACCTGGACCTGAACCTGTCTAGGGGCGAGCTGGTGGCCATCATAAGTGAGATCGACACCCGTGGAGACAAACGGAGGTGGCTGGTTGATGCAGGAGGTGAAAAATGATCACAAACTCAGCTTTGTTTGTGTTGTAGTTATCAGAAACCTTTAATTGGAATTGAAATTGAAAATAAGTCTTCTTGCTAACAAGTGTTTGAAACAGATGGAAAGAGGTTGTATTGGTGTAGATTTTCTAAAATGCAGCACTTTAGTGCCATCTTTTGGCTGAATGCCGTCATTACACTGACTCAGCAGTCGGGGTGTAATTTTTCTTCCCAAACTTAGTCTGCAAGCCAGTCTCATACTTTCAGGTTATTTATTTATTCGTTAAGATTTTTCTTTGAGATATTAGACCAGAAAAAAAAGTAGGATTTAAAAAAAAAAAAAAAAAAAAAAAAAAAAAAAAGACTGTTTACTTAAAATATTTGATCAGGGAAAATGTGTAATTTAACTCCTTCTTTGCATTTTCTGAGTCATTATACCTGTTTATCATCAGGAAAGAGAGGCTACGTTCCTTCCTCAAAGCTCATTCGCTATCACCAAGCAGCAGAGGACCCGCCCCCTTCACCACATCTCGGAGTGCCATTAGGCGGGACCGGACTCAGAAGACACTCCTACACCCCAGAGAGCCAACCCCTACATGTCACAAGCAAACAGTGTTTCCAGGTAATTCAGTGTTTGGTTTATAGTGGCTGCACCAGCATTATGTGTCGGTAACAACAATAACAACAAATCGTTTTTTCTTTTCAGCAAGTTGTAAACGAAAGTGCTTTATAGAAATAAGAGAACTTAAAAATGATTTCATAAACGTGCATGTAATTTTAAACTATTTATAAAATAAGTAATAAAGGGTTGAAAAGAAAGTTTTTAAAACCATTAAAAAGTTCTGCCTCCAATTTTTGACCTGCAAATTCTAGGAACCCCAAGTAAGTCTGAGTGAAGCGAACTTGTGGGTTTGGGGAGAACTTAATGTCTTTAATCTAAGACAGAGCTGTACCATTTAGGGCTCTATATGTTGCCAAAAAAATTTTTAATCTGTGTATTAAACATCTCTGGGAGCCAGAATAGAGGCCAGAGAGGAATTGCAGTGTGTCCGCCCCTGAAAGCAGCAGTCAGAACTACAGCTGGAGGGTTTTGGATCAGCTGAAAGGTATATAGTTAGGTATCTGAGCAACGAGCTGAACTGGCAAACTGCAGTTCAATCTGTACTTGAGAAGCGCGTATATCGGTTTCTCAGCAGCAGTTTCAGAGAGGTTGCTTCCTGTTTTGGCTTTGTTACTTAAAATGTATAAAAACTTCATATATGGCTTAAACTACAAATCTTTGTTTCAGATGACTTTAAGAAAAACTTTCCTGGGTAACTAAACGTTTGAAAGTTGGTCTCTGGGGTATTTTGGACAAGGAAGTATGACCATAGGGTTGTCATCGAGTTCAAAAGTAGAAAATTATAGATAATCCATGTTTTATATTCACAAGACAAGTGTCTTGTTTTATTATTGATTAGTTTTATAAGATAAATAAAGCTGGGCGTTATGACCATTGAAATGGAAAAGACAAAAAAAATATTGGTTTATAATGTTAAAATGTCAATTACAATTTAAACATTTTTTACAAAGTAAAATTTTGAACAGAGTAGAAAAGTAATTAGAAATGAACCTTTGGAGATTTGGTGTTTGTTTGGGAACTTTGACACCTTGATGGTCCAAATTTGACTGACATCCTTTGTTGAACCCAGTCCTGAATCTGAAGAATTGCAGCATCCTGAATGCTGCCTCGTTGATTTATTATGCGACAGCTTAAACATAAAATATACAAAAGGAAAGTGTGAAATTTGAACAAAAACATTGTAGATTCATTTTTTTCAGCTATATTATTAAAACCCTGTACAGGTGACGTAACACTGCTCACATAATGCAGGGAAAGGGTTTCAGGATCACAACAAATAGTTTGAGGTGTTTAGTAGCCTTTAAATTCCACAGACATCCATCCGTGAAGACCCCACCTCACTCTTCAGGACACCCTCAGGTGTTTCTTGTCTCAGGCCATGAATGATAACATGCAAAGGACCGACTGTACTCAACATGAGGCAGGTGGTGATAAACTTCTAGCTGATTGGTGAATACTTCAGGTTGCTGCTGTATGACCAACCATCACACTTTAAATTGTGTGTGTAATTTTCTAAATGAAACGGAACAGAGTGTGGTCTGTTGTCCAGAGTGTGGACTGATGGATGTGACAGCAGTCTGCAACAGAAGCATCAGCCTGTCACGTGTCGGACTGTGTGTGTTTGTGTCTTCGTACATCTGTCTTTGTGAAGACCAGCAGGAGTCGGTTTTTATTTCACCTTGAAGATGATGATTTTTGTATTGGTGGAGACCAAACAGTGCAAGTTACGGGAGAGCATTGACTTGTGATGGTGAATACGGCCGTGAGGCACCTGATAACGCTTTTGGTCAACGAGTGTTCTCGTAGTGATAGAAAGATGGGTGTGTGTTGAAGTGCATGTTTGTGTGTTATTAATGGAAAGGTCCATAATTAGCTGTTTAACCTTGTAAGTCGGTTACTATGTGAAGGGTTGCCAGGTAATTTATGCTATGCAGGGCTGCAGGCTGAGATAAAACTTGATAGTGTGTGTGTGTGTGTGTGTGTGTGTGTGTGTGTGTGTGTGTGTGTGTGTGTGTGTGTGTGTGCGTGTGTGTGTGTGTGTGCATGTTGCCAGATT
Source organism: Telmatherina bonti (assembly GCF_933228915.1). Classification (NCBI taxonomy): domain Eukaryota; kingdom Metazoa; phylum Chordata; class Actinopteri; order Atheriniformes; family Telmatherinidae; genus Telmatherina; species Telmatherina bonti. The sequence goes on along the minus strand of NC_136610.1, from coordinate 12,397,608 downwards.
GATTTACGTTTGTGTCCAAGAATGTGTGAGAAGAGTGTCAGGGCTAGTAAATTTATTATGGCTTATGGGAGTGTGTGCATGAGCTATTTAGTTGAATGTGTGTGTGTGTGTGTGTGTGTATGTACGTGTCGATGCAGGCACAGTCGGTGTTTTGCTCATGTTATGAGGACATGTGCCTGTGTGTGACAGAGATATGCCTTTCCTGTTAAAATGAGTGATTGCTCCAGTGACCTTACACAGGCGGTATTTCCTCCTCCTCCCCCTCGTCCGTCCACCGTGACCCTGAGTCTGCTTGTATACAAAACATACACACCCTGTGTTGTCTGTGTTATTATGTATGAAACGCTTATTTTCATCATCTTCTGTTCTTTAATCAACACTAGATTGTTGATGACAGCTGCAAAAGAACTGAAGCTATTGCTGCGAAGTGATGCTGCACAATATATAGTTGTGCTCATATGTATTCATACCCTTTCATTAAAGACGGAAAAAAAACAGCTGTCTGTAAAATAAGATTAAATCAATTAAAGTAATAATAAATAAAAATTTTATGAAAATCATTCCATTATTTTCTAATTCTGGTTCAATAGAAATATATATATATATATATATATATATATATATTTTTTTTTTTTTTTTTTTTTTTTTTTTTAAAGCAAGCAAATAAGATGATTTATTACATATTAAATCACCAATCCTTTAATGTTTCCGCTCCAGTCAGGTGTTTTCTGTTGCTCTCAGTCAGACTTCTGCACCTGTTGACAGGTATTTTGTCCCACTGTTCAACAGAAAAGTGCTCTAATTTGTCCAGGACCGATTTGTTTGGTTTTTTTCTTTCTTCAACTCAATTAAATGAAAAAACAGTGTCTTATATTACTGAATTATATTTTTGCAAATTTTTAGTTGTTCCTTTTTTAAGTCTCCAGTTGTTTGAGTGACTGTTGTAAATTCAGCCTTTTCTTTAATGAAAGGGGATGAATACATATGAGCACAACTGTATAGAAAATTTTCCCTCGTTGTGGTGTCAGCCTGTGTCGTATACACATTGCAGCAACGGCCTAAACTGCAATAAACAGACCTTATCTGCACAATATAACGAAGTGATGTGATGCTGTTCCAGACACTGCTGTGGATTCATGCCCTGTGTCCATCAATGGTGAATCAAATGAGCTCTGCCTTGATGCCCGCTCCGTGTAGATGTTGGTTTTTTTATTTTTTTTTTTATTTTGTGAGTAACTCTTTAATTACATCCACCTGGTTAGACATCTAACATGCAGCGTTGTTAGGAGGTACAGCCATTACTCAAGACAGCATACAAAGTGGTCATCAGGTTGGAATTAAACTGCCTTTAAGACAATTAATGCACGCTGAATAACAGGACCATGTCACTGGCTCTGATGACTGGAATAAATTATTGCCAGGTTTGACAGAAGACTTGATGTTATCGTACAAGAAATGAATGAATTGTTTTTCAGGCATGTTGGAGGGGTATAACAGTTTAAGTTTGGTTGCGTGTGGACTGGTCAGTCTAAGTTCACAGATCTTTTCTGTCAGTGTTTTCACCAGAGAACTCGCGCACCTTCTGTCCATTCTTGTAGAAGTGAAAGGTAGGCATGCAGGAAATTTTGCTGTGGCTGCTCACATCCTCAGCTTCGTCCACATCCACCTTCAGGAAAACTACATTCTTGTTTGCCTAATCTTCTGACAATTTAACAAACTCCGGGGCGATCCGTGTGCGGGCGATCCGTGTACCGCACCAGGTAGCTGTGAAGTCCATCACCAGCTTGTCTCCCACTTCCTTAAGGATATTATTGAAATCCTCCAAACTTTCCACCTCGCAAACCGTGGTTAAGCCTGTTTTAGGCGTGTGAACAAACGTCGAACGCTCCGTGTAGATGTTAATGGCTGTGGCGGTAGAGCACATGGAGTCAGTAGTGTGATGCTGGAAGGCGGCAAGAGGTCTGTGTGGATCCAGAACAACTCTTGGTTAAAGGTAGCAGCGGTCTGGCTGTTGGGAACTATTTTCTCTACATGACAGATGGACGCACTACAAACAGGTACTCTGTAAGACATGGCAGATACTTGTGCCAAGCACCGAGGAAGAGGCATCAAATTTGTTTGTGTTTTACACCATCTTGCAGTGGCTAACATTTAGAACAGCTATCATCATGAAAGCCTCCTGCTTTCTTACTTACATCGGGACTATTATATAATTATATTATTATATTATATTATATATTATATTATATTATATTATATTATATTATATTATATTATATTATATTATATTATATTATATAATTGTTTTGTATTGCAAAGGTCCTGAAATTTTCAGAAAATACAAATGAGGTATTATATATCCATAAGTAAACTTACTGACAAACATTTCTGGGAAAGAAATCTGAACACTGCAGCCAGCAGGTTTCACAGTTTCTGTGTTTGGTTGGTATATTAGAGTCAGAGGTTTTAATTAGAGGATTTTTTTTTATGTTACCTGCTTCACAAATCTAAAAATGCAATAATCAGGAAAACCTCCACTTTCAGCATATTAATGGAATTAACTTTTTTATAAATCAGACTTTAGATGACACATGAACAAAGCCTTCTGTACAAATTTTAAAAATCAGATCCAGTCAGCCAACGGTGGATTTGATCACATTGTTCAGGATGGAGAGAGCTTTTAAATGATGCAAGGAGCAGTTTGACACCATGGTCAGTATTAAAGCGATTCAAATGTGTGGAAAAAATCTCCTTAAATATGTGTTTTTGACATTTTCCTTTCACTAAACTAAAAGAAAACATGTTGAGAAAGGAAAAAAAAAATCTCAAGATTTACTGAGTGATGAAAAAACAGGTTTTGTCTGCCAGGACATTCATTCATTCATTCATTCATTCATTCTGTGACAACAGAATTTCCCTTGTGGATAAATAAAGTCTGTCTAAGTCTAAGTCTAAGTCTAATTATCCGAACCGTTTAGTCCAATGAAGGGTCGCGGAGAGCTGGAGCCTATCCCAGCAGTCTTTGGGTGGGAGTCGGGGGACACCCTGGACAGCTCGCCAGTCCATCGAAGCTGCCAGGACATGTTTACAAGTTTTCATGTGTTGTGGTTCAAGTATTCATTTGCATTATTGATAACCAGAGGTGGAAATTCCTGGTCCAGAAAGTGAAAGTCCTGTCCGGCAGCTGTTCCGACCAGTCACCAAACGAGCTGAATTTAATGAACAGTTATTTTCCAGGTAAACGAGCCTGTAAGTGAAAACACCTGTTCTAAATGTACAGGTAGATCCAAAAACATGGCAGGACTTTTACTTTCTAGACCAGGAATTACCTCCTCTGTTGATAATGCACTTTTAAATATTAGGATCATAATGAAGTGGTTGTATATTGTGCAACCCTAAATACCCTCAGTTGGTAACAGGAAAACAGAGCAGATGACAAGCTGTAAGAGCAACTTTCTCTGTTGGATTATAAGATATTGTTCTGTTTATAATCGACTCCACTCAGCAGGACTTAAAATTATTTTCAGCCAGCAGCATGAATGTAATCTCCTTTGTTTCTTCACAAAATGCCAATTAGTGGTTTTATGTTTTAATCCAAAAAAAAAAAAAAAAAAAAAAAAGCCCTGAAGCTCATAGGTTTTCTTAAGAAATTAAACCTGAAATCTTCTCTTTTCTTTAGTTTCTAATAACTAAACTGATAGCAGTTTAATAGCATGAAGCCGATCTTGTTATAATGTCAAAACACTGTTTTCAAAGAAAAACTTCCAAGTTGAGCAACGAATCAGCTTTTCATAGTCGGTGTGGTATTTTACTGCAGAATGACAGGACATAGGAGACCCCACAGGTGCCTCAGGTAACCTGGAATTTAGTAGAAAACTTAAATAATGACACAAACCATGAATTGATTTTAATTTTAAGGCTCTGTTAAGATAAAGACAAGCAAAGTCTGGGCATGAATGGGGAAGTCATGGCAACAAAACCATGTAACCAAACTTATTGTAAAACCACAAGATGTGGATTTCATTGTGATTTGTGAATTTGTGGTAATTATAACCGGCAGTCTCGAGCAATTTTATTATCACTCATAAAAACACTTAAAGTTTTTGTATGTAATATTTAGGGTGATTTGTTGTTTTTTTTTGTTGGTTATTATGAAAACACTTGTTTTCTCACCCATAATGACTGAAAACTGGCTCTTAGAGCTCTGCATGTTGTGCTCTTCATTAGCTTAGAGCTGGAAAGGCCACGGTGTGTGCCATGACTACCGGTCTATGTATTAAAAAACACATTTTTGTCAACGTGTGTTTGCCTGGTTCTGAAACCAGTTCAGAATTGGTTTATTTTAAGAAGCAGGGATCAGACAGTTCAGTCCTCAAGGGCCAGTTTCCTGCAGGTTTTAGATGTCTCTCTGCTGCAACACGCCTGATTTAAATAAAGTAGTGTGAAGAAGTTGACAACCTGTTTGATCCATTAGATTTGTTCAGGTGTGTTGGAGCAGGAACACATCTGACACCTGCAGGATGGCAGCTGTTCAGCACCACCCCTATATGTTACTCCTCTCTTTGTCCAGCCTTTATGGCTACACCAACCTGTCTTGACCTTTTATCAACACAAAGAGGTGCTGATTTCTCACACAGCCTTTTTTTTTTTTTCTCTCTACTTTTTTCACCTCCATCAGACGGTTGGCTTCAGCAAATATTCACCCAGCCCTCCAACATGAATCCCTCCTCCGCTGATAGCCACTGTCATGTCACCTTTCATTTCCTGCAAGCTGCTGCTTGGCCATGCTAATTAAATGCTGATTGGTGTAAACTGTCAGGCCAAAGCTAATGTCACAGCTGAGATGAAGGTTTTTGTTAACGACACCGCGCAGCTAGCTAAATTCTGCTATCGGCGCTGCTGGGGCGCTCTGTCATACCAACACAGAGCTCATTAGGAGGCCCTCATTCTGTGCATGTGTGAGTGTAGGGTGATGAGCTGGGATTTGTCAAGACATTACTATTGGGCTTAACCTTTTCAGAGAATTACACAGAGACTTGTGAGAGAGAATGTGTGTTTTTACATTTCTACTCATCTGCAGTCTCCTCATGCTTACATTTTCCTGAGATGAGTAGAAGTGTGACTTACAGCAGCTTTTGCAGAATGGTCTCCAATAGCAACGGGTTGAAAGTAGGGATAATGCTGGACCAGAGAAGAATTTCTGTCACCACTTGGGACAGACAATAAAGATTATAAAAGTAACAAAATGGTAAAAAAAAAAATTGATTTGAGGATTGTACTTCAGGAATACTTTTTGGTGTAAAACATTTTCATGGCTTTTTTTTTCTTTTTAAGTTTGTGGCATATAAATGAGAAGTATGTATCTTCTCATCAGCGGGCAGCAGCCAGTTTACTCTCAGTCTGGAGAAGTAGAAATAATGAGTGATCTTAAGATAAAAGCTAATCCGAGTGAAGCCACAGAAAACACTCAATGCATCTAAAGTAACAAAAGTTGTGTTGTGGATATTTTAAACGTCTGCATCAGACATTTGTTTATTTTCTAAGAATATCTGTGCTTGCAAGATGTCTACCTAAAATCCTACCACTAATATGCTGCGTGTCCGTGTAGCGTGTGTGTTGTGTGTTGGTAAACAGTCAACACCATGTAGACATTTGGACCTCATTATATAAACTCTGTCTGACTTTCTTATGTTGTAAAAGTCCTCAACAGGGATCAGCAACTCTGATCTCTGGGAGCTGCAGGTTTTAGGTGTTTCCCTGCTGCAACACAATATGAGGCCTTAACCAGCATGTGCAGAACTTTAGTCAGACTCTAACAAGTCATAAATTTGATACAACATATGTTTAAATAAATGATGAATGAATGAGTTTAAAGTGGAACTATAATGTACATTTCAGGCTAATTTATTTTTATTTCTGAGACCAGAAGGGCTGGGATTGATGGAGCTATTGTCACAAATAGCTTTATTTACTTCAGACCGACCCTCTCCGTAGGCTGTCAGATCAGTCTGTAGGCAAAACGAGTGGATTGAGACTTTTCTGCATTAAGCCCCGCCTCCCGCCACTGCACTACATCGGGAGCGCGCACCGCACCTGCTTTCGCCGTCATTGTAACATCTCATAAACAGAAGGATTAGGCTGATATGAACTCAATAAAAAAAAACAAAATACAATGTCAACATAGCATACAGCCCTACATGTTGGAACCTGAATCAGACCCGGAAAACAAAGTGGAAAACAGCAACCCACAGCAACGAATGCAGCAGGATGTCTCTCTTTGGTAAACTCACCAGCCATCGTTGGAAATAACTTTATCCCACGTTTTCCACCCGCCTGATGTATTTGTACATGCCCTTGTTAACCAGTAGAAGGTAACCAATCACCGAACCTTATTCCCCGGGACGTCACAAGGATTTCCAAGTAGAAAAAACTCTAAAACGACGCGTTTTTCGTCGCCATGGAAACCGAACGGAGAGAGTGCTGGAACTCAAACTCAAACGTGTTTAGGTGATAAAAAACAGTGCCGTTCACATGTCTGATGAGGATTCAGCACTGTAACACTGTAGAAAGCTCAGAAAACTTGAAATACCATAATAGCACCACTTTAAAGTGGGGTACAACATCCAGCTCACTCTGGGGGGATTTGTAGGCTGGAGCAGTTTCCTTCCCGTTAATGAAACAAACATCCACAAAAATAACATTTGAGGTTGTTTTCTTCAGCTGACTCTGGAAGAAACTTTCACACCAAGCTGAACTGAAGTTGTCAGCCTTAAACATTGTTCCCAGAACAAGCCAACATGTGAGCTGAGCCCAAGATTAAAGCTAAAGCTAACTACCTGGAGCTAAACAAACTCAACTCTGCGATGTGTTCAAATCTTCTCTTTAGAAAACATAAAAAGCTTTGATTTAAAAGGAGCAACATAACTTTTTATCCAGCACTGCTTTCATGGCATTTAATTTTCTCTTCACGTGTCGTCATGAAGACACAGCAACATTCATGATTTAATGTCTTTGACTTGACTTTTTTTTTGTTTTGGTCTTGTAGGATTTTGCAGCTTATGATTTCACTGCGAGGGGAAACCACGAAGTTTCTGTTCGGGCCGGGGAGTGCGTCCGAGTCCTGGAGCGCCACGACAAGCGAGGGAACCCCGAATGGAGCCTGGTGGAGGCTAGTGGTGGTCAGAGAGGCTACGTGCCCACCAACTACCTCCGTGTCATGCCTGTGGGGATGGGCTCACCGGTGGGTTTCTTACCCAACCTCTAGGAGGAAGCAAAGAAAGCAACTTTTTTTATTTCACTGCTTAACAAACAGCATGTTTTGACGTCTTGGCCATGAACTTTCATTTTCATAGTCTGAATGTGTTTGTGACCAGATGTCAGTGCTAGTAATGGCCACCGTGTGTGCTCATACTGAAGTCTAATAGTTGAACATTCAGATTCACATCTTTTCTTGATGCAATTTACTGTGCGAACTAGTGCAAGTAAACAGAACAATCTACTGACGTCTACCGTTTACTAAGCAGGGCTTCTCGGCTTGTTTTAGCCCACAGAGTAACACTAATCCTGCTTCTTGCAAAATCAGAAACATGGTTTTAGAATCTCTTGTAGAGGTGAAAGCAACCTTAGTTTCACATGATAATAACAATAATAATAGTAAATAATAAACATTTGGAAGACAATAGGGCCCTGCCATACTTCGTATGGCTCGGACCCTAATAATAATAATAATAACAATAATAATAATAATCGACAAACAAAATGTTTTTTTTATCTATTTCTTCCACAAGCTGCCAGTTCACCGTCAGAAAGTTGTCGGCTCATATCGCTGAGATGTGGGGAATAAAAGGCATCTGTTCAGAGCTCCTAATGTCGGTGCTTCTCCGTCTTTGTCTAACTGGCACATGTGGCACACTGGAGAAGAAGTGAAGGATGTAGCAGCTGGGGATCTGGTTGGTTCTGGTGTCTTGTTCATAGAGAGGTACAGACTCGCTGGTATCTCTTCTGCTTGTTTCCAGTCTGATCATTTCTTGATAATTAATGACTCATCCAAACTGAATGAAGGAGAAAAGTTTGGGAATGACCTTGACTCATTTTCCTCATCGGAGGAAAAGGACAATTAAACTGAAAAAGACACAACATGTTCCTGTTAGCGGGCCTGTGTGATAGTAGGATAACATCAGCACTGAGACAGAGAGAGTAAAGGGTGTGTGTGTTTGTGTGTGAGATGTTTGATATGAAACAGCGCTGACAGGTGATTTTGGGTGTATATGTGTGCTGGGTCTCCCCCACCTCCTCACCCTCACCTGGGTCCAGGAGCAGCACTGTATTGAGACTGACAGGTACAGCGTGCTGTCATCATCTCAGACTGTGGAATATGATGTTCATGTAAAATATGTCTCAGGCTGCATAGGAGAGGAATGCAGCAGGATCAGTGGGTTGGGAGATGGAGATGTAAAAAGAGAGAGATGTTCTGGTACAAGCGTGGTTTGGTTTTAGTTTTAGTTCGATCATAAACACAGACTCCATTTCATGTCCGTTTTATATTTTAATCTCCTTTCTTGTGTATTTTCTATTTTCAGACAATTGTTTGGAGTTTTTTAGTCCCGACTCTTTGGCGTGTGTCTTCGTCGTCGTTGCTCTAAATTTTCAAAGCAGCTGACATCTTCCTGAAGGGGTGTAATAATCCTTTCCTTTGTGTGAACTGGCAGCTCACTGGTAGAGGCCATGTTTCATGTCAGTCAGGTGCAGCAGCTCATTAAGGTCTGCAAGCTTTCTTCCATCTGTAGGCTCATATGAATGTTTGGACTCAAAAAAGGGGGGTATTTTATTTTATTTTTTTCTTTTTCAAACAAAACCTAAATACAGATACAGGAAACTGTATCTCTCCCTCCAGAAGTGGTGATCTGATATTTTCCTGCAGAGGTTTGTAATAAAAGGTGTGAGGAGGAAAAGTGAGCGAGGACGAGACAGCGGACAGCTGCAGCATTTCCCTGTTAGTGTGAATTTATGTCTCACTCTTTATTTTTCCCCTCATTTCCCATAAGCAGATTAGATTTGGTCCTCCCCCTCCTGCTGTGATGTTGTGTCCGAATCCTCCCAGCCCCTCGCTACACTGAAAGTGGGATCCATCAATCAGGTTCTAAATCACGGACATGAAATGGTCCAGACAGGACAGAGCCGACCTACTTCTGTTTTCATATGCACCTGATAACAGTTGTTGCCATGGAAACGGCTCAGTCAGCGCGGGTCATGTTACTTGAGCATTTCTTCAAGTTGACTGCTCCATGAAAGCGTTTAGTCACACTGTAACACAGCTCGTCCCCAGGACACATCAACCCGGACTTCCAGTGCCAAAACATTTAATATAGTTTCTTTTTTAGGTGGAAGAAGGTCAAACATGATGAAATATTTATCCTGTTACAGCTTTAAGGGATTGATTCATCAGCTCATGACTGGCTACATTTCACTGTTTTGTCAGATACATGGCAACAAATGTAAACATCCAGGCCTAAAATCTGTTTAAGGCATGTAGCTTTCAAACATTTCTGGAGATCAGTGCAGTTAGAAGGCTTTAGCAGGTTCTGATCTGGCAAAGCCCTAAACAGTGTCTGAAGAATAGAAATGGCAGCTGTTGGATTTTATAAATGGGGGGGAAAAAATCCTTCACGGAAAAGTTTCTACAAATATCAAAATGTAATGACATGCAATGACAATGCAACAATGATTGTAATTTCATCGAATCGTTCTTGTTTTAGTGACGGACACATTCCACATGGAAAGTTAACCCTTAATATCTGTGCAAGTTGTTGTTTTGTTAGTTTTGAAGAAAAATATCGTAAAGAGCAGAGAAAATTTAAAATATTTTTGTAGTGTAAAAGTTTCATCTTAAATATGCAGATGGTGTGAATGTTAAAAGCAGCAACAGGTGATGAGTTTCTACATTTTAACACCTTGTTGCTGAATTTTCTTTATATGTAGCATATTATATATAAATGGAGCTTTAAACTGCAATTTAAAGGATTTATTTAACTATAAAAATTGGAGAAAACCGTGTTGACCTTAACTCGTGCCAGCTCCATCTGTAGACCGACAAGACAACAAGCTCTGTGCTGCATCAGCTGCTGTGGATGTGGAGCAGGGAGGGAGGCAGGCTGAGCTGCTCAGCTGGAGCTTCCCATCAGTCTGAATGTCAGGATGAAGCAGAGCTGCAGGCAGGGCCGTTCTTCCAAGCCAAAATATTAAATGTCTTCAAATCACATAAATGTCCAAATGTTAGAAAGAGGAAACTGGGACGGCTTCAACCTGAGAACATTTAACTTTAATGTTTCCCTCCTTGAAAGCTACTGAGGTCACTGTTTTAATTATACATCATAAGTGCTTCTTATTTACCTCGAGAAACTCGACGAGACACTGTAAATAAGTATGGACGAGTTTATGACGTCAAAAATGTTTCCACAGTTTGACTTGGAACCGGAGAATGTCGAAGATGTTAGTAAATATTCGCAGAGGGATGGAATGCATTTGTATTTATGACCAAGAAAAGGCTGTTTTCCACATCTGCACCACTAGATGGAGGAGAAGACTTACACTGGATGTGTTTGATAACTAAGCTTTTTGTGTTTCTCTGAGTAACTGGAAAGTGTTTTAGTTTTTTATTTTTACATGGACATTATTACCTTTGTCAGTATTTTCCCTCCATGAAGAAAACAGATTCAGTACATTATGTTAATATTTCTTTTTTTATTAAACGTTTTCTTATTAACCTGCTGACAATGTGGTTTTCTGCACAGTCCATCTGTTTATTATTTATTATGTAGTATGTATTTGGTGTTATTGTAGTTTTAACGTATTTGATGCCGCAGGGATACATGTGCTGAGATGATGCATGAAGTCTTTGAAGTGTTGCCAAAGTGATGCTGAACTCACGCACCCACACATGTATTCACACTGCAGATGGGAGTTTCTGCAGTGCAGCAGCAGAAGCATCAGTCATAGCAGCTGTGATCTGACTGCATGGCTTCAATAAAACTACTCTGAAACCTGTTATGGGTCCTTGCATTATGTCACTTGAGTACATTATCTCCCTTATTAATGTTAATGTACAACGCTGATAATTATTTTGTTTGATGTTTAGACTTCAGAAGCCGTCGAAATTTCAGAAATTTGGTTTCTGAAATAAAGCAATAAAACAAAAATGAATTAAAAAAGCAGAATTTATCAAAATGTTAAACTAAAACATTTGTGGTTATACAGATCATGATATATTGATTCAGTCTTTAAATAGAAAAAAAATCAACAGATAAGTAAAATATATTCGGGAATCTTTTAATTAAATCTTGGAATTCAGTCAGAACTTTGTTTTATTTTTCTTTTGGCCTGATAATTTGTGTGATGAGGAACTCAGTGTTTGCTGCATGACCTCTTTTCCATCGAGTGTTTTCTATGAACAGGTGTCCAGACATTTAGAAGGAATCTCAACATGAATGAAGATCTATCTTTGTCCGGCGGCACCGTGACACTTCTTCTGCCATGGATTCAAGAGAGAATAGTATTTTTGTGCTGCATGGCGTATTTCCCTTTTGTCCAAATGTAAAGTAAAACGCACTTTTGGAACGTGATTTTTTTTTCTCTGCAACACGTTTTCCAGACTATTACCATTCATTGATCACCTGATGGTGGAATGGCAAAAGTTAACTTTGAAATGGATCTTTAAGTACCACTGAGTTTGTTTGTGACTTCATGCTTGAAATTTGTAATTAATCCAGCATGATCGTAAACTGAAACCAACACATAAAATGTAAAGACAAAATGTCTTTAAGTAAAACGGGCACCTGCTCACCACTAGTTTTTCACAAGTTTTATTGCAATAATAAAAATATAACGTCCATTTTGAAATTGCCAGCTTATCCTGAATAGATGCAGCCTTTGTTCAACTGGATTAGTTTATTCAGCAAAGAAATAGCCAATAGTCTCATCATCTGCTTGTATTGCTTCAGAAATTTGTCGTATTGATAAAAATGCATAAACAGAATATGGAACAGGTCGGTCTGCATCACAAAACATGCAGTTTTTGCTTTTAGACAGTTTTTAGTCTCATGTTACGATCAAAATAAAGAACTATACTATTTGCAGTAACCTAGAACACATCAGCTCTCTCTTTTAAAGGATCATCTGGGTGTTAGTGGGGTCACCTATATAAAAAATGTAAACAAAGCGATGTTCATAGGTGAAAGTAAGTTAAAGTAAGAAAGGGCAAACTTTATAGTGACACTGCAGACCCAAAAACGGCTCCATCTGACCCAAAATTACCCAGAAAAACTTCACTTGTCAGGTTTCAGATCTCTTGAAAGTCATTAGTTAGGCAATGAAAATACACGTGTAGATCTGGATGTTCATAAATACATGGTTAAGTTTGAGACATCTGAGTACAATTGTTTTTATCTAATAAACCCTGCATTGCTTTTTCTTTTTTTTATTTTCTTCTAAAAAGAAAATAAAACATTACTCTTTCTCCCCTGTAGACTGAAACCAGATGCAGTATTTACAGTATTTCTTCTTTATTCGCACGTAAAAGGCTTCTGTTGCTAATGTGGAGTCCAAGCAGTCGATGTTTTACTTATGATTCTTCTGATACGGTTTTGTGACGGCAGCTAGCTGTGTGTACATGGTACTAAGCTTTCTAGTTTTACATAAATGACACAAGAGGAGCAGCAGAAGGCTACAGATTGTCTGTTTTTATGAGAAACAGCCTCACCACAATGTAAGCCGTTAGTGTTTTATTGCAGTAGGCATCTGAGGAGACACTGTGACCAGCCGGGTGAGAGAGACTCAGGGTGGGGTTGCTGTCTTGGTTCTTCCAGGAATAAGGCTTATGGATGATACCTGAGAAAGAAAGATAAAAAGGGGAAGAAGAAAGGAACAAATGAGGTCAATATGAATGGGAGAGATAAAAGGGGGGACAGATAAAAGCAAGACGAAGGTAGATGGAAGGATGAAGAGGAGAGAGGAAGACTATATGGGGTGAGGAACAGGGAGGAGGGATGGAGAGATGAAGAGGCAGGAGAATAAGAGGCTGGATGAAAGTACAGTGAATGAATGTGATGGGAAGATGGAATGGAAGACAATAAGAATGGGGACAAGTAAGATGTGGGGTCACGACTCACGGGAAACAAGACAAGCAGAGTTGAGGATGAGGAGTGATTATTGGAACACTTGACAAATGTTTCGAGTAGTTGTTGAAGCATCTGCATGAACTTATTAACTTAACTTGCATCGAAAAGGAAGAACCCAGATATGAAGAAAACAGCAGCATTATTATATATGAAAATATATGTGCACAAAAACCAAGCTAATGATATATAATATGTAAAGGCGCTTGCGTTGTCATGACAGGAGCTTACAGCATCAGCATCACGATCAAAAATCAAGGTATGCTCACCTTATGATTAGTTGTTTGTCAGCTATCTGCATTTTGTTACGGTTCATTTTTCAGACAAAATGAAAATAAAATGAGTCGACAGTTAATAAGAGCCGATAAAGAACAGTTTCTCCTCTTTTGGTAGGCTAATGAATAAAATTTAAATTATAGTTATGGACCCAAAAATAAACATAATCTTGACGGTTTACAGAAAATGGAAACACACACATCATCTGGTAAAACTCTGCACGCTTGTGGTGATATTTGGTCATGATTAAAGGTATGAAACTGCTTCTCATCGACTATACCGACATCTTACCTTTTCTTATTTTATCCCCCAAACTGCTATAAAAATCTGGCCTTATGTTGATAACTCTTTAAGAACCACCACAGTGGTGCCATTAAGCAAGGCGCAGATTCCCACTGGTTTGGTGTCACTGGAGCCGTTTGCTCTCTGCAGAAACCAGTTCTGGCAGATTCTTAGAGACTGGACATGTTTGCAGAGTAAACAGAGCTCATCGCAGGTTTCTGACTCTGCAGTGTGAACAGGACTGTTGCCCACATGGGTATTATTTGTACAGCAGCTGTCACTACATCATCTGTGCTTCATTGAAAAGAGTGTGTTTACTTGTGTTCTTCCCCTTTCCTGGTTTCCTGGATTTGCTCACATTCCCTCAATTTTTTATCCCCGAGACTGATTGAACAGTCAGTCCACTCGCTTATTTTTCAACAGTGTCAAACTTGACTTAAATTACAATTTGTTCTGAGTCACCTCGGCCTTTTTTTTTTCTCTTTTTTTTTTAAATACTGCAGCAAGTCTTAGAAACACTCACAGGGACCTCTTTCATCATCATGCACCATCACTCCTGCAAAATGTATGACAATACAAAGCTGCAATGAAAAACATGTTTCTGAGCTCAAGCTTGTTTCTGGTGAACCAACCAAAACACTATTTTTCTTGTTTGAATAGTAGCTTTCATATTTTTTATTTTTTCTCCCAGCCATCATCAGTCAGACACTGACAGCAAACATTTAATTAATACTCTCTGATGGGTTGTCTGTCAAGTGTTACCAAGAGTTCATTTAATTCTTAATCTGACTCTAAGTTATTTACAAAGAGTGAGAATGAGAAATTGTGATTGGATAACAAAAGAAAGACTCCCCACTACAGATTTAGGCTGAAGCAAAAACACACAAGATGACAAATTTTAATGACATGACCACACAAATAGGAGGAGAAAAAGTCAGTGAGGATATCTGATTGCTGAAAGACTCGGCATGTTTACATGACAGTAGATTAAAAACAAATCATTTCAAAATGCATGTGATTGTGAAATTTCACACAGATAATGTGGATGAAAGAGGAAAAACTCCAGTTTAACGTCTTCACACAATTCAATTCAATTCAACTTTATTTATATAGCGTCAAATCACGGCAATGCCATCTCAAGACGCTTTACAGACAGAGAGGAAAACATAATGAAGGCCAATTCATAATAGCCTATATAAGGAAACCAACAGATTGAGTTGAGTCCAACTCAATCTCCCATCCTGAGCAAGCACACTGGCAACAGTGGGAAGGAAAAAACTCCCTTTTAACAGGAAGGAAACCTCCGGCAGAACCCGGCTCAGGACAGGCAGCCATCTGCCTCTGCTGTGTGGGGGGAAGAGGACAGAAAGACAACAGACAACAGGAACTGCTACTCCCGGCCAGGGAGACCTGCTGAGACAGGAGACATACATGTTAATGATGCAACACTGTTATTGGGGGGGATAAAAGAGAGAGATAAAGAGAAAGAAGCTCAGTGTATCAGGAAATGTCCCTCAGCAGTCTAAACCTATAGCAGCATAACTAAGGGATGCTAACCATCCTTAGCTATAGGACTTATCAAAAAGATAAGTCTTCAGCCTAGTCTTAAAGGTGGGGAGGGTGTCTGCTTCCCTAACACTAACTGGGAGCTTATTCCATAAGAGAGGGGCCTGATAACCAAAGGCTCTGCCTCCTGCTCGGCTCTTTGAGACTCTAGGAACCACAAGTAAGCCTGCAGTCTGCGAACGAAGTACTCTGCTTGGTATATAAGGAACTATGAGGTCTTTGATATATAGTGGTGCCTGGTTGTGGAGGGCTTTATATGTAAGGAGAAGGATTTTACACAAGATCCTGAGTTCCCTGTTAGTGTGTCTACACGCATCCTTACACAAGAAAGTGTAAGTTTATATCATAACAGCAAAATTCAGTCTAAGTTTTCAAAACCTGTCATCACTGTTGAGAGTTTGGCTGTACTTACAAGTACCGTATCATTTTGCCAGCAGTACCTTCATCACGTTCTCATGCATGTATACTAGGACAAGGATGGTGGTCCAGTTGAAAGATCAGGTTGACCTATGACCAAGTTTGACTTAACATATTACTGCACTTATTGAAAATATACCAAAAAGACAGTTTTGTTAGACGCTGCTTTTATATCCAATCTTGACACCCTCACCCATCACCATGCCAGCAAGAATATTGCTTCATCTGCACATTTTATTCATTTTGTTTTAGTTTTTTGAGTGTCTTAAACAAATTTTGTGTGTTGCTGCAGCAAATCTTAACCTTTTAAAAATGTCTTTTTAAAATGCAATAAATTTAGTAAGCAAGGACACTGAATTTGTACGTGTCCAACTGTGTGTTAAATCATTTGCTCCTTTTTTAAAGAAAATCTCCCAACTTTGACAAAAGAGACAAAAAGCAGCTTTCACTGCTATTTCTTAAGCTATTCATGCTGAAAATGTAACACAAGATTAATTACGTTTCCAGATAAATACGCTCGGGTCCAGTTTGCGTGCCGAGCATCCAGCTGTAAATTATAAATTAGAGGAATTTTCTGAACTACTGAAATATTGAACTAGCTTCAGAGAGCAAAAATGAAGTTAGAGACGAATTTCAATGATGTATGACTGTACCTGTAAAACAAAAAATCATTAAATAATGATTTAAATAATCATTTGAATGCTCTTAGTCTCTTGATCCGCTTTTTATAATAAAACCTAATGAGATGGAGAACCTGCACTGCATGTAGACGACCGCTGCAGCTTCATGTCAGCAGATTTCTGTGTGCAAAGTCATATATTCCTGTGGAATCTGGACAGATGAGTGTGTGCATGTTCACAGAGAACATTAGCAGGCTTCAGTGGGCACTTGAGTGTGTGCTGGATAGCTTGTTCTTTGCTTTTAGTGGGGCACTTAGAGAACAAATCCTGCCACTGTTTCTGTGTGGATGCTGCTTGCTGGAGTGGAGGTGCTTGAGTGTTCTCAGCTTTGTGTACAGACTTGTCCATGCATGAATATTCTAGAGACGCAAGTGTGAGTGGCAAACACTGCGTATAATCTGTAAACATTCTTACTGGACATTCTGGATATGTTTCCCCTTACAGATCTAAGAATAGTACCATTCCTAATAATGCTTACATCAGCAGCAGTCTGATGTAGGAGCGCTCCTTCAGGCACCTGATAGCCTCTAAACGACTGCATGCAAAAGTGTAAGTGTGTGTTAATGAATTAGTCTTGGCAACCATGCCTTCCAGTATGTGTGGGAAGATGCACATCCCTGGGTGCATGTTTGTGTGTGTGTGTGTGTGTGTGTGTGTAGCTTAACCTCAACAGCGTACTTGGAAACAGATCTCCTGCTAAAAATAGCCTGTTCTCCAGCTGAAGTCGAGCTAAAAATAGACACGCAATTCACTCCACCATCTAGAGGACAACAGAAGAAGTGCTCTGAGGATTTCTGCTCTGCCATTTCATGGATCATTGTTTGTGTTCGATCTGCTCCTTCATACAGGAAATACAACCTCCAGGTTGTGTGTAATGAAGCACATTAACTTCTTTTTTTCTTTCTTGAAAGATGAAAGAAGGAGACATCATGATTGTTGTTGAAGCAGCATCCAAAATAATCTGCTAAATAATACAGCTGTGCCACTACATCCCAAAGATGCTCTATTGGACAGAGATCTGGTGACTGTGGAGGCCACTGGAGTACAGCAAACTCATTATCATGAGCATATATGCACAGAAAAGTTGCTAAGTAAACAATCTTAAAAAACTGTTTCATCATGGATGCCAATGCTTTAAGCATTAAGGTAGACATATTACTATTCAGTTGTGCTTTTTGCACACTATTGTTATTCTGTTTCTGTCTCATTGACTCTTTTATGACGAGAAGTGAAGAAAAAGCTTTGAGTTAATGTACAAAAGTCTTTTAATGTTTTGAGAAATTGACAAAAAAAACAACAACAAAAAAACAGATTATTGTCCCATTGAAAATGAATGGGTTTCTGACATAAACAGCTTTGGAACATTTTTACTCAGGCAAAAGGGTCATAAAAGACAAAAAATATTAAGTGTCTGAAAGGACATTTTGTTATCAGTGCGACTTTTATTTTTATGTGTTAGGTTCACACAGTGCTGAATGGGTCCAGATTCCTTCATTTATTCATTACCTGCATTTCAGATCTGACAGACATCTATTATAAATAGCTCATATTGTTTGTAGCCTCTCCTAAAGGAGTTCTACTTGGACAATAGGCACCATCTAATACTTATTTAGATAAACCCAGGAGTTATCAATAATTGGTGGATAAAAAAAAAAAAAAACATTAAAAAATGATAAAAAACAAAAAAAAAAACAAGGAGTGAGTTTCACTCTGTACATCATCTGCCTGCACAAAGCAGCTGTGGTGAGATTGTTTTGCCTCTCGGTCGTAGTCTGGGATATGGTGTCATGTTAAAAAGAAGCATCAACACATTCCCATGAGGTCAGTAGTTTTAACCAGCAGCACATTCCCATGCAGTATGAACTCTGTTGTGTGTGTCTGTGTGTGTGTGTATGATTACATACACTCCCTAAGAAATGCACATGCAGATGAGCAAAAACAGAAATTGACACAAAGTCACACTCATTTATTCCTGAAGCTTTTCCCAGCTTGTCGCGTGTCTCATCGGCGCTATAAGTAAACACTTCTTGCTTTCATCTTCTCTCTCAGCATCTTCGGCATGCGCTACGGAGGCGCCGACTCATTTCGAGCATGTCTGCGTGTGAACATATTAAAAAGGTCTTTGCATGCTTTACTTGACTGTGGTCAACACAGGGATCGCTAACTCGCTGATCACTACCTTCCTATGGTCTTTTTTGAAACTATTGTTTTACTTTTGTTAAATAAATACTAAAACGCCACAGTTGCACATGTGCATTCAAAGGTTTAAAGAAAGTCAAATTAAGTTCACCTTTACAGGTTATTATAAGTACATTCTGACTAATAAAAAGCCAAATATCCCCAACTTGTTGTGAGTACAGTACATCATGATAATAATAATCCTGCCTGTTGATGTGGTGCAGTTTATATTTAGACAAGAGACCCTCATGCTCTCACACATATCAGGTGATTGTTGACATTAGATCTGAAGTGTCCCGATGACACACTGACACACCTACACACACACACACACACACACACACACACACACACACACACACACAGCCTGCTCTCATATTACTGCCCGAACTGTCAGTCTTCGTTAGTCGTCTCACAGTGTGTTACATGACAGAACGTGAGCACAGCTGAGCAACGTCTCACATAGAAGAATCTAAATATAGTCTCCAAGTTTAATGCTGTTATGTTATTTGACATTCCTGAATTAACGTTTGGTGAGTCACGTTGTCTGCAGCTGCTATTTTTTTTTTTTTTTTAATGGAGTGTAAAATCTTTTTTGACATTGATCTCAACTGGATGGTAAATCTTTTTTTAAACTGTCTAACATTGGTAGAGATAATCTGAAATAAAAGTAATCTGAACTGTAGTAATCATCTGAATGATTTTGGAGACTTTAATCATGACCTGAAAAGTATAAATGTTTGACATGTTGATATCATAAACCTGTTCTGGTTTTATATATTTGTTGTCAATGAGTTTACTTAAAAGATACATTTTTGATGCAATGACTTAAATGCCATTTTAGGTAAAAAAAACAAAACAAAAACAAAAACAAAAAAACTGATATACAAGCCAAAGAAATAACCAGTTTCTAGGAGCTAGTGGCCTTTATAACTTATTGAACCTGTCACACTGTCATGCTACTGGGCTATTTTCCCACAGACTCCAACTTAAAACAGGATGCACTTTCTGTCATTGCAAAGTGGTTTATGCTGTATTTAACAGAAGATCCAGAGTTTACATTTGGTACAAACAGCTTTCTGCATTAACAGATCATGACTGGACAACACTAAATACAGCCAAGAACACATTTACAGAAATTCCCATCACTCAGGTCACAACTGAAGGTGACGAGAACACAGTTTTTCATATTTGTTTCAGCAGTTGAGTGTGAATGTGCGTTTGGCCCCATGGAGGGACCACTTGATGTAACTCCACGCCAACAGAAGAACAGCCATCTTTATAGCTGGCTCACTGTGTGAAGAGCTCTTGCTTGCTTTTTGTGCTGGAATGGTAACTTATGAAAGTGTAATCCCACCTTTTGCTTCATTAAAACGTGGGATAGGCTTCAGTCCTGCAGCCCTGTGCAGGATAAATTAGGTACAGAGAAATGACAAAGAATATTTGATTTAGTAAGGGCTAAATCTTGTGCATACTGTCACGCAGCGTTTTTCTGATCCACCACATTATGTCACACTGCTGTTTATCATTGTGTGGACTCTTATCCAGTACAATCTACACGTCAGGAGAGGTTTTGAACAAATAAAAAACCGGCAAAGCAATTTTGGATGATTTGTTATTTGTAATCTGTGACACATGAAGCTGTGCAGACTTCCAACAAGGCAATAATACAGGTTGTGACCTCCTTTTCGCTTCCCTTTTCATCCCCGTCTTTCTTCTCTCAGCCCAGGAACATTTCCTTGAAGGAGCTAAATCTCAGCGTGACCTTGCTCTGCTTGATTCACCTCCGAGCTCGTCCTGGCTGAGCCGTAAAACACTGAAATAAAAGAATAAGTGGCCATTTGTCATAGAGAGAAAGAAGGAATGCAAAGATGCAATGAAGCAGGGTGAAGAAACGTACACAAAGGAGAAAACCAAACCAAAGAAAAAGAAAAGTAGAGAAAAAAGCCGAAGGGATGGATGCAAATGAAGGATTGAGAAGGGGGGTGGCATTACAGGGTTAGGTGCAGAAAGAGGAGAAAGGACAAAGGCTGAAGATAAGGAAGACCACAGAGGAGGAAAGAAAAGGTCACATCATTAGTAAACTCATGAAGACAAAGTCAACGTAAAGATAAAAGTGGACGAAAAGCAGAAGGAAAGAAGAGAAGAAAGGAGCAAAAAAGTAAAGCTCAGAGATTACTTTCTGAACCAGCAGTGAAATGACTGTTGCATGTTTTAACTTCTGTTTAATCCATGAAAATAAGTGCCTGCATCTTTTTATTTATTCATTTATTTTGGCTGTTTACTTCAGAGGTTTGTTTACCGTTCACATCAAAATAAACACTTGTTTGTAAATGTCAGGGATGCAGATTCAACTAGATTTATTTTAACCCAAGGAACGCAGGGGATTAAAACAGCAAAACAGGAACAGCAACTAGGAAGTGAAAACAAGGAGTATAAATACAGACAACATAATGAGACACAGGTGGAATGAATCTACTAAATGAACCCGGGTGAAGTACAACAGGAAATCAATAAAGCTAAACAAGAACCAAGAGAACTAAACAGGAAAAACCCCAAAATAAAACAGGAAACCTGAAACAAAGACACACCAAGAGTCCAAACCCAGTCAAGTCAAAAACATACAGAACTCTTGAGAAATGCTGCCTCATGCATAAAGATACGGAGGTTTAACTCGAGTCTCTATCTAATATCTTTAATTATTATTTCTATCACTAATGGATCACTAAATCATTTGTTTGTGTGTTGCATCACCTCATCCACCAGAAATGAAACCATACCCACATTAACATTTCTTATTGTTAGAGACGCGTTCAGAGGGTGGTAGGTATGGGCCACACTCAGAGCCGTTCAACACCCACAATCCTTCACAACAAAATAATGCTGATGAGGCAATGCTTTAAGTGGAACAAGTGGTACTCCCTTAATGACTTGCTGTCAGTTTGTCATGCAAATATGGGACAAAAACATGGCTGATACTTACATGTCGATCTATAAATTGATCTGTAGATTAATAGTTTTATAGCACAGAAATGACAAAAAGCAAACACGGCAAGTTCTACATTAAATCCACATTTGCCAAATTCAAAGTGCCATGGAGACACTTTTATGAACTTCAAGCCTCATTGCATGGACATTAAAAACAACACTGAAAAGTAAATACATAAACTTAAAGTTCATTAACCCTTTTATGCATGAATTAATAATAAAACAATGCAACATTTTTCACATTTTTGTAAAAAAGAAAAAACACTGAAGTGGTTTATTTACAAAAATACCCTCCTCATTCATGAATATGCAGGTAAAAAACTTGTAAATATGTGCCCACTACAGGGTCACTATGCATGAAAGGGTGAAAAAAAAAAAAGTTATACATTTAGACTTATTTAGCTTATTATCAGAATAATTTAACAGTGTATTACCATTACACCTTTCCTCTGTGAAATATTTTTTTCCCAGCATTAGGCCTGGTCCATGCAACTTAGCAATATTATCTTATCTTTAATCTAGAAATAATCTTCAAAAACTCAAAATACTGACCAGCCATACGCTTAGTTTGGAGCATCTGATCTTCATTGTCTGGTGTAATAAATGACTGTTAAGGAGTACTACTGTCATCACTCAACTCCGCTCCAGTTCGTGTCCTCCAGCCTTTTTGGAGCCAGGCTAACATTACAGCTGCGATAGCAAATCCACTTCAATGTAAACACAGAAGTGAGTGAACAACGTGACGTGCGGCGTAATGTTGTGGGTTAAAGCAAGAACTGTGCGTTTAAACCGGTCATAACAATACATCTCTTTTGAGGCAACTTTTTTTAGATTAAGTTTTTTATTAAAATCACCATAAATAAGTAATATGTGGTGAAGTCGTAGGAGGGTATACTGATTGCTGAAGAAAGTCGGTAAAAGTCGTGGTGTGCGCTATACGCTGTAAAAAATAGTCCCGGTACGCAAAGGCATAGAATTTAAAAGTGCTGGTACTGCGTACCGCTGCATACCGGCCCACTTGAAGCACTGTGATGAGGTGTCTTCAGATTGTGGTTTGACGTCATCTTGCTAAAAAAGGAAAGATCTGTTGCTAAAAGTAAAGTCATTGGAATATAGCTGCTTTTGATAACGATGCGTTTCTCAATCCTGGTCCACACAGGCCGCAGTAAGAGCTTCCTGTGCAAAAGAGACCAGAAGAAAGTGCTTCCTAAAAGGACGGTGCAGTGTTTAGCATCTGCAGGTTTTCACATGTTGTGGCTGCAGTGTCTGAAAAGTAATGTTGAAAAGCTATTTCTGTTTAGGGAGCATGGATTCACAGGGCTGTTTGATTTGTTGCTGCGGTTATTCATTCATTCATTATTGTATTCAATATTGTTCATTATGGTCAAGTTATTAATGTGTTAATACAACTAAATAAAGAAAACCTCAGTGTAAACCTGGATATTATTTTCTGTAATGAGACTTGCTACATTTGGAGGACGGGACAGGGCCTACAGAACCTCTCAGCCCAGGGGCCCAACAGCAGGTAAAGGTGGCCAGGGGAACATTACTGCCCATGGTCGTCGTCATCATAGAGGTCTTTGAGCCGCACTTAGTCTGGTCCCTCCCCTAGACACCTGTTTGCCATGGGTGACCCTACCAGGGGCATAAAGCCCCAGACAACATAGTTGCTAGGATCTTCACACAAACCCCTCCACCACAATAAGGTTGCATCCTTTTTATGACAAAGGCAAAATGGTGTAATTACTTTATGTTCAATCATATCACATATTTATTTTAATCTCCAGTTAGTGGAAACATATTGGATGACTCACTAACATCCACTGAAGTGGTTTATTTACAAAAATACCATCCTCATTCATAAATATGCAAGAAAAAAGCTTGTAAATAGGTGTCCAATAAATGGCCACTATGAATGAAAGGGTTAACCGTCAAGTTAGTTGGTCATGATTATCCTAAAGGAATACATAGTTCAGATATAAAGGAAAAAATATAGTTTCAAAGAACACTAAAAAAGTTATATAATTATATATAAGTAAAGCTTTGGGGCAACAGTTCTCAGAAACTGGATGGACAGACTAGAAGATCTTTATTAATAAATACAAGAACTTTGTGTTTGGACTTCCCTTCTTATTTGTTTGTATCATTTTAAATCTCTTTATTTATTCCATTTAAAAGGAGAAAAAACAATTTGAGGGTGGATGCAGCTGTTGAAATGGTTTGTTTCTTCAATTGTGGTAAAGGCTGGTCTACAAAGGAAACATGAATGCAATTTGCACTTTTCACACGCATTTCCATGCAAGTGCATGTGTGTGTGTGTGTGTGTGTGTGTGTGTGCATGCAAGTACCCAGTTTCAGTTGATTGGACAGATGCATGGTGACAGGGCTGCAGTGTGCTGGATTAACACACTTAGTGTTCCTCATGCCAGACTGCATCACTGCAGTCATAAACCTCTGCCCCCTCCTCATCCTCTGCTCTGTTAACCACAGCCAGCTGTCCAATCATCCAGCCTCTGGGTCAACCAAACGGTCAGCCATCGAACTATAGCGAACATCAGACTGACAGCCTGACCTGCCCAGGTCTGCGTTTAAAGCAACGGTATGCTAGCCTAACTACCAGCCATCCACTTGACAACCTAACTAGTACTGTGCAAAATCACGATATTCACCATACTTTACTTCCAGAGTCAAGAAACGAGCGAACCTGGACGCCCAGAGCTACATGGATATGGATACTGCCATGTGTTCCTATTTCAGAGAGCAACTAGTCACAGACAGGTAATGACTAGAAAGTTCACTGTGAAACACAGAAAGCCTGTTTGTTTGCAGCCGAATTGCCCTCAAGGAACAAAACACACGAACAGACAGCTCCAAACAGCTGCCCCCTACAAAATAAAAGCTTTAATAAACCTGCAGCTTCCTATTATCAGACATGATTGCAGATTGGCAGGTATGGATTTTATTTTTGACACACATCACTTGACGTTTTTCGTCAAGTGATGTGCTGGTCCTTCAAGCTGCAGCAAAGAATAGCAAAGCCTGAGTCTGTAAGTTGGTAAAAACATGGAGAATGCTGTTTCCAATGCAAAAGATTATAGAGGATCACAGCCCTTTCAGCGCATTCAGCTCTGCTTGGAGAGCACAAGCAGACTTAAGTCTGCATGTCAAAGTGTAGTGAGGAGGGCGCGAAGAGGAGAGGGTGGAGCTAACAATCACGGAAGCTTCATTGTCATTTCAGCATACCTGCCCAGCTTCCTGCAACCCTGACTGGTTAATTTGGCGCTTTTCACAGGCGAGTCATGTTCGTGGGGACAAAGCTGCCAACACAATATATTTCTTTAATTACTTTGACAGCATATAAGTGATTTATGACTGAGTATTTCTTGGATTGAGAATCAAGATCAGACAGGAGTAACACCTGCTTCCTGCCTCAATATGAATTATTAGGCTGCCGATCAACTGGACACGAAGCCCTAAACCGCCTGAGTGTAGTCGCTAAGTGCTGTAAGTACCATCCTGGTGCTCTGAATAGTGAAATGTTATCCTGCACATTTCACACTGAGAAAGCTGCCTTAGAGAGGTGCAGCAAAGGAGGGCAACAATGTGACAGAGCACACCCTGAGGAAAATGTTATGGAAGAAAAAAAAGACTGGTCAAAGGAAACTGCTTTACAGCAGCATACACTGCGAGTCCAGGAGATCCTTAGAATTCAGTAGAAAATTCAACTTTTCCTCTTCATAAAACTCACAAAATGTATCAGGATATGACTAAACCTTTAAAGGGTTAATTTGAGATGGTTGACTGCACTGCATCTTATTCCCAGCGTTGCAGAGCTTCAGATGCAAAGTTAGAACCCAAATAGTTTACAGATTTCAGAATTACATTAAAGATCTCAGCTTTATAACATATTTAGCTGATATAATCCATCCATCAATCCATCCATCCATTATTGTTTATCTGATGTTGGGTTGCAGAGGCAGCAGCCTAAGCATGGAAGCAAAGACTTTTCTGTCCTTGGTCACTTCTTTCAGCTGCCAGCCTCACTGTGAACATCACGCTGATTTGCTTGTTAATTTCCTCTTCTATTCCACTTGGGACAGGATCTCATTCCATACCAGAGCCACTGCCACCTCTTGACAAAACATAACATAAAAAAACTTTATAATTCCAGCTATATTTACCCATGAATTTACCCTTTTATACACTGTCTATTCTGGGAACTTGCCTTTTTCATTATGACCGTTGTCAGATTGGGACACCCTGACATCCACCGCATCCACCTCCATACCAGCACACTTTCCCACACAAGCACAACTTAGCAAAACTACACCATAATAAAATATTCCAGTGTTCCTCTTTGTTTTCATGGAAACCAATGGTTTATATTTAGGCAAAAAAATTCCTTCCCTGATGGTTCTGAGAGTTATTTATAACCTGTGAATGTGAGAGTTTAGATTCTAGGGCTTCCTCCCTCTCTCATGCAGAGGCATCTTCCTTTCCTTTTGAGGAATTAGTTTATAGGCTGTGATGGTGTTGAAGGCGTAAAGTCTTTTCAGAGCGTGACTGTTACCCCCTGAGCTGGATCTTAACATATTTAAATACAAGGCTGTGCAGCATCACGTGATCCTGCTGGCTTCCAGACAAAATGCACTCACCCAGCAGTAGAAAGATCTCTAAACACAGGAGAACACACAGTAGAAGGTAAATAGTTTTCTAAGCAATAAACATAGGTGTAGCATTTTCTGCTGCTGTCAACAAATGAAATACAATCATAAAATGTAAATAACAGGCAAGAAATACACTATAGAACTATAAATCATAGTATGTAATGGATAATCATTATAGCATATCTTCATACTTGAGTCCAAGTTAATGTTGGACAAATCAAAAAGAATCCAGACAAAAAAATTCTGAGATATGTTCACAAAACTCACAGTGTGAATCTTAAATAGACACTCACTGGGCACTTCATTAGATACACCTTGCTAGTGCTGGGTCGGACCCCTTTCTGCCAACTAATACGCCATCTAATTACAATCAAACTTAATTTATAAAGCATTTTTCATGCAACCAGCAACACAAAATGCTTTATATAGGAAAACAATGTCTATATATAAAAATAAAGCCTTCACACACCAAAGTGTATAACACGGCAATTTGAAAACACAACACATAACTATCTCCTTCACACACAATCACACATGCATGCACACACATTAAAATGCATTTATGCCCACCCCCCCAGTGGTACACAGGAATGAACATTGTCAGCAATACTTCAGTAGGCTTTAGAGTATAAACCATGTCAGATTTTACATCACTTTCAAAGTCACCTAAATCCCCCTCCTTCCTTATTATAGTGCTCAGTTTGAACTTCAGCCATGTCTAAATGCGTTTATTTGCTGTCATGTGATTAGCTGATTAGCTCTTACTGGTTAGTAAGCACAAAAAGAAAAATGACTCATGGGCATTTAAAGAAATGATGTTTTAGTCATTTAATATGCTAAAATTATTTGTAGTTATAGTTTACGGAAAGGTAAATCCATTGTAAAAAGGAATCAGTAACTTTAGTAACACAATCACACCTGATAGCAAAAAAATGGCTGATATGAATATGAACAAATTACCTTTGAGTTTCCTTAAGAAAACAAACTCAAAATAAGCCTGACGGTGTTATAAACTGGCTCACTGGCCAACACAGATGCTTTCAGCATCAGTTTCAGCAACACAGTGAGAAAACATAAGCTGCTTTCACACATGCCCAGAAGTCCTGAAATCTCCTAAAGATTTTGCAGAGAGGTGGCATGTGAGAACGCACATGTCTGCAACAGTGACTCGACTTTTTGCAGAGATTTTGCATTCAGGCCTAGGGTAAAATCGCTAGACCATCAGCAGGTGAGACAAAATACAAACATGTCAGCAAATATTCAGGAGCATTAGTTGCAGCTGCTGTGCGTGTGTGTGTGTGTGTGTGTGTGTGTGTGCCGGTAAGAGTCAGTCATTTCTGCTGGCCTTTATGCTGCTTTCCAGTCATTTCCTTCTATTGTGCATATATGCAAGTACATTCAGTATTTATATGAGTATAATAAAAAGCCTCACCTCAGATTATCTGGGTATTGTGAAGGAAACGGCGATTCCTGCAGACATTATTTCTGCATCACATGTTGCCTCATGCACATTTCAGAAAGCCATTTCCCCACATCTCCTCCTTTACACTTCCTGCTGGAGGATGTATCTCCAGCTGAATGAGTCCCACGACTTGCATGAACACTGACTGTGAAATCTCCAGAACATCTCTGGGGTTCATCTGTGAAAACTGCCATAATGAAATGGTACAAATTTCCAGTTTGGTGGTTTGATTTTATCGCTTGTCATGTTTCCCTTGATCAGAAAAAAATATGTAAACATCTCAGCCTGATGGATATTTTGTATCTACTTTAAAGTGATCTGGGGTGAATCGTGTAAATGTAAACTTTCTTTGTTCACTAGTAATGTTTTTTAATAGTATTTTCTCTACTACTTTACTGATTTTATGATGCAATATTCACTTAACCATGGCTTTAAATTTGTTTCCAAGCATCCAAACTACCAGAAGATGTAAAGAATGAAACCACATTTTTTGTTGTTCTCAATGTTTTCCTGTGTCTTCTTCAGATGCTTTTTATCTAGTGGTTTCTAGAGCTGTGTCCCAATTCAGGGTCTGCACACTCCAAAGTTAGCTTACCGTTAGTGAAATGAGATGGTCTACCGAGTGTACGAGAATTACTCATAGTGCTCCAGTCCTCTGTTGCCTAGCAACAACATACGCCAAGTTTATCTAATTACTGAACCCATTCTTCCACAAAAAACACAAAAAAGATTTTTTTAAATGACAGAAAATGGTGCCAGTAATTTTAATTTTATTTATAATAAACATGAGGAGGAGGCAGTCCGGATGAGCTCTCCTCGAGCTAAGAGCGCAGTGAAGCTCCCTCCTCTGGCTGACAGGCCATCCTGTCAAGCTGATGTAAACTTATGTGGAAAATAATCCTGGACGCATGCAGTAAATTAATTTCTGGTTATTGGACGCAATGCTGCTGTCATCCCAGCTTGTCTTCTGGGACAAATATATGTGTGTTTATACACTGCTCAAAAAATAAAGAGAACACTTAAAAAACACAATGTAACTCCAAGTCAACCACACTTCTGTAAAAATGGAACTGTCCACTTAGGAAGCAAAACTGATTGATAATCAATTTCACATGCTGTTATGCAAATGGAATAGACAACAGGTGGAAATTGTAGGCAATTGGCAAGACACACCCAATAAAGGAGTGGTTCTGCAGGTGGTGACCACAGACCACTTCTCAGTTATGATGCTTTCTGGCTGATGTTTTGGTCACTTCTGAATGCTGGTGGTGCTTTCACTCTAGTGGTAGCATGAGACGGAGTCTACAACCCACACAAGTGACTCAGGTAGTGCAGCTCATCCAGGACGGCACATCAATGCGAGCTGTGGCAAGAAGGTTTGCTGTGTCTGTCAGCGTAGTGTCCAGAGCATGGACACGCTACCAGGAGACAGGCCAGTACATCAGGAGATGTGGAGGAGACCGTGGGAGGGCAACAACCCAGCAGCAGGACCGCTACCTCCTTATTTGTGCAAGGAGGAACAGGAAGAGCACTGCCAGAGCCTTGCAAAGTGAGCTCCAGCAGGCCACAAATATGCATGTGTCTGCTCAAACAGTCAGAAACAGACTCCATGAGGGTGGTATGAGGGCTCAAGGTCCACAGGTGGGGGTTATGCTTACAGCCCAGCACAGGACGTTTGGCATTTGCCAGAGAACACCAAGATTGGCAAATTCGCCACTGGCGCCCTGTGGTCTTCACAGATGAAAACAGGTACACAATGACCACATGTGACAGATGTGACACAGAGTCTGGAGAACGTTCTGCTGCCTGCAACATCCTCCAGCATGACCGGTTTGGCAGTGGGTCAGTAATGGTGTGGGGTGGCATTTCTTTGGAGGGCCACACAGCCCTCCATGTGCTCGCCAAAGGTAGCCTGATTGCCATTAGGTACCGAGATGAGATCCTCAGACCCCTTGTGGGACCATAAGCTGGTGCGGTTGGCCCTGGGTTCCTCCTAATGCAAGTAAATGCTAGACCACATGTGGCTGGAGTGTGTCAGCAGTTCCTGCAACACGAAGGCATTGATGTTATGGACTGGCCCACCTGTTCCCCAGACTTGAATCCAACTGAGCACATCTGGGACATCATGTCTCGCTCCATCCACCAACGCCAAGTTGCACCACAGACTGTCCAGGAGTTGACGGATGCTTTAGTCCAGGTCTGGGAGGAGATCCTTTAGGAGAACATCCGCCGCCTCATCAGGAGCACGCCCAGGCCTTGTAGAGAGGTCATACAGGCAAGCGGAGGCTACACACACTACTGAGCCTCATTTTGACTCATTTAAAGGACATTACATCAAAGTTTGGTCAGCCTGTAGTGTGTTTTTCCACTTTAATTTTATCTCCAAATCCAGACCTCCATGGGTTGATACATTTGACTTTCATAATTTTTGTGTGATTTTGTTTTCAGCACATTCAACTATAGAAAGAACAAAGTATTTAATAAAAATATTTCATTCATTCAGATCTACAACATGTTACTTTCATGTTCCCTTTATTTTTTCGTGCAGTGTACATAAAAAACAAAAAACAAAACAAAAAAAAAACGGTCTTGCTAGTGTGGTACCTGCTAATTCTTTTCTATCAGCTGCGCAATGAATTCTGGGTGAAAGGATGCAACGCTTGTAGCCTTCTTTGTAAGCTAAACCAGAGCCAAATGAATTGTGGATTTGAAGGGAGGATTCAAAAGAGCCTTTGAACTGTGACAGCACTCGGCGTTACGCAATGACAAATGCAGCCGACAAATCAGCACTTCAAAGTATGCAGACCCTGAATTGGGACACAGCCTAGATCTCTTCCTTCTTCTTCTGGTTTGTTCCATTTGCTGGTTGCATGTGAGCTATTGTTCCCAAGTACAAGTAGATAGTGATGTTTGTTTCACAGCAGTACCGACTGTAAGTATCAGTAATGTACATTAGCAGAACAAACAGCAAAACCTTTGGAAACTGGGCAGCTTAGTAAGTTTAACTAAGTAAAGTTTCCTTAGCCATTCACACAAGCTCTTATGCAGCGTGCGTTACACAATGACAAATGCAGCTGACAAATCAGCACCTTGAAGTGTGCAGACCCTGAATTGGGACACAGCCTAGATCTTTTCCTTCTTCTTCTGGTTTGTTCCATTTGCTGGTTGCAACACTGCCCCTGCAATTTCTGATGGTATTGCTCCATTTTCTGTGTCAAATGATGGATAGCTAAGCCCCTTAAAAACAGACCATATGTGATCAATGCAGGAGATGGAACAAACTGTCCTTCCGTCTGAGTATTCGTCTTGTTGGTGGAGCATAAAAGGCCTTTACATTCAGCTTGGTAACTAACCATCTCGATTTTACCATCAGTAGATGAAACACATGCTGTTTTCAGACTAGTAACTTTCAACTTTAATCACTGCCTCCAAATCCATCACTTTAACCTTAAGTTGGGACATCTTGGTTCACTCTTCTTCTACATTAGAAACTTTTGCCATCCTCTACAGTTTTTGGTCTAACTACCTTACTTGCTATTGAGATCTTGAATTTCAGCCAGACATTTTGTACTCTTTTTCTATGCTTTAACAAACACATTTTGATAAAGGGCCGCTTACATGAAGCTAGGAACAAGACATTTTGAACAAATCGCCATCTAAAGAGGGATCAAGACAGTTTTGACTGCAAGTGACAGGAAAAGATAGCTCAAAGAAGTGAAGATAATACCTCTCTCATGGAGCTATGCAACTTTCTGCCACCTCCCACATAAGGAATTTGATGTCTGGGAACCAACCTAAGCTATTTGCTACAGGTAGTCAGTCACACTCAACATGGAGACAAGACAAACAAAGGTGGTGACAAGCCTGGAGCTTATGTCTGTTGCATGTATGTTTTATGTTACTTGCAACAGATTTTTTAGTTTATTTTTTCTTCTTTTTGAAAAATAAAGATTGTGAAACAGTTTGTTAGTACTTGTCTTTTTCTTGTACGTAGTCTTGTGACCATTTGTCTTGTAACCATATGTCTTGTGAGCATTTATTTATGCACCTCTCAGCTTTGAGGCATTGATGCTAGGGAACTAAAGAACACCTTGAGCATATATCAGAGTCTAAGCATTTTTTGAATGAAGAAAATTTCCATAATCAAAACAATACAAATTAAATCAAATTTGGAAAAAACAAAAAAGCATTTCTTCATCATCTTTTACCAAATTTGTGAGGAATAGACAACTATGATACACTATGGAACATGTTCAGACTTTTTTTGTCAAATCAAATCCAACTTACAAAAAATGTGTTTTGAGATCTTCTGATGTAAAATCAGTCGTACAGAGGAATTGCTTGAAGAAGTCGGTTGAACTTCCTGTAGACGTAATGGCACACATACACCGATGCTGTTTAGAGTCTGTTATGGTAAAGCTTACATGTCAACAATGATGTAGACTTACTCACTGTCACTAAACAAGTACAGTGTTGACAGTGTAAGCAGCCAGCATAAAGGATTTCAACCAAAACCCAAACAGTACAAAGCCTGACAGTGAGGACTGTGATCTTATCTCTGTCCATGGGAAACAGGACAACAGTCCTGACTCAACCATTTGGGAGAGTTATTCTACTTACTTACATCCATGGCAAAACAAGTATCAAATAGTTGCTGCTTTTGTAGTCAGTTTGTGCAAAAAAAAAAAAAAAAAACAAGGACTGAAAGCTGCCAAGGTTTGTTGCTTCCTTCCAACAGCAAATCTTTCATCATACCCCACTACTACTTTCTGTTTGAGCTTTCATTTCAACTGAGATACAATATTGTAAGTGCAGTGATCCAAAACATAAAATATAGACCAATTACCCATATACAAGTAGATAGTGATGTTTGTTTCACAGCAGTACTGACTGTAAGTATCAGTAATGTACATTAGCAAAACAAACAGCAAAACCTTTAGAAACTTGCCAGTTTATTAAGTTTACTTGGTTAAACTTAATAAACTGGCAAGTTTCTTCAGCCATACACCCAAGCTCTTATGCAGCATGCAAAATGTGGTTTAAAGGCAACAGAATGGAAACCATAAAGCAACTGCATTCAAAGCATTTAAACCCACATCTTGTTTTTTTTGTAAATAAGTGTGTT
Source organism: Telmatherina bonti (assembly GCF_933228915.1). Lineage (NCBI taxonomy): Eukaryota > Metazoa > Chordata > Actinopteri > Atheriniformes > Telmatherinidae > Telmatherina > Telmatherina bonti. Next base: position 12,364,798 of record NC_136610.1, on the reverse strand, counting down.
TTTAGGGCAGGTGCAATATTTATGATGTATTGTTCATTTTTTTTCTCACTTAATGTACAGTATTGTAGCTATTCTACCATTTTGGCGCCCAGAAATGCTGTGGAAAGAAAAAAAAAATCTAATTTGATCTTAATGTTCAGTCAGCTATGAACTTCTTTTCATTTTAAATGAATGTTTTTTGAATTACACTATAAAGTGATCTTAAATGGTTCAGAGGTAATTGCATGTTTATCCCATTACCTCTAATTCAAGGATGGACTCAATATGGAGGTTTAGCACAATTTATTATGTTATATGTTGATAGTTTAGCTTTGAGACTGCCTGACCCAGCATTCAACTTATAAATTAAGCTGACATAAGGTCTTGCTCTGCAGCATACCTGCATGTCACCACACCTGTAACCATTTTTGATTGTTTTCTGAATTCGCCCTCTTTTAATTATACGTCTGCTAAATAGCCTGAAACTGAACAGGTGCATGAGAACTCACTTTGTTTTCTATTGTTGTAAAAGCTTTGTTGTGGGTATCTTGTTTTTGTACAAACTCTGGTGCACGCATCAGAAAAGAAGGTAGCTTATAACCTGCCCAGCCATTTTCTACTTTACACATACTGTTGTCTACAGCTATTCTCACAGCTTCCATGCTTAAAATGTTTTGTAGAACAATGCTGATCCATTTGAAACACTTTGTTCTTTTAATGCCTTGCCCTCACAGTTACAAAAGTACTACACAGCTCCTTAATATTAAATTTATTTCATACAACAGAGCAGTGGTACTCAAACCTCTTGAAACACAAACTTCATGATAACATAGGCCTGTACAGTATGTTAGTGTTTATAGCCTTGCCAAAAGGGGCGACAAGGGGTCATCATCATTCAACTTGCTGATCCCTATTAAAATGGAGAACCATCCATACTTTTTGCCTTGTGAGAGGGAGAAAAAATAGCCAAGGAAGGAAAGTAAAGAAAAAAAAAAAAAAGCAGAGGGAAAATGAGATTCTGCATCTGTGTAGCGTTTACCAGATGGAGACAATTCATGAATGAGAGGGACTTCACAACTGACACAGAGGTCGCAGCTTTCTGCAGGACAGGTAAGTTCATTCAGTCTAGCAGTGAAGTTTATTTTATCGTTATGTTAGGAATATGGCAGGTAGTCCAGGAACTACTTTATACTCCTATTTAAGGTAGTAAATTTACTGTTACTTGCTGTGTAAAAAACAGAAATGGCTAAATTTGTACAGTGGACAGGCGACGGCGCACCTTTTTCAGACGTATTTTCCCAGAATTTTCCCTGGTGTTTCATGATTTATTTTAGTTGGTTTTTCATGGGAGTATTAGTGACTACTAGCTATTAGCAGTAGCTTGGTTCCAAATACATGGAGGGCATGCGTTTAACTTATCAGGTTCAATAGTGAAACAGAATTATGTATCGTGTTGTACTGTTGGACTTTTTCACATTTGGTAGTGATAATAATAAGATCAGATAGGGAGGAGCTAGACACAACTTGGTTGTTTGAAATCATTTAGGGCACCATTAGATGGTGGTAATGCTCACACACTGGGGCTTTAAACTTATTGTGGGGCCATGCTGCCGGTGAGCACATCAGCTAGCTTGACAGCAAAGCATCAATTCCCTTATTCTCTGTAAATGTTCACAGACCATCAGCAAAGTACAATAATGTAAAAAGGCATTGTAATGAAGTGCCCCTTTAAGCAAATGATTTTTGTGTGGAGAAACTGACACATCGTTGCAATGATATGAGAGGGAAAGGCAGAGCAACACTGTGCCTTCAACTCTGGATAAGTTTTAAAAGTGCTAAATAAGTGTGGAATATTTACCATTAGTGTAGACCATTTAAATCCCTGAGGTCCCATGAGACCTAATCACTGCTACCACTGTGGAAGATCCAACAGCTTTTAATTGAGATCTGATGACAACCCAGGCTTTATAATAATGAAGAGTACCATGGCAGCAGGTACTTAATGAAATGTGTAAAATGCATTAGCTTGAGATGAAGTAAACATAAAGAGGCAAAGTTATTCTTGTTATCAAACTATCCATTGTGTAGTTTTGTAATCCTGTTGGTAAATCAGCTGTTTTATAGACAACATACCAGTAATACTTTCATATCTGAATCCTGTGTCGCAGATACCAGACAGGACAAACATTTCCTTGCTTGGTAGGCTCTCTGCACAGGCATGCAGTGTTTCATTCTACTGCCCTTGTTCTGTCTTTGGGCATGTATGTGTGTGTATGTATGTGTGTATTTGCTGTTTATTGATAAAGACTTATGAGCCTGTCAGAGCAAGACCAACTTTAGAAGTTAAAGGTAAAGAGTTATGTATGCTATCTGTCTACATTATTTGCTGTATGTTTATCTGTCTGTTTTTGCTTTAGTTAGTCCTCCCGCCGGCTACAATTTCAGTCTACATGCCACCACTGGTGGGGGTTGTGAGGAATGTATATATCTGTCCCTGGCAGATTGACACATGCCAGTAAATGGTGTGTTTACTGTCATTCCCCAATGAAGGAGACTGAAACAGTGTTTGATATTTCAATCTCCAGACACAGACTTCCATGAAGCATTCCCACCTACACAAACATCTGAAAAGGACACTGTCTGAACCCACTGAGTGAAGCGGAGGAGGGAGATATGTTTTGAAAATTTCATCATGTAAAAATTGAAAAAAAATTGACAGCACAGGTGAGAGAGTAGTCTTGATGCCCACTCTGATCTCTTAGTAGTGGGTCATTGTCATCAAGTAGACATGTTTTGACTGATTATGCTTTATGCTTAGTGTAGAACTGATTAAACCTGTAGTTTGTGATGAAAATGGCTGTCTAACTGCTGTATTCATGCTGCATGAGCAATAAAACTGCTGTAGCTACTGCTTTGTCAAAACAAAACACAAGTAAGCTGGACTGGTTTACATTACTTTAATTCACAATCACATTTAAATCTTTAGACTTTTTGTGTGTTAAGTTACCTAGTTGGCCAAAAGCATGCAAAACTATTGTGAAGATTTAAATGCATAATAACTATCTAACATCCATGCAAGCATTTACTCTGTTTCTAGTGCCATTTTTGATAACTTTCTATGCTTTCCCTGAACAACAAAAATCTTTTCTTTCTGCACTGATTGCTTGAACTGCAGGTACCAGAGGTACTTCGCAGTGTCACAGTCTGTTAGTCCTATGTGTAGTTGTCCATAGTTAGGTTTGCTTCTTGTGTTAGCTTCACTTTTGCATTTTGTGAATTTGTTTGACCATAAGGTATGTTTTCCATGTTTTTTAGCTTGTCTTAAAAGAATAATATCAACCAAAGTAAAGAAAACAAAATGGGTATATCCATGTTCCAATATTTTTATGCAAAGGGGAATTTGTCCTATCCAGTAGACCGAAACATTCATTCATGCAATCTGTCTTTAGAACTGCATCACAGTCACAATGATTCCACTCAGAATCATAGATTTGCTCACACAAGCAACGTAAATTGCTTTGTACGTTCACCATCAGTGTCTCTACTCCTGAGAGTCATATGCTGGCCACTTCTTTTATTTGTTGCGTTGCTCCACAGAGAAAATATACGGGCCTAAATTTCTTATTAATTAAATTTAAATTAATCTGTGCTGTTTTTCTTCTTTCTCTAGATATAAGAAGATTTAACACCAGATGAATGTGATAATATATTGCAGCTATTGGAAAATAAAAACAAAAGTATTACCTTTGCATTGGGAATTAGAATGTCAATTTTGCATAGCCATTGCAATCATCATGCTGCTAACAACTATGTTCTCTCAAAGTAGTCTCATCCTTCAGAGAAATTAGCTAATATTTCTCCACCAGTTGTAAATGAAAGTTTTATCTCATTCATTTGTTGAGTCCAGGTTAGAAATGAAGATTTTCCATTGGGCTTTGAATGCACCACTTTTCACCAAAAGAAACAGACTTCATTTTACAGTGGCCCATTTAAACAGCCATTCTCTTGGCTGCTAAAAAACTAAACAAAGCACATGAAGAACAAACATGCAGGGAAGACATCGAGTTTAAGGAGCCAATCTCTGTTGCAGGAATTGCTACACGAGTTTGGAATGGGGTAAGCTACCTGTCAGTACTGACATTACTTCGCCCTTCTATTTGTGTTGCAACGTTTCAACAGTCTGGGTCAGTTCAACGCATGACTCGTGAATGGGATTGTGCCTATAGAAGTGATCAGTACAAGTTGTCTGTGGCCCAACTTCAGATGAAAGAAATGTATTTGAGAATTAAACTGCCAGCCAAGCATTTCTTTTTCTTTAGGTTGAGTAGACGTGTGCACAGTGTTAGCGCTCACGCTAGGTTCTGCACGCTCTGTCAGACTCTGCATGTGTGCTTACAGTTATTGAGTACAGTTTGTATCCAGTTTGTATTTGCATTATAGCTGGAAGCTGTAGACTACATGCTTACTAGCACGAACTCCACAGAGGTTGCTCTGTCCGTGGCCTAAAAGGAGACGCAACTAGTTAAAAAATAAAATTAGAACACATCTCTGATGAAAATATTTTATTATGAACTGAGAAATCTGACTGATTATGTTATTTAAAATATGCAGATTCAAATGTCCATGACCTCTTATGTTATTAATAAAGGCAAAATTATTTATGCCATCATAAGCCCAATGTTGATGTTCTAGTTTAAGGTCTAGTTTTTTTTGTTTAGTTGCTTTTATGTATAATTACAGTATGAACTTAATTATTTTTTTAAAAAAATAATAGCTAAATGCAAATGTAATATTTTAACAAAGTATTTACAAAATACTTGTTTCATTGGCTTTGCCAGTTCATTTATTGGAATGAAAGTTAGATTAGATTAAAGTAATTTAAGACACCACTGGATTACTTTAATGGAATCTACTTTAGAGATTACTTATAGTGGATTGATTAAGTTTAATAGAGACTTGTACATGTGTTTAGTTCAATGATGCATATGAGATGATGTTCCAGGAGTTGGATAGCTTGGAGAGGAGCGAGAAGTGTGTATAATCTGCAGCCCACTGTTGAAATTCCTTCATGTCATTAATTCATTTCCAAAAGAATGATTATTGTGAGTAAATAACTTTTGTCAGATGAATATTTTTAATGTGAACCATCAACAATAGGTCGGCAGCTTTTAATTGACAGTAGTTTACAATACCTCCCATTGTTGGAGTGAGTGACTGCAAGGTTGAAATCAATACTTAACAAAGAAAGACAAAGAAACAGAAGCAGTAAGTAAGTGAAAACCATTTAACGATATAGTAAAATGCCAAGAGTAAAGAGAACAATTTTCAGCCTCTTGACAATAGAAAAGTGTAAAATATGAATATAATTTCGACAAGGTTGTAACTGAGGAGAAGAAAAGAAATTAAATAAGCCAAAAAAAGAAAAGGTGTGAAAGCTTGTGTCTTGTTGCGTAGCTTGTTGACAACGAGGCTGCAGAGCTGATGATGGGTGACACATTTTGGGTCAAAGGTGGCGGTGACTGACAGTTCAGGCCCAACGCCTGTGCGGCCTCCAGCCTGACAGCGATGACGGACAGGCACAGAGGAGAATGGTGGGCTTGAGGCTGGATGTCACGATCAAAGACTGACAAACGGAGAGGTCGTGGTCTACTGCGTGGGCTGCTCTGCTGGTGTGACAGTGAGGATGACAATGATAAGTGAGTAAGTCTTAAAACGACTTACCATACTCTCTTAAGTAAAACTAAATGCCAAGTGTTGTAAGTAGCGATAATCTAATTGGAACAGATTTGACCATAAAAGTAAAATAATATAAAGATGCTGCTGTAGAAAGTAAGCTAGCTATTAGCATCACATTACATTTTAGCACTACTTATGTGCAGGACCATGAGCTTTACAGAGAACGAGCAAAGTAGCAGAGTGGTGCATCATCTGTATCTCACTGCAGCACATCTGCACAAGCAGAGCCATCAAAATAATTAAATACTCGTCCCATCCTGATAACTGTCAGCTTTAACTGCTGAGCTCAGGCTAGCATCCACAGCCTGACAACAAAAGCTGGAGAGACTGATTACAAGCTTTTTGTAAAACTCCTCAACCAGACCATGGCTCACCATCTGCACCATCTCTGGACATATCATTCCATTCTGGTTTCCAGCTAATGCACAGTGTCAGTGTTGGTTGCAGTAACTCCACATGATCACTTTTGTCAGACAGCTGTGGTCATCGTGTATGTAAAGTGCCCTGTGACAACATTGTTGTGAAGTGGCGCTGTACAAATAAAGCTGAGTTGAATTGAATTAAATTGAATCTGTCTCTACATGAAAAATTCAGTGTTACTGTTGCAACATGTAAAAAAAAAAAAAGTGGTGTATTCCACTAAAAAAATCCTTCATTTGTCTTATAAATTCATTCTTTTATTTAATTTTTACTCTGTATTTTGTTTTAGTATGTTACTACTTTTTTTAAAATTGTAAAATTAATTCATGAGGTTTTAACATATGCTCGTATCTGCTCATGACGTCTTCACGTGTGCAGCGCTTCCTCCTTCAGTCTGCTTCCAGCTGCTGTGGAGGAAGGTAAACCTGTTTGGAGCGCTTGCTAATTTGCTTTTTAAAAGTTTCTTTAAAAGACCGAATGTGAGAAAACTGATCTTCTAAGTTTAATGTAATGTTCTCAGTTTGTATGCAATAAGAGTTGGTGGAGAAGGAACGATTTTTTGGTTAAGTTTTAAGTTTCATGTCGAGCACTGTGTGTGTTAGCTAGCCGACACTACATGTGTGGCGCTCTTCCTCTTGTCTGGCTTAAACGGTGTTTCTTGTCAGGAGTACTGGGTCGGCTGCATGTTTTACTGCTCCTCATATCGTTGCGCTTCCTTGTCATTTTGTGCAGTCTGCTGTAGGGCTGCTCCATTATGGCAAAAATTATAAAAACGATTGTTTTGACTGAAATTGAGATCTCGATTATTTAACACGATTATCCTTTTAACTTTAACAACATGTTTTTTTTTAACATTAAACCGTGTCTTTTTAAAAAAAATCTTTTTGATTCCACATATTTTGGAAAACAAACAAATAACATAAAGCTCTGTCTTGACAAAGTGCAAATACCGATGTAAACTGAATAGATAAATATGAGTAAGGATTAAACAACGCTGCGCCCCGTTGTGTTCTCGACTCCGCATAGGGTATTATAACCGTCTAATGCATGGTTCCGAGTTGCTTAATCCACATATACCATGGTTCCACACAGGAAACAGTTTATAACAATTTGTATTTCTTTTGTACAACATTTGCTGAAGTATAGGAGCTATTTTATGTTGGCCTCGATGTACGCTTTATGCCAAACAACTGCTGTCAGGCTGCAGCGCATTTCTCTCATTCACCTGTTAAAAGACAGCTGATCTGAACCAGCTGATTAACGCATTGCTATGGTAACGCCCCATAATGGAGGGATATTACAGTGTTTAACTCACCGAACTACGTGTGTGTTCATGCGAAAATAATGCAGCCAGTTTTCACTGACTGTGGTATAAACTATTCAATTCAATTCAATTCAACTTTATTTATATAGCGTCAAATCACGGCAATGCCATCTCAAGACGCTTTACAGACAGAGGGGAAAACATAATGAAGGCCAATTCATAATAGCCTATATAAGGAAACCAACAGATTGAGTTGAGTCCAACTCAAAAGAAAGAGATAAAGAGAAAAAGAAAGAAGCTCAGTGTATCAGGAAATGTCCCTCAGCAGTCTAAACCTATAGCAGCATAACTAAGGGATGCTAACCATCCCTAGCTATAGGACTTATCAAAAAGATAAGTCTTCAGCCTAGTCTTAAAGGCGGGGAGGGTGTCTGCTTCCCTAACACTAACTGGGAGCTTATTCCATAAGAGAGGGGCCTGATAACCAAAGGCTCTGCCTCCTGCTCGGCTCTTTGAGACTCTAGGAACCACAAGTAAGCCTGCAGTCTGCGAACGAAGTACTCTGCTTGGTATATAAGGAACAATGAGGTCTTTGATATATAGTGGTGCCTGGTTGTGGAGGGCTTTATATGTAAGGAGAAGGATTTTAAATTCTATTCTAGATTCAACAGGCAGCCAATGAAGAGAGGCTAAAACTGGAGAAATATGATCTCTCATGCTGGTTCTGGTCAGGACTCTGGCTGCAGAATTCTGGATCAGCTGAAGGGTTTTCAGGGCATATTTAGGACAGCCCAGAGAGTTACAGTAATCTAGTCTCGAAGTAACAAAAGCGTGAACCAGTTTTTCTGCATCACTCTGAGACAGAATGTCCCTAATTTTGGCTATATTACGTAAATGAAAGAAGGCTGTTTTAGTAACCTGCTTAATATGTGGACCAAAGGACAGGTCAGGGTCAAATATTACTCCAAGGTTTCTCACTGTAGCACTGGAAGCTAAAGTAATGCCATCCAGGTTCATTACAAAACCGGAAAATTTAGCTCTGAGTTTTTCAGATCCAACGAGAATTACTTCAGTCTTATCTGAGTTTAAGAGGAGAAAATTTCTAGACATCCAAGTCTTTATGTCTATGAGACAATTTTGTAGCCTATTGGGCTGTTTTGTTTCATCTGGTTTAAAGAATAAGTATAGTTGAGTATCATCTGCATAACAATGAAAGTTTATTCCATGCTGTCTAATAATTTTGCCTAAAGGGAGCATATATAGTGTGAAGAGTATTAGTCCAAGTACAGAACCTTGAGGAACTCCATGACTTACTGTAGTTTGGGAGGAGGACTTGTCATTTACACGAACAAACTGAAGTCTATCAGATAAATATGATTTAAACCAGCTTAACGCTGTACCTGTAATTCCAATCACCTGTTCTAGTCTTTGTAACAGAATGTTATGATCGACTGTATCAAATGCAGCACTAAGATCAAGCAAGATAAGTACGGACACAAGTCCTTTGTCTGAGGCCATAAGAAGGTCATTAGTAACTTTCACCAATGCTGTCTCAGTGCTATGAGCTCTAAATCCTGACTGAAACTCCTCGCATAAATTATTTCTGCTCAGGTGGGCATGTAGCTGAGCGGAAACTATTTTCTCCAGAATTTTGGACATAAACGGGAGGTTAGATATAGGTCTATAATTTGCTATCACCTCTGGATCCAGAGATTGCTTTTTAAGTAAAGGCTTGATTACAGCTGTTTTAAATGATTGTGGTACATATCCTGTCACTAAAGACATATTGATAAGATTTAGTAGTGATGTATTAATTAAAGGGAAAATGTCCTTAAAGAGGCTCGTTGGGAGAGGGTCTAAGATACAGGTGGATGGTTTAGATGAAGCTATTATTTTAGTTAATTCAGAGGGTTGGACAGGACAGAAACTATTTAGACACAAGTCAGATCCTGGTTCTAAGGATGCTTCGGAGACCACAACAGGCTCAACATTATAGGTAGAAGGAAGAGTATTGTGAATTTGATCTCTAATAGTGTCAATTTTATTCCTGAAAAAATACATGAAATCATCACAGCTAAGTGAGAAAGGAATACATGGCTCCACAGCGCTCCGGCTCCTAGTAAGCCTAGCTACAGTGCTGAAAAGAAACCGAGGGTTGTTTTTGTTTTCCTCTATCAATGATGAATAATAAGCTGTTCTTGCCGTACGTAAGGCTTTTTTGTATACGATTAAACTTTCTTTCCAGGTTAAGTGAGACTCCTCTAGTCCTGATGAACGCCATCTGTTTTCCAAACGCCTTGATGCCTGTTTTAGAGCTCGAAGCTGGGAATTAAACCAGGGAGCCTTCATAATCTTACCTAATTTCTTCTTCTTTAGGGGAGCAACATTATCCAAGGTTGTACGCATTGAAGCTGTTATAGTATCAGCATGTTGATCAATCTGAGCAGGAGTAAGGCTTAAAGGGGGACTCTCAGTCATGCTAACACATGGTAGATGTGAAAAAATTGATTCAATTGATTGTTTAAATTTTGTAATATTATTGTCTGATAAACATCTACTATAGTAGAATTTATTTTTGGTCAGTGAGTAATCAAATAAAGTGAATTCAAAGGTTAACAAGAAGTGATCGGACAAGACAGGGTTTTGAGGAAATACTTTGAGCTTATCAGTCTTAATACCATATGTTAGAACAAGATCAAGAGTGTGACCATGAGAGTGAGTGGCTCCATTGACATTTTGTGAAAACCCAATTGAGTTTAGAATAGAGCTAAAGGAAATGTTTAAACTATCATTTTCATCGTCAACATGAATATTAAAATCACCTAGTACAATGACCTTATCAGTAGTCAGCACTAACTCAGACAAGAGATCAGAGAATTCGGTCAGAAACTCGGAGTAAGGTCCAGGTGGGCGATACACTAATGCTAAAAGGAGCGGTTTCTCTGAATTCCATTTTGGATGAGATAAATTTAATGTCAGGAATTCAAAGGATTTATAGTTAGTTTTGTGCTTAGGATTAATTAAAAATTCTGACTTAAAAATAGCTGCAACCCCTCCTCCTCTGCCTGTAGTTCTAGGAATGTGAAAGTTTAAATAGTTAGCTGGCGTAGCTTCATTAATACTAACATAATCCTCTTGCTGTAACCAGGTTTCCGTAAGACAGAATAAATCAATGTGGTGATCACCTATCAAGTCATTGACTAATAAAGACTTATTTGGGAGGGATCTAATATTCAGTAGGCCACACTTTATTGTCTTATTTTCAGATTTTATTAGATCCATTGTTTTTATTTTTATGAGGTTTTCACAATTAACCCCAGAAGTGTTTTTATTTTCAGATTTTATTAGATCCATTGTTTTTATTTTTATGAGGTTTTCACAATTAACCCCAGAAGTGTTTTTGTGTTGTTTAATTCTTACTGCTGGGAAGTTGTATAAGGTCGGAATGGGGTTTTGGGTGGGCGGCGGCAGGTGGGAAGCTGCAGAAAAGTGTGTAGGACTACAATTCTGCCTCCTGGTCCCAACCCTGAGTTGTCAATTTAGCTGACTAATAAAAGTGTCCATATTGCTAGATAAGAGAGCGGCTCCATCAAACGTGGGATGGATGCCATCTCTTCTAATAAGACCAGGCTTTCCCCAAAAAGCGCTCCAATTATCTATAAAACCCACGTTGTTATCGGGACACCACCTAGACAACCAGCGGTTGAAGGATGACATGCGGCTAAACATGTCATCGCTGATTAAATTTGGCAAGGGACCAGAGAAAACTACGGAGTCCGACATGCTCTTGGCAAAGTTACACACCGAAGCAACATTAATTTTAGTGACCTCCGATTGGCGTAACCGGGTGTCGTTACCGCCGACGTGAATTACAATCTTACGGTATTTACGTTTAGCCTTAGCCAGCAGTTTCAAATACGATTCGACGTCGCCCGCTCTGGCCCCAGGAATGCATTTGACTATGGTCCCCGGTGTCTCTAGAGCCACGTTTCTGACTATGGAACTACCTATAATCAGGGTTTCTGCCTCAGCGGGTGTGTCACCGAGCAGGGAAAATCTGTTAGAAACGTGAACAGGTCGGCGGTGGCCAGTGGGTTTTGGTTTGGGGCTACGCTTCCGCCTGACCGTCGTCCAGCCCGCCTCGGCTCCCGGCTGCACGGGAACTGCTGAGGGACGGCTCGGGATGGCTGCCCTGGCTGGTAGCGCCGCACTGGCTAATGGGGGCTTGCTGACTAACTGCTTCCCTAACTGAGTGCGGAGCTGGGCTTCTAACTCACAGAGCCTCGCCTCCAAAGCTGCCAAGCTGCTACACTTAATACACCTACCGTTATCACTAAAGGAGGCGGAGGAGTAGCTAAACATCAGACACACCGAGCAAGAAAAGGCAGGGGACCGGGGTGTGGGAAGAGAGCTAGCAGCCATGCTAAAACCGAGTGCTTGAGCTGTTTAAGTCAGTAAACAGAAAGCCAAAGATCCTAAAAATAAATGCAATATATAGAACAGTGGTTTGGGAAGATATTGTGCACTAAAGTGAGTGGTTGGTTAACAATAGATAGAAGTTAGAAAGAAGTTAAAGGAGCCAACAGCTCGTAGCAATCCGCAGTGACACACGCTAGGGAAACAGGAAATGACACAATACGTTACCGCAACGTCAGCAACAAACTATGTTTAGGTGAACTTCCACAACCTACTGCAGTTATTCTACATTGACCTGCAGCCGGAGCCGACTGAGACTGGCCGTCTGGGAGTGCTTTAGGACAGGAGGGGCTCCCGCTACTCGTTCATTACAGTAACTGCAGAACAATAACTGCCTTCAAGTCAGTCGCCAAAACACCTGAAACGTCTCCAATAACTCCAGTAAAAGTTGCTATATTTGTCGCTAGTCGCTTTAAACAAAAGAAGGCGCCAGATTTAGTGAGAACAATAAAACCAGAGCGGCTGTGGGAGGAGTTTACAGCACAGCGCTGCAATGCCAGTGACGCTCGATTAGCAACTGAAGACAGCAGGAGAGGAAACTGCAAAGAGAAAAATAATCGCACCCTTTTATTTTAATGATCGTTGCAAACCCAGATCGGAATTGAGATTAAAATCCGATTAATCGCCAAGCCCTAGTCTGCTGTTGTATTTATGTTGTATTTCTTCACCACGTGTTATTTCTTCTGTATTGTACAAGCATTTTTATTTCATTTTACAAATGTAATATGTTTAATGTTAGTGACGTGTGTTAGCCTTCAGTCTGTTTCCAGCTGCAGTGGAGGAAGAATAAACACGCCACTGGTTTGGGCTGAAACGGAGTGCTGGTTTCTTTGGTCATTCACACAACGCAGAGTAATTTCTACGGCGGGAGCAGGATCCGAAACATAACACTATCATGGCACTGACAAATCAAACATTTAGTTCCTGGGTAGTGAAAACTTTGTGGAGCTTATGTACACATATCTTATGTGGCTCATATAAATGTTGGCTCTCAAGATTGGCTTTTAATCCTCATCACATTATTTTTAGAACATTTGCAAGACACAAAATGATTAGAAACCCTTTGGAAGATAAAACTGTGTCAGAGTTTTATGTTCATAAAAAGTCCCACCTTGTTACCATAAACACAAGTTATATTAATCTGAGGAAAAAAAACAGCTTTAAGGATGTTGGTCATAAAGGGGGGATGTGGTGGATGTGTATACAGAAGATAACCCACCTACTAAATGTTTTAATGATGTAGGAATACCACTGAGCTGCAGTGGAAGCAGCACCAATATACATAGAAGATGATAGTCGTGAGGGTGAGTAGCCTGCAGCCAAAAGTAATGAGTCAAGGTGATTATTAAACCAATATTTTGTGACAGGAAACCATTCCTCAAGCAAAAGAGAGGATGATTCCTGGGTTAGCTTGCATATATTTAAACTCTAAGCCTACTAAAAGAAGAGCAGAGCTTGTTGTAATTGCATGCAGTGGACCATCCCAGCTGTAGATGTATGTTATGGAAGCTCACTCCCACAAGAATTTATAAAATATGTAAAGCCTTGAGAAGAATGTTAATTTTGACCAAAGAGGCACGTTTTTTTACTTTACCTCTGCAAACCTTAAAGAAATAAACTTATGGTAGAAGAAGAGTCTATCTCACTCTGATAGTAAAATAATAATACAGGTGATTGAAAGAATGTTGTGAGTTATCTGCGAAACCCTGCATTTCCTTTTTTTTTTTTTTTTTTTTGCAAATAAAAAAGAAAAAAAACAACTTTAATTTCCATGTTTTGATCAGCACCCCAAACCAAGTACCCACCAGACTACAATGCCCCTCACCCAGTACACCTCAAACCGACCCATCTTCTCCCAGGTGGACACCTGGATGCCACCTCATCTGGCACATCTGGATGCAGCAGCTCGACTGTGAGCCTCTTCTGGATGACCAAGCTTCTCACCACATGATCCACCCTGCACAGGAATCTCATGTTGGGAATGTATTCTCTCAGCCACTATACATCTTACGACTATAGGTGAGTGCACAAACGTTGATCAAACAATAAATTGAATTCTTTGCTTCTAAACTCCGTCGGAAACAACAGCAATTTCTTTTCTAAGTTAGATGACCTGCTTAAAGGCCTTTACACAACGGAACTGATGCAAATAAACGACATAAAATTACAAATAATTCAGAGGTGAATTATGAATGTTTCTGTCTGTGCACACCAAGTGTGATCCAAAATTGTGAATGAATGATGAAAATTTTAAAACAAACTCAAGATGGCAAAACTAATGTCAATTTTCAAAATACAACAACAGCGTTCTGATGCTGCAAATAAAAAGACAAAAATTTGAAAAATAAATAATTAGAGGTAGTTCTAATTTAACAGGAGCGCCCAGTGCCAGGGTCAAATCTTTAGTATTTCACATTTATTCAACCCTATAAAACCAGACATATCATATTTTATATACAGTTTCTAGGACATTTTGCATCACCTTGTGATGGAAACTTTACTCTAAACCTTGTTGTACATCATATGATACTGGTCTGGTGGACACAAGAAAGCATAAAATAACAATAATTTTGACCTATCACTTGGTAATAAATAGTGAAAATACAAAAAAAAAAAAAAAAAAAAAAAATCATTTTGGAGATTTTGTTAAACAGAAACTTCAGATTATATTAAAAAAAGGACTTTTCTGCCTAGTGGTCCTAAGGTTGGGCTTTGAAGGTTTAATGAGCTCATATCCAGAAGCAGGGGTATCAGGAGAGGGGAGGGAAAAGGAGAGGGCATCATGATATGATTTTCTTTGCACCTTTTTCAACTCTTCAACAAATTTACTGAAATTCAAATTGATATTCTTTGTAATCTTTCCAAGAAGCACAAAAACAGATATTATAATCCTTTATACCAGGAAAATAGAAATCGATGTGTTTGTTGAGGCCATACTGATATTATGGAGGTTGTAAGTTTATTAATAAAGCAGTAGTGATATTTGGTACTACAACCATTATAGTACTTATAATTTCAAGTGGAGTTGTACTAAATGCAAGCAAAGCGGACAGTCTGTTAGTCAGTTAATCTGCTGTAGTCAGATGTTGAACTCTGTGACCTTTTTAGCTGGATGATGCTGTAATCTCACATCTACACACACACACACACACACACACACACACACACACACACACACACACACACACACACACACACACACACACACACACACACACACATCCTTGTGAGGACCTTATTCATATGACGGATTCTTTTGCTTCTTACTCTAACCACAACCCTCATAACTAATTACTTTGCTGCCAAACCTGAACTTATTCTGAACCAAAAAAAAAAAAAAACAACAACTTTTATTTAAAAAAAAAACAAAACAGCTTCTTTATTTCCCTCTCAGGACATGAGACCAGCAAAAATCCATTCCTGCCAAAAAATGTCCTGACTCCAATGGCCCAGGAAAACCTATAAAAGTTGGACCTCACAATCATAGACATGCAAATACACACCCATACACGTGCACAGAGTAGCCATAACTAATTTCATGAACCCAGATGGCTTTTGACATGCAGTCATTATCGTGGGGATTACATGAACAACCTATCTCATCTGCTTGATCCGTTTTACACAACTGCACCAGAACTAGATTGGACAAACTTCCGCTTTCCAAAAAAACCCCCAAAAAACGTTTTAGTCACCGGCAGTTCTTCATGGCTTTCTGGTCGAGATTAAGGATTGGCAAATCTCAATCCATGATTGGAGTTATCCTCCTCAGAGATTTAATGAAAAATATTTGATCACCTACAGGGAATGGCTTCCCAGATCCAAGTTTGTATCTCTAGCTTGCGGGCCAAAAGGTCCAACATGCAGCAGCAATAAATGGTCATGATAGCTTGGCATCAGAACGGTGTTGTCATAGATTAAACTTCTATGGGAAAACCTCTGCAACACCAAACCGCTCTCTATTTCTAATTCTGGTTTCCAATCTGCAGCCCTGAACAACTCTAAAACACAAACAGGGCAAGCCGCTCTCACAAATGGTTCATACGATTTCTTACGAAAAACAATGAACAGAAATTAACACCCCCTCCCTGAGCTGCTAGGATCTCCCAAAGATCCTAGCAGCTATGTTGTCGGGGGCTTTATGCCCCTGGTAGGGTCACCCATGGCAAACAGGTGTCTAGGGGAGGGACCAGACCAAGCACGGCTCATCGACCTCTACGATGACGACCAACCTGGGCATGAATGTTCCCTTGCCCGGACGCGGGTTACCGGGACCCCCCTCTGGAGCCATGCCTGGAGGTGGGGTACGAGAGCGAGCGTCTGGTGGCCGGGCCTTCGCCCATGGGGCCCAGTCGGGCTCAGCCCGAAAGGGTTACATGGGCCCCACCTCCCGTGGGCTCACCATCTGCGGGAGGAGCCGTAGGGGTCGGGTGCAGTGTGAGCTGGGCGGCAGCAAGGGGTGGGGACCCTGGCGGTCCGATCTCCGGCTGCAGAAGCTGGCTCTAGGGATGTGGAACGTCACCTCTCTGGTGGGGAAGGAGCCTGAGCTTGTGCGAGGTTGAGCGGTTCCGGCTAGATATAGTTGGACTCACCTCGATGCATGGCTTGGGCTCTGGAACCAGTACCCTCGAAAGAGGCTGGACTTTCTTCCACTCTGGAGTTGCTCATGGTGGGAGGCGCCGAGCAGGTGTGGGCATTCTCATCAGCCCCCAGCTTGGTGCCTGCACATTGGGGTTTACCCCAGTGGATGAAAGGGTAGTTTCCCTCTGCCTCCGGGTGGGGGGACGGGTCCTGACTGTTGTCTGTGCTTATGCACCGAACAGCAGTTCAGAGTACCCACCCTTTCTGGGGTCCTTTGAGGGAGTGCTGGAGGGTGCTCCTTCTGGGGACTCCATTGTTCTGCTGGGGGACTTCAATGCTCACGTGGGCAATGACAGTGAGACCTGGAGGGGAGTGATTGGGAGGCATGGTCCCCCCCCTCTGAACCCAAATGGTGTTTTGTTATTGGACTTCTGTGCTCGTCATGGATTGTCCATAACGAACACCATGTTCCAACATAAGAGTGTCCATATGTACACCTGGCATCAGGATTTTGTAGTCGTATCGTCGGACCTGCGGCCACATGCCTTGGAGACTCGGGTGAAGAGGGGGGCGGAGCTGTCAACTGATCACCACCTGGTGGTGAGTTGGCTCAGGTGGTGGGGGAGGAGGCCGGTCAGATCTGGCAGACCTAAACGTGTTGTGAGGGTCTGCTGGGAACGTCTGGCTGAGTCCCCCTTCAGAGCGAGCTTCAACTCCCACCTTCAGCAGAGCTTCAACCATGTCCTGAGTGAGGTGGGGGACATTGAGTCCGAATGGGCTGTGTTCCGTGCCTCTCTTGCGGAGGCGGCCGGCCGGAGCTGTGGCTGTAAGGTCGTTGGTGCCTGTCGTGGTGGTAATCCCAGGACTCGTTGGTGGACATCAACAGTGAGGGATGCCGTCAAGCTGAAGAAGGAGTCCTATCGGGCCTTCTTGGCCTGTGGGACTCTGGAGGCAGCTGATGGGTACCGGCGGGCTAAGCGGCATGCGGCTTCGACTGTTGCCGAGGCAAAAACTCGGGCATGGAAGGAGTTCGGCGAGGCCATGGAGAAAGACTTCCGGGCGGCTTCGAGGAGATTCTGGTCCACCATCCGGCGGCTCAGGGGGGGGAAGCAGTGCTCCATCAATACTGTGTACAGTGGAGATGGGGTGCTGCTGACCTCAACTCGGGACGTTGTGGGTCGGTGGAGGGAATACTTCGAAGACCTCCTCAATCCTACCAACACGTCTTCCGATGAGGAAGCAGAGCTGGTGGACTCAGGGGTGGACTCTCCTATCTCTGGGGCTGAAGTCGCTGAGGTGGTCAAAAAGCTCCTTGGCGGCAAGGCCCCGGGGGTGGATGAGATCCGCCCGGAGTTCCTTAAGGCTCTGGATGCTGTGGGGCTGTCCTGGCTGACACGCCTCTGCAGCATTGCGTGGACATCAGGGGCAGTACCGCTGGATTGGCAGACTGGGGTGGTGGTCCCCCTTTTTAAGAAGGGGGACCGGAGGGTGTGTTCCAATTACAGGGAATCACACTCCTCAGCCTCCATGGTAAGGTCTATTCAGGGGTCCTGGAGAGAAGGGTCCGTCAGATAGTTGAATCCCGGATTGAGGAGGAGCAGTGTGGTTTTCGTCCTGGTCGCGGAACAGTGGACCAGCTCTATACCCTCTTTGGGGTCCTGGAGGGGGCATGGGAGTTTGCCCAACCAGTCTACATGTGCTTTGTGGACCTGGAGAAGGCATTCGACCGTGTCCCCCGGGGGCTCCTGTGGGGGGTACTCCGGGAGTATGGGGTACCGGACCCCCTTGTAAGGGCTGTCCGGTCCCTGTACGACAGGTGTCAGAGCTTGGTCCGCATTGCCGGTAGTAAGTCGGATCCGTTTCCGGTGAGGGTTGGACTCCGCCAAGGCTGCCCTTTATCACCGATTCTGTTCATAACTTATATGGACAGAATTTCTAGGCGCAGCCGAGGTATTGAGGGGATCCGACTTGGTGGCCTCAGGATTGGGTCCCTGCTTTTTGCGAATGACGTGGTCCTGTTGTTTCATCTGGTCGTGATCTCCAGCTCTCGCTTGAGCGATTCGCGACCGAGTGTGAAGCGGCTGGGATGAGAATCAGCACCTCCAAATCTGAGACCATGGTCCTAAGCCGGAATAGGGTGGATTGCCCTCTCCGGGTCGGGAGTGAGGTCCTGCCTCAAGTGGAGGAGTTTAAATATCTCGGGGTCTTGTTCACGAGTGAGGGAAGGATGGAGCGCGAGATCGACAGACGGATCGGTGCGGCGTCTGCAGTAATGCGGGCTCTGCGCCGGTCTGTCGTGGTGAAGAAGGAGCTGAGCCAGAAGGCGAAGCTCTCGATTTACCAGTCGATCTACGTTCCTACCCTCACCTATGGTCATGAGCTGTGGGTCGTGACCGAAAGAACGAGATCTCGTATACAGGCGGCTGAAATCGGTTTCCTCCGCAGGGTGGCCGGGCTCACCCTTAGAGATAGGGTGAGGAGCTCGGTCATCCGGGAGGGGCTCAGAGTAGAGCCGCTGCTCCTCCGCATCGAGAGGAACCAGTTGAGGTGGCTCGGGCATCTAGTCAGGATGCCTCCTGGATGCCTCCCTGGTGAGGTATTCCAGGCACGTCCCTCTGGGAGGAGACCCCGGGGAAGACCCAGGACACGCTGGAGGGATTATATCTCTCGGCTGGCCTGGGAACGCCTCGGGATCCCCCCCGCAGAGTTGGCAAATGTGGGTGGGGAGAGGGAAGTCTGGGCTTCCCTGCTTAGGCTGCTGCCCCCGCGACCCGACTCCGGATAAGCGGCAGAAGATGGATGGATGGATGGATGGAGAAATTAACACAGATACCCACGAAATTCTGAGCCAGTGCCCAAGTCAGTGAAGGCGCTCAGTTATGTTGTCTGTCTCTGTTATGTGGCACAAACTAGGGTTTGTGCACAACAATGTATGTCCAGTATAAAAACTACTGTACATGTACAGTAGAGAAAAAAATGTTTTTTGTTTCAGTGTTTTATCAGTTTTGGCTTCATTTTGCTTTCCATTTTGAAACCAATTTATCCCTTGTGCATTGCGTTTACACTGTTTTTCATTCTTTTTTCACACCTTGGTTCAGCCATGAACCACCACTCACCTGCACTGTGTTGAGTCATCACCAGAGAGGACAGAAGAGGGACAGAAAGAGAATCGAAAAGAAGAGAAAACAGAAAACACCTTGTAGCGAGAAAAAGAGAGAGAAAGAAAAAAAATGAAAAAGAGAACAACCTACATACATTTGCATGTATATAAGTACACAAATACACCCACTTATATAGACACACATCCATACACCTATACACACTGCTAAAAAAATGCTTTTCTTGAATAGAAGGACGTGACCAAGATGGATTCACATCAGATTAGATGAGGAGTGATTTGTATCTTATTATCCATCAGAGGTGGATGATAGGTATATTTTTCCCCATTGGTGAAAACTTAAAAACAAACAAACAAACAAAAAACAACAAAAATGTCATCCAACACAACTTAAAACAGAGGCTTGGCAGCAGGATGCGGGACAGGACAGGTTTAAAAAAAAAAAAAACAACAAAAAAAAAAAACGGAGTTGAAGCACCTTTATATCAGGGTTAGCCATTTTTCTGTGGTTGGTGCGTCGCCAAGGTAACCAAAATTTGGTCACATATCATTATCTTGTTCAGAAATGTAATATTTCATCTCATCTTAAGATAGACTCTTTTAGCTGTAACCTTAACCAGATCGTGTGGTGCATGTACCTACAGACAACCACCAAAGTATTTCACTTCAGTTTAATTCAGCTTTATTTCGTAAAGCTGCTATTCACAACAAAATCATCTCAGGACATTTTACAGACAACATCACTTCCAGCCAGCACAATTTGGTCCAATCAGTTAGTAAACAAGCCTGTTCATAAAAAGAACATTAGCCCATCTTAGGAAACCAATAGACTGCATCAAATCTGAGTTGTAGTTTAAAACTTTAAGTTAAAAATCAGCGTATTGAAAAGAAATCAGCGATTTAATTCAATTGTATTTAAAAATAGCAAAGTAGACGAGGTTTTCAACACAAGTCCTGAGCTTGAAAGAGCTGCACCTACTGGTGCCATCCACCCCGAACCCTCCTGCTTCCTCACATTTTCATAGCCTGTTACACTGAAGAAGTTCGCTCCCGTATGTAGCTACATGACCAGAACCTGCTAGTCTGAGGATCAGATATGTTCTGTAGCCAAACACACGCTTTCATGAAATCAAAAGAATGTCTTTCAAACAAGAAATTGGAAAAGAAAAGATACTTTGAAATAAAGATTCAAAGTATCTTTATGAATTAATGACCTGGATGGAATCGATTGGTTCTTATCCTGGTGGAAACATGAAGTATTATTCTGAGTTGGCTATACAGGCTTTTTGTGTCAGACATGATCAATCCATAGAATGGGACCTCCAAAACAGTTTGAGGCTCGGTGAATGAATAGTAGGTGAGGAAATAAACTTTTAATACTTTTGGATGAACTATTACTGCATTGAGTGTGGTCTGGACGTGCCAGTCTGTGTTAATTTTGGTTCCTTTGATAAGTGTGTCTGGGATTAAACAGCCTTATCGATCCATAAATGACCAGAGTCCGCATTTATCAACCTTTTGTAGAAAATTAGGTAATTTTCATGATGTGAAAAAAATTATAATGTGTAATACACAACTGTGTAAATACACAAATTAATCCAAAAAGTTAAAGATGATGAACTTCCGCTTTTAGATACTAATGTTCACAGTTGTGTTTGACTGAGCTCTTTCCTGTTTCAGCCTGTTGTTTCTTTATTCATAGGAACTTAATCTACTCTATATATTAGAAATGATCCAAATGTTGACTGCATAATTTATCTTGGAGAAAGTTGGGAAATGCCCAGTCTGTCTCTTGCACATTAATGACTACAACCTCACTTAGACTTTCACTGAATATGTTTTTCTTTGTTTGGTTGTTTCTTTAGTATAACTCTGCAACTCAGGTCCCAAATGTCAAAGTTAATTTACACTTAAAGATGCATTTTGTCATTTAAAACTTGTTTGATGACACAGTGACATCTATCAACTCAATCTGTTGGTTTCCCTATAGGCTATAGGCTATTATGAATTGGCTTTCATTGTGTTTTTTTCTGTAAAGCATCTTGAGATGGCATTGCCGTGATTTGATACTATATAAATAAAGTTGAATTGAATTTAATCATGTGCATTTCTTGAGCCGCTGCTGCTCAGCAGCTTCCTGAGGGTGAGAAACTGCACTATACACTTTTTTCATCCGGGACATAAACACACAAACACACTGGGTGTGTTGAACGCGCACTGTCAGTGATTCAGCAAGAAAACACAAAAAGATAAAAAGAGAGAAAAAGGACAAAAGAGGAGTCATTGTAAGACCGTCTTTTGCTGGGTGGACAGAGCTAACAGGTCAGGTAGGATGCAAGATGGATGCCAGATTGGCTGTCGACAGGGGGTGTGAGACTGTGGAAAGAGTTCTGTGGTGTTTCTTTAAATACACATAAATCTGTGAATAAAGAGGGTTGATAAATGAAGCGCCGACACATTGAAAATCTGTCAACAGTTTCTTTTTTATCTGACTGATTAATTTAATTTCTTTAACTATTCTGACCTTTTTATTCGCTTAGATTTTTTTAGGACCCTTCAGCTAAATCTTATTGATATTTTACATATTTAAATGACATTATGTTTCATAAAGCAATATTTTTATGCCTTCAGAAGATACATAGTTTTTCTTTTGAAACCCATCCTACTTATTTTTACAGGTTTGGCACCATGTGTTTGTACACGTTTGTATGTAAGGTAATGACTGAACCATGGCGCTGCTCCCCCCCGCCCCCCCCCACCCTTGCTGCTGACCTCTGTGACAGCTTTCCTGTTTACTGCTTTGCGCTCTTACTGCTGCCGGTATGCTTACTGCAGCACTCCTCAAAGGCAAACCATTACCTGCAACACAGCTGCATCGTGCATTCAGTCCCGATAACTCCGCTACATCTTGTTAAATTCCCAGTACACACATGGCGGAGCAAATTTGCTCAAAGATTAAGAGGTTTATGATAAAAGTCAGTAAGACCTGCAAGAAGCTCAACTTGTCATCTCGTGGCTGCGCTAAAGCTTCTGTATGATAATTCTCAGGACTGATGAAAGACCCATTTAATCAAGCTGCATGATTAACTTGTTAAATGAGTCTCCAATTTTCTGGATTTTAATAAAAATTTAAGGCATAATTGGGCAAGATATGACTAAATAAATGGAAATTTCTAATACAATTCCCTTACTTTGCTTTTTTTTTTTGTTTTTTTTAAAAATCTTTTTATATTGTCCTTTTGCTCTACCCAAATAAAAATACCAATGTTGCCACCAGATAAGTCATGTTAATTTGAATTTTGTGTCACTTGTTTAAATAGATTTTGCTAATGAACTCCCACACTGGTGTTAGAATAGAGGTTGCTGGATGAGGATGAGGTCAGGGCTGTGAATGCCAGCCGAGCTCTTCCTCACAAAACAGTTTATAGCAAATGCCACGAGTCCAGTCAGACGAGGAGCAAGGACCCGAACACCGGATTATGAGGTCGTAGGCAACAATGCCAAAGTAAAGAACTGAAGGCATGAAGGCAAAGCAGAACAGGACATATAGGAGTTTGGCAATTAGCAAAGGAAACCAGAGTAAATATACTGAGGGAGCTCATGAGGAGCAGGTGTACTAATCAGCAACTAAGAAGTAGGTGAAACAAAGAAATGGGAAGTAAATATAGAAAATATGAGTGAGAAACTTCCACAAAATAAAACTCTTACATTTATAGCTGGACAAAAGATTACAGAAAAAACAGGATAAAATACTAATGGAGAAACGTCAACCAAAGCTCAAGGAAACCCAATTAAACAAACAAAAAAAAAACCAACAAAAAACACACAACGAGACTTGAAATAGAAATACAACAGGCACAAAGCAAGTAAGAGAAAAAGAAACACAATCATGACACCATATAGTGCTGTTTTTTCTTTAACTGGACCACCATCATGTCATTGGAGGAATAACTGCTGCGAAATACCAACATCACGGTTGTTATTGTGTGGAAGAACCGCTCAGAGAAAATGAAGAAATATTTAACAATGCAGTTTACATAATTCCCCATGAGTGCAGCTGATGGAGCAGGTGGTCAACTGCTGACGGAAACAGCTGATAGCTGATCGTCTGCCGTCCAGCTGTGGAAACCAGTTTAAGTCTCGGACCTGGTGTTAGTTGCAATTTTGCTGCCTTGGCACTCAAAGGGTTAAATGAATATCTTTGATATTCTTATTATCATTTTTAAATATTGCAAAAATTTGTAATATATGGGTATGTGTGTGCATGTTTGTCTTTAAATAAAGTTTAATTTGTCTTTTTATTTAGCAAGCAGTCTTTGTTGCGATTGGGAGAAGATCAACGGTGTATCCTGTTTTGCAAGGTCAATACCGGTCAATTATACTCCAGACACAAGAAGGGATTGTGCTTCCTTCAGTGTTGATATTGAAATTAATATTGAACGAGTTAATCCCATTTGACTCCCAGTATCAACACTAAGTCTTTTTAAAGAGTAACTCTCTGGTCGTTGAACTGAATGAACAAGAGTTAAAATGACTGTTTCGTTTACACTTGAAATTTAAAACTTTTGAGTTTGTTGCCTGTAATTCTTTTTTTATTTATTTAAAATAAAACAAATTCTTGAAATTTTTCTCAAACCTGTTTCCTATCCCTGAATTAAATAAACAAACTAAACAAAAGAAAAAGTATACTCATGACAATGATTAATATGCTTTTCAGGTGTCATCGGTCCTTCGTGGAATCATAAATGTTGTGACTGCAGCTCTTTACCAAAATTCAGTCAATCCATGGAAATTTTGCACATCTGTGCTCACTCATTTTAATTTGACAAATCACAGTTAAACCCTGCGCGATATATACCAAATCCCCACATTAAACCAAATACATGTATGTCATGAACTTTACTTATGTTTTTTTAATCTAAACATGTGGAAGTGTGAGATAAAATTTGTCATAGTAGCCGCGAAAGTCACCAGCATGGACTACGCACAAAACCTTTTGAGTGTTGTGCGGGAATGTGAAGGTAACCTTTTATGTCCATGCCTCATGTTGGTGGCCGACAAAAGTCATAAAGTAGCCAAAGAAGCCAAGAACAAATCACCATGATGGAGTCTATGACATCTACACAATATTTGTCATGCTGTGTCTATTTTTTGTTTCTACTGTTTGCACCGTAAGTTGGGACTTCAAGAGCACTTTGGCAAATGGTTAAATACATTCCCAGTGTGCATGCTTCAATAGAAATTGTTGGAATATCATGATTTGAATATTTATTAATTACTTTGAATACATTTTATGCCCTTTTGCATGAAAAAAAACAAGAAAACAAAAAAACCACCAACATTTTGTCACAGCTGTTCACAAAAGCCTTAAAATCAGTCATTTTAGGATGCAACAATCATTAAAAATAAAAAGAAAGTGCTTGCTAAACTCTTGCATGTAGATTTACACCATTAAGGGAACAATATACTACAGAGCATCTTCCTTCCACATTACCTACATACGGATGCACACACAGGCTTTAATCTGTCTTTGGCCAACAACACTATCATCACTAAGTCTTTCACAGCGTGCTGAAGCCTTGATTCCTGACTATTATTTAGATAAAGATTTGCTTACATTGAGTTTCCACCACAAGATCAAATGCACGTGAATTGTGTGTGTTGCATGTGTGGCAGCCTAGCGGCTACCAGCAGAGTTATTGATGCTGGTGACCTCGAAGCCCTCAAATGACAGCCATCTACTCAATAATTGATTGCCCTCCTCTTATGGGGAAATGTGCGGGTTCGCTCATGTGTGCATGTGAGACCGAGAGAAAATGATAAATGGCTTTTTTATGAGCGCATTTGGGCTGTGTGTTAAAATGACTTTGTACTCGCTGTGTGTTTCTGTTTACCTGTATGTTTTGCAGCATCTGCAGCGTAAAGGGGGAGGTGCAGCGGAGGGAGTTCACGGCTGCTGTACAGGAGATGAATATTTCTCTCTCCACAGGGGGTGCAGAAGAACTGAAGAGGCGGTGTGGAGCACTGTAGGAGATGAAGGTATGAGGACATACATGCAGAAGAGATGAGGAGGAGCTGGAGAGATAAAAGGAAAGGGGGGTAATTATGAGCTACAGGTTTGAGCATGAACAACACGTTTCTGTGCATGGTGTTTGATCAGGATCCTGAATCTGCTTGTCATTGTCATCTCTTGGTCAATCAAATCAAATCAAATTTCATTTAAATAGCACCTTTCATACCCAAAGCAGCATAAAATGCTTTACATGTGTAAACCAACAAAGAAGAGTTTCACAAATATAAGCACACACCTGATCATTCACACACACACCAACACAAAGCCCACTTGCTCTCACCTCCCATTCGCATTTTGCATAACACAATTTTAAAAGCATACCTTCTGTCTTCTCAACTGACAGGCAAATAAATGAACCCCTGGCTTGGTGCTGCTGGCTTGGAGCAGTTGAATGAGAAAATATCTCAGAAATTGGTTTGTATGGAGTTGTAGATGCTCTGAACGATTTTATGTCCTGCATTTCTGTTAAACAAGCATTTAATGGAAAAAAAAAGAGCTTCATGTAGTTTATCCCGACACTCTTTTAAAAACACTGAAAGTTTGTTATGCAAATTTAGTTTTACACCATCTGTGAAGTAGAAACGTGTGCAAACCTCCTGAACTCTGTAACAACCTCCCCTACCTCCCCACCACAGGCTGAAAAACTCTCTGAGCTTCTCACAACAACAGTGTTGTTTCCATCTTATGCGGTGGAACCTGCCACCCTGTATCCTGGTCCAGGTAGCCTGGTCTATAGGCAGACTTGAAATGAACACACTTTGATAGCGTGACTTAGTAGTTTCGGTACCATGTTACGTTTGCGTGCCCCCACCATATAATATGGCGTTAAGAAATAAAGCTTTTTTTTCTTACTACTGTGAAACCAGGCTTGTTTGAGATCACCTACAGGGAAAGAGTGAGGAACCAGTCGAGGAGCTTCATGCATTGAATCGTGATGCCTCCTACATGTGTCTCAGTGGAGGCGCTTTATTCTTGTCACGTCAAACTGGAAGGACACCCCTGGGCCACCCTGCTGGAAGGATTACATATCCCAGCTGGCATGAGAATGTTTTTAGACTCCCACAGAGGATGAACTAGCAGGAAAAATGTGATCAGAGGGTACCATTTTTTATTAATATACCTACATATTACTGTCAAGGGTGTGCGAAAGTCACCTCCGCTACTGTGCATAAAAACCACATAATATTCATTCAGACAAAAAAAAAGCTTTTTTTCATTTTTTACTTTGTTTTCTGTTCAGCTTTTTCAGTTTTCTGCTTGTGATAGTTGGTGAAACACAGCATGTCAACCTTCAGTGAGAAAACCTGTCTCAGCACAGGAAATGAATTGGATTTCATGCTACTGTTCATCTCTATTTGTCGCTGTCGACTTGAATTGGGAGTATGGGGAGCAAAAAAAAAAAAAAAAACACAGGTGAGGAAAGGGGAAAGCTGTTGTGATTTACAGCAAAGTTCTCCTTAACTACATGAGTAACTACTTCACTGGGGACAAGCACGAGATATGGAGCGATAGATGTACAAAACCACCATCTGAATGGAAAGCCTTTTCAACTTGAGCTCCAGAGCAATTAGGAGACAGGATTGATATCTTATGTAATAAAATGTTGTTATAAGGTGAAGATCCTAAAATAGGAAAGGAAAACATGTGGCTAGAACCCCAATGCATCAAATAATGATGTTTACAAGCAAAAATGTCTTCAAATGAAACAAATTTTTTAGCTCTTTTATAAAAATTATTTGTGTGATAATATGGAGACAGTTGGAGTTTGTCTTTGGTTATTTGTGTATCAGTGCATACCATAATATTGCCATGAAACATATATATATTTATATATATATATATATATATATATATATATATATATATATATATATATATATATATATATATATATATATATATATATATATATGTATATGTTTCATGTATATATGTTTCATATATATATATATATATATATATATATATATATATATATATATATATATATATATATATATATATATATATATATATATGTATATATACATACATGTCCTTGGACACAAAACAAATGTCATTGCTCCAAAGTCATGGGTCACAGCTCGTCTAGCACTTTCACACACACACTCAGAACCTGCAAGTGTTCCCACCAGAGCCACAGTCGGAGGGTTTTACGTAATTAAAAGTAAACATAAACAGTTTAGAAATTTGGTCCTGGAAGTCTATGGTTAGGTTGCCAGGATACATTAAAACATACATTTTCCCCAAATAAACAAAAGTCAGATCACCAGTGAATTTGATGTAAATACAAGCTTACATTAATTGCTTACCCAAATCTAAATTCCTTTTCCCTAAATCAATCGGCCTGCTGCAGTGGGTGAAAGCGGATCAACTGGAGTTGATCATGATTTGTATAGTTTTACTCGGGATGAACCAATACCAATGTCAGTATTGGCATCGGCTCAATACCAAACATGTGTACTTGTACTTGGTATTAATAAAAGTGTACCAATACCACAACCGATACCCGATACCACACTAGTCAAGCCAGCGCAGATGTGTTTGATGACATGCTTCAGACATGTTTTAAAAGAAATAAATGGCTTGAATGTTAAAATGTGACATTTTTTGTTACACCAAAAACTAGATTTTTGTTTCAAAACCACATATTTGTATTTAGGTGAAATGTGTCAAATCAAAATAAAACTTGTTGAAATTGTTAGCTCTGTAATGTTATATTTGTATTGGTGAGGTAACTTCAGAAAGGATGGATAGTTTATTACAACCTAATAAAATCTTTTTTATTACACAGTTATAACAGCAATAATAACAATAGTCACAATAATGTTCACTTAAACAGATTTGGTATCAGCAAACATCGGTATCGGCAGATATTCAAATTTCAGATATCGGTATCGGATCGGTGCTTCCCTAATTTTTACCCAATGCTCTTTCCTTTGTACTATACAATCATTTTGCAGATGCTTTTATTTGGAAAGCCGGAGTACCCAGAGAACCCACACCCACAATCTCTACACAGAAAGGCGAGTGTACAAGCAGAGCCCCCAAGCCGAGGCTCAAAGCAGCAACCTTCTTGCTGTGAGGCTTCAGTGCTAAACAAAACGCCACCATGTTTCTACTTTTCCTACTTTTATTCATTTTAATTTATGCTTCTTTTTTTCTACTGTTTAATGTCTATGTAAAGCACTTTGAATCACCCTGTTGTTGAATTGTGCTGTACAGATAAACTTAGATTTCCTACAAATACACTTCTAGCACCATGTTCACTCTTGGGGAACAACTCTTTTTTTTTTTTTTTTTTTTTTTGTTTCGGTCAGGACACAGCAGCAAGTTCCAGATTTGGTGCGGGAACTGGCATTGTGCCAGTGTCCAGCCAATGTGAAAGGCTTATTAAATTCACAGATTCCAGTCTGTACATCATGTTTCCATTCTCTTTTACTTATCTGAGGTTCAGTAGTGAGGGTGACAGGTTCAGTACAGAAACCCGGACGGTAATATAATCCCTGCAATAACTCCTGGGTCTGCCCCAGGGTCTCTTCCTATAGGACGTACCTGAAAAACCTCCACAGGGAGGAATTCTAATTAGATGCCTGATCCATCTCAGCTGAGTCCTCACCCTGTCGCTCAGGCTGAGCCAGGCCACCTTCAGTAGGATGATCATTTCAGCTACTTATCCACATTGTTTTTTTTGTCACTTCTTCTTCTTTGTTAAATTTTTCATCAATGCTGACAAAGCAAATCCATCTTTCCATTGTTTGGATATTTTCTCAGTCCACTCTAGCATCCCTCAAAAAAAGATTCTTATATATTTAACATCCCCTGCATGACACAGGACTCATTCCCAACCCAAAGGGAGCGCTCCACCCTTTTCCAGTTGAGAACAATTACAGAACCTGATGTTCTTCCCAGAAAGAAAAATGCCACATCTTACGATCAAGTAATCTAGTCAACATGATGAAAATAAGTTTTATAAGAATCTTTTTTTGAGGGATTTGCTTTGTCAGCATTGATGAAAAATTTAACAAAGAAGTTTTTATGAATTGTTTACCTTGACCGCTCGTAAGCTAAGCTCTGAGAAAAGACATCCTGTGATGTTTGTTACTCTGGAACAGCAGAGTAATCTGTTACTCAGTGGCAGACCAGATGTCTGTGGCCTGCCTTGCTTGGGTTATTATATACTATGCTGTAGGAACGCATTTTCCTGCAGTACCTGTGTGCAGTTGTGTGAAGTTTTAATCAGCTAGAGTGCTGCCTGCATGTGCTGTCTGTGTGTACTCGCTTGCTTTGGCTTGAGGGAGGTAGCTTCTCGTGTTTCCACTTCTAGACTACATAGCATCAAACAAAACCGTTTATAACTCATTGGAGCTTTTATTCTACTGACGTTTTTTTAATTTTAAAGATCAGTGGAAGAAAACTCCTCTGTCTGTTGTATCAGCTGTCGATTAGCTGCTGTGCAAAATCATTCTGCTAACAATCAGGTAATATTCCAAACAAACCTAATAACTTTTAGTCTACTCAATAAAAACTTACAGCAGAGACCTGAGCTGGAAGTTAGATCTGAAGGGGGATGCAGCTCTTCCAATAAAACGTCAGTAGATCTAACTTACATTTATTTGTAGATGATAAGCCATGCCTATTCTATTCTATTCTATTCTATTCTATTCTATTCTATTCTATTCTATTCTATAGTAATTTTAGCTCAGGGAGTTCTGATGGTGCGTATCCGTGCATCATAACCACATCAAAGTTCATTTATCCTGTTTGTGGATTTTACAAGGAGGCATTTTCCTGCAGATAGCATAATTCTATTCTATTCTATTCTATTCTATTCTATTCTATTCTATTCTATTCTACAGTCTTTTAGCAGATTTAGAGAGAAAAATACAAACAAGATATCAAACAGAAATGAAATTAAATGAATTAAGTATTAGTCAGACTGCTGTGAGTCCAACTGGACACTGGTGCTGCTACTGTATGTAGAGGTACTGCTTCACCCTCCCTCGTATCATTTGGGGAATACCTTTGTCTAATTACTATTCAATTCGATTCAATTCAACTTTATTTGTATAGCGCCACTTCACAACAATGTCACAGGGCACTTTACATACATGAATCAACATACACATCATTTCAAGCCAATTCATACATATTTATAATAGAAACCAACTGATTGCATCGAGTCATGACTTCCATCCAATCCCCCATCCTGAGCATGCACGAGGCGACAGTGGGAAAGAAAAAACTCCCCTTTAACAGGAAGAAAACCTCCGGCAGAACCCGGCTCAGGGAGGGCAGCCATCTGCCTCGACTGGTTGGGGTGGAGAGACCAGGAAGACCTGGACAGTTGGGTCCCGTCATCTGGGTGCCCTCATCTTAGGCGAGTGCAAGTATCTTATTCATTACTACGTTAGGCCAAAGAGCTGGACAAATCTATCTATCTCTGAATAGTGTCCTGTGGGCCACATGTGGTCTCCATGTCAGTTGCTGACCTATTTTGTGGGCTGTGGTTTGTCCACATACAGTGGTCATGGCTGAGTATTGTTGCATACTGTCACATTTAATCAACACTGCAAGTGAAGGCCAAATTTGGGCCGAACAGAAATACACATTTGAACCATATTTGTGCCAAACATGTTTTTGCATCGCGGGGCAGCCTTCAGGGTTACTGTTTACCCTCAGCTACTCATTATGAAAAGCTCTGACAGACAGTAGATCATATGTAGATATGTAGCTATAGAATGTGATGCTGGTAGAACTTTCTGTGCAGATAATATTTAGATGTGTAGCTCTTCCCCTGGAGACTGTCCACTCACTGTGGGGGGAACTTACCCACGAGAACAGCACCTCATCACAACACCTGAATCCTTACACTTCAGATTTCATTTCAAGAGATTAAAGCAAGTCAGTGTGTGTGTGGGTGCATCTGCATGTTTGTGTGATTATGGTAAAATACTGTATGCCTCAGTTCTACTGTTTTTTATTCTAAATTTGGTGTTTTTTACCTGCAACTTATAACAAAAGGAGTTGTATACATTTTTTACTTACTGAATGTATATTATGACCAGTATGTTTGGTCATCTGGTTATTCTGAACAGACATTTAAAGGTAGAGTATGTAAGATTTTCAATATTTTCTAAATAAATTAACTAAAAAAATTACTACAATCATAATTTGATAGTTTTTTAAACATGTAGGTTCCAGTCTGTCCATATTTGATGCGTTATTCAATTACAAGTTTAATAAATGACAAAGACCCTTCTTGAATGTTTTCTGACCAGTAAAGAAAAAAAGTACTTTTTTTCCACCAGTAGGGGGAGTATAAGCCCATTTATTGCAGAGCGGCTCTGAGCTACAGCTCACAAGCGATTCCTGCCCTCATTGGAGCTGGTAAGGAAGAGGGGTGAAGGGTGAGTTTTGCTCATTACTGCCAACCTGTGGTCGTTTGTGGAGGTAGCAGTTTTGTGGTTTTGCTCATGACCTGGTGTTTGCCATGTGATGGTGGAAAGAATCGCCTTGAAATCTTACATACTCTGCCTTTGAGTGTGAATGGATTAATGGTCCTGTAATGGACCGATGACCTGTCCAGAGTGTACCCTGCCTGTTGAATGAATGAATTTGTGTTATTCATTTGCTTTTACTTGCATACTTTAATCTTTTTATCTACCAAGCTACAGTAAGAGGGTTGCACTACTATCTTTGCACTACAAGTGAACATAAATAAATCTTTTATGTGTGATTCACTGTTCCATCCACTCAGTTCAGGGGTCTTCTTGCTTTTCATGTCTGAAATATGAGCACACTGGAGACCAGACAGGACTCAGAACAGCACAGTGCTTCTGTATGTGTGTGTGTATTTCTGTGTGCATGCAGTAGTACTGCAGCAAAATCCTACTGCTGAGTACTGGTGTAAGAAGAGTTAGCGCACACTCCATTAGCAATGCAGGGTTTTTTAACACACAAGTAGATGGTTTTATTTGTGACTCGGATTACTAACATCACCATAGTTTATTTTAGCAGTACCTCAAAGCGTGATCAGGGTGATAACATTTAAGATTTTGTGTTCTCCATGTTATCTTAACTTCAAAGGAGAAATATTAGCCCCTTAACATTATATCCTGAGGACTTAATTAAACGTCTGACATGCTTTGGTCAAAAAAGTTCAGAAAAACAGTAGAACTGCTTTTTTTTTCCAGCCATAAATCTTCACAGTTCTGATCATCAATTTCTCTGCTGTGGTGTTTGGCTTCTTTGAGATAGCTGGCGAAACTTTGATCTGTGGTGGAAATCCAATATTTCTAAACAAACTGCACTCGGTAACTTGCAGTGTTTTATGACACGTGAGAATTCATGCAGCAATTCGCCAGAGAGCTCACGTTATCACACCTAACAATCCAACTTTAGAATACAGACACCCAAACTTTTAGAGATGATACTTATGTAACAGTTCTTCTTTGTTTAAGTTTTATTTTACAGAGACTGATGTTACAAACCTGCTTCTAGTGTTTAATCATGCGACTTTTGCAGGCTCTCTTACTTCCTGTGAGTGAAGTAGGGGTAAAACAAACCAAAATGAATAATGTTCTGCAAGAAAGATGTGAGATTATCAGAGTATTTTACAGAGTTTACCTAAAGTATGATGTCATACATCCATATGCTATCCAGGAAAGGTCTACGCTTTGAAATGAATAAATAACCATGAGTTCAGTTTCCCAGAATCTTAAACTATCTGGTGCTTTGATTGAGTTTCTATGTGGCAAAACAGAAAAAAGCATAAAAACGTTTAGTAGTTTATAATTTGAGTTTAAAACCCCTAAATGACAAATCCTGCATAGTTTCTTCTCCTGTCAGAACTCATTTTGGTGTTTTTTTTTTAGTGTTGTTGCTATGTGTGTTTACCAGTTGTTTATTCTATATCCTAGATTTTTCACTGGAGCACAGTCTGTATTGTCTTCAACCTAAAGATTGCTAGGGCGAAATGGTAAATGAGGCGAAAAGCGTTAGCTAAGTTAAAATTAGCTCAACTGACGTTGCCCAGCAACCGTAATTCAGGAAGGAGCACACGGGGAATGACTTTCCCCAACTGAAACAAAGTGATTTATAGACCCTTAACAAAGCAATCACTGCAAACTCTGGCATGCTTTGATTCAGCTCCCTTTGAACCCAATGAAAGCTTTGCAAACCACATTTCTTGACATATTTTACAAATTTTTAGCTATTTTTTATTACTTTACAAGGATCCCTAGTAACCTCTGTTTCCCAGTTTGGGTGATTAAAGAGTGTTTTCTGAAAACTGAGAGCACATTTGCCACAAATAATCTGGTCTACAATGAGCTGGATGGACATTCATGTAGAGCACAACTTACAAGGTGGATGTGACATCCAGCCATATGGATCATATTGGTTACTTTCTAATATTTTCAGCTTTTTCCAGGTGATGGCAGGTTGGCAGACACTCATATGTGTCCACTGATGCTGAATAAAAGCTGAACTTAAGATTTCCAACTTGTGACTGGTAAAAATCAAAGGAAACATAAAAACGTTGTTATTTGTGGTTTAATAAAGCTTTGGAAAAAGACCTGTTGGAGCATCATTAATTTTTTTTCTTTTAGTAAGTGACTATTGTAAGTGCTGGCAAGAGTTCCCTGTTTATTGCAAAAAATCAAGAGTTTTTACTTTTTCACTTCAAAGATTCAGTGAATGAAATAACAACGAGGAGGCTGAATAAGTCTCCTTTGACCATGTTCAATAGCGTTACATTAACATGGACATCTGAATAGCTCCCTAATTGACTTACTATTATTTTACATATAGGTAGCAACTGGCAAATGTTGTGTTGCATTTCATCTTGTGTTAACTGGCATAGATTATTAGTGTAAGGAGACAAAACTTACATATATAACTTACTTCTTTAATTTGTACAACAGGATCAGGTCTCTAAAAATCACACAACTGCATAAAGGGCAGGAGGTGGAGCTCAACCTGACCAGCTGACTGCTGGAAACCACATAAGAAATGCACCCCTATAGATTGACAGGTGTGCTCGCAGCAGCCTGTCAAGGCCAAGGTCACATGATGTGTGTGACTTGGGAAGCAGTATATAGTTTGTTCTCTTCATGGGAGGAGTGCGTGTGGAAGTGCTAAGAAAGCTGTCACTAGCACACACAAGCATGCTATACGTTTCGGCTCCAGTCTATGATAACTGGAGCGTCTGACCTCTCTGACTGATTGATCTGTAACCACACATGCACTTTCAAAGTCAATTTAAAATAACTTTAAATGAGACCCAGAAGAGGTCCTGAGAGGCTATTTCAGAAATTTGGTCGCCTCTTGCTCTGTGACTCTGTGGATTGTCAGCAACAACTGGTCACCAGGCCTAAAGTGTAAACAGCAATGCAGGATGGGGTCAGAAAACAGTAACTGTTTTATATTGGTTTTACTGGCTACAGGAATGTAGGGCAAGAAAGTAGGGCGAGGCTAAATGTGGGGAAAAATGCTTTGAGTTTGACTTCCTAAATTGTAAATGCCAAAAGTTGAGTTTCATAAGAAGACAGATTTATAGAAATGTAATGTCTTATATTTGTGGAAGACAAGCCGGCACACAAACAGAGTGAAGGTCTGGTCATGTTCAAGCTGTGTGTGTGTCCTCTTTAAACCCATCTTGGGTCTGAACAATTAAGCATAGTGAGATGGAAATCATGCAGCGGACATTACCGACTCTGGTTTGAAGCTGGAGTTACTGTTTACAGTCAGTAGAGTCTTTCAGTTTTGGAGCAAGAATATTCTAAATAAGGGTATTCACTCTCACTCTCAATCCGCGCATAAGACATCAAAACTTTCCGTAAACCTTTAAAATGATCCCCAGACAACTTAAGAAAGGGCTCAAAAGTAACTAATGTGAAGATACTTATTATGCAGAGCAGCAGCATAGTGTATCTAACCTTGATTCATTGCCTTGTTTTAAACTCAGGGGAGTCACAAGACATGATGGGCATATGCAGAAAACCAGTTATCTTGTATAACATCCCAGTATCTACAGAAAAACAAGTTGAAGTAGTGTATTTGCTTTTCTTTTTACCAAGCCTAGCAGGTGGATAGACACAGAAGGAAAACAGGTGAGAGCTTGCAGGCATCACGTTGGGCAAACCAGCAAATTTATGTCTGACAGAAGAGCCAGCAGGGTGAACCACTGTAAATATTCTAATGAACCCAGGCACTTTGACTACACTAACCAGTAAAATCAACTTTAGTTGGATTTTGCTTTGAATGTGCCAGAATTTATTGTCACAGTTCTGAACTCACTTGGTTTAAATATTCAGATGGAGATTCAAGGTCGTGTACTGTCACTGCACTATTTTTACAACCATTACCTATGACACAGGATGCGATTAAGTACACTTACCTATCAGCGTTGCAGCTTTAAAATTACACACAGTTTTTACTTGAACTATTTCTGTACCTAACAGAATATAATTTTTGTTGTGACTGATAACTCTGGATGCAATTATGGTGTGTTTATAAAGTTGTTTGGTTCCTTTGTAGTCTGAGCACTCCCTGCTGTACTGGACTGAATACTGAGTGGGTGTTTAGTCTTTGAGGTGAACCAGTTAACGTCTGAAGATGTTGCTTGGTTTTTACAGGTACCAGGATGTTGTGTTTGGAGAAAATCCCTGACCATATCTGAGAAAGTCAAATGTTTTCCCCCAAAAACAACAGCAGCCAGACTGGATGGTAGACCCACAGCAAGAAGGTCGCTGGTTTGAGCCTTAGCTGGGGGCGAGGTTTGAATCACAGCCTTACTGTGTGGAGTTTGCATGTTCTCCCCGTGTTCTCTCTGGGTAGTCTGGCTTCCTCCCACCATCCAAAGACATGCATGTTAGGTTAAGTGGTTTTTTTTTGTCTCTCTGTGTTGGCTCTGTGATGGATTGATGACAATTCCAGGGTGTACCCTGCCTCTCGCCCAATGATTGCTGCGGTAGGCTTCCCTTAATTGGGCTAAGCGGTTAAGAAAATGGATGAATGGATGGATGGATGGATGGGCAACAGCAGCTATTACAGTCTTTTTAGATTGGACTTATTGTCCAAAATAGATTTGTTCATGCAGGTGAACTCATTGGTGATGAATTGGTTGGCCTGTTCAACAACTAGGTGGGTTAGTGATATCATGTCACCAAACAACCCTTAACACATGCTCCTTTTGCACCATCTAGGAATTGAAGAAGCCTTGGAGATGAGATGTCTAATGCCTTCATGAGCCAAGAAAAAGAAATCCATTTCCCCTTTTTTAAACTCTTACCTGTACAACGACACCAACAACATATTACTGTTATTGTTACAGTCTAAATGAGCCAGTGAAGAACATCAACGTATAAACAGTTTTTTTCCCCATTATTTTGTACAACAGACTAAAACTGGGCCAGCATGCTAAATAACCCACTGATGACTCATGGTATCCTACAGCCATCTCAACACACTATAAGGTATGCATCAGATCTAGTTGCAGATCAAAATTAGATTATAGCAATCACGAGAAGCAGTTTCCTATTTGGAAATTCACATGCTGTGTTTCAAGCTGCTGCAGAAAGAGTGAAATGTCCACTGACAGCACCTGCTTCAGATGCTGTGGGAAGGTTTCCTGTGTTGGCCAGACATAGCCGTTAAAATAGGTGATAAATGATTCAGGGAGCAGATCTATTCTTGTCTTCCACCTTCTTTCAGCCTGGAGAACACAAAAGCTTCTCTTTCATTACATTTCAGCCTATGAAGTCTTTATTCTCTCACTTTTTCTTCAATTCTTTTCAATTTTTTAATCTTTTTAACTCTAAGGTTTCCCCCACCATCATCTTTAGTTCTTCCTCCATCCGGCATTATCATTCTCAGATGGGGAATAGTGTGTGTTTGTGTGTATGAGTGTGTGTGTTATATCATACCACAGAGAGCAGCCGCGGGTGTCTGCTGTCTTTTGTGGCCCACTGCTATTTACAGAGTGCATCACATGAGCACAGTGATAGACACACACACACACACACACACACACTCGAGCACACATGTTGACCTTCACACATATGCACGCGCACATAATTCACATTTTGAACACAAACACACAGCAATGCTGACGCTGAAATTTGCTCACACTTATGCAGACAAATACACACGACATGTACACTGGCTGCACACACACACACACACACGCACACACACACACACACACACACACACACACACACACACACACACACACATACTGCGTTTTAACCTTACACAAATGCCACCAGCATGCATAACTGCCCCAGTCCTGTGGGACAGAGTCCTGCTGCAGTCCACACTGCTCTTCTTCTCTTGTATTTCCCTTTACATGGCATCATGGATAATACTTCATAGAAGAAGATTTTTGCCTTGCTAAAAGACATATGTTGTGTTTTGGGTGGCATACAGTTGAGATGCAAAGTTGCAAATTCTATGTAGATTGCTTTCAAACTGCTGTAACATTTTCAATAATTTTAATCATTTCATGACAATAATGAACCCTTCTGTTGCTTATGATGTGATCATTTTCCTTGGAGAATGGAAGTGTTTGTTTTATTTTTACCTGGAATTATCAGGATATTTTAGTGTTCTGTAATCTGCGGGAAGTAACATGACAAAAAAGTAAAAAAAAAAAAAAAAAAGAAAGTAAAGGCAGAATGATAAGAAAAAGGATTTTTTAAAAGCATAGTAACAGCATCATCCATTAACATCCATTAAGGTAGACCTTCAACTTTCCAACAGTACAGTAAGAAATGACTGCTAGGTGAAGCTGCAGTCTCGGGGTCTTCTTTTGCTGTCAGTAGTCCTCTGACTTTTCAGATTTTATTTCTACATTTTTAACTTCTTTGTGTAATTTAAAGCAAGATTACATAAGTTTCTGACCTTAAAACTCTATGCTTCTGATTTATTTTTGATCACACACTGACATACATTTCTGAGGTGTTGTTGCCCTGAAGGGTCCATAAGGCTGCGAAACTCTTCACAACATTTTATCCCTCAGCCCCAGGGATCATGTGACAGCTGTGTTACACATCAGCAATAAGATATCAAAACACTGGCCATTTTGAATGGGTGACAAAATGAGGGGTAACAATAAGAACTAGAGAAGCACTCAGAGAGCGCAAACCCAAGGCCTTTAATAAGTTCTGGAATCCAAACGGTGATCCGGATCACCAACAAAATTAAAACAGTTCTTCCTTTTCACATTTCCAACAACTCCTAAAAATCTCATGAAAAACTGTCCATAACCTTTTGAGTTATCTTGAGATAAGAGGAGGAGCTCCACAAACAGATAAACAGATAAATGCCAGGTCAAACATAACCTCTTTGGCAGAGGCACTCAACATCAGATTGACTTTTACCAACTGGACAGAGCTCTGAGAAGAGACAGGATGCAAAACAGATGCAGCGTTAGTCTTCATTGGGGGCGCCAAAGTGTGAAAATCTAAATCGAATCTAAATTGAAGATAAAATGGAAATCCTTCTCAATAGAACCCTCTCTGTCTTTAAGATCAAGCCTAAGGTCTGTGTGTTGGTCTCTCTTACCCGACCTCTCCACCCCAGTCGGTCGAGGCAAACGACTGTCTTCCCTGAGCTCGGTTCTGATGGAGGTTTGCTTTGTGTTAAAAGGGAGGTTTTTTTTTATTTCCACCACTGCATCGTGCATGCTGAGGATGGGGATTGGTTCAAAGTCAAAATGCAAACTGGTGGTCTTCCTTTACGAGGCTATTTACTACAAACTGGCTTGATGGCATTGTTGTGAAGTGGCCCTACATAAATAAAGCTGAAGTGAGTTCAATTTAACCAAATCTGCACTTTCTGAAGATGACTTGACTATCCTCCCCTCAGGTTAAGAGTCTTGGTGTCATCTGAGACGTATTATCATTTCATGCTCACATCAATAATATCACTCACACTGCATATTTCTATCATCGCAACATCTCTCCTCTTCGTCTGTTCTTGTTAACGCCCTTCTCACCCTGTATATAGACTGTTATAACTCTCTTCTCTTCAGTCTCCCCCAGAAATATCTCCTTAAGCTTCAGAAGGTCCAGAATTTAACCCCTTGCATTATCACCAAAACATTATCTCCTTTCACCATATCACCCCAACCCTACAGCAGCAGCTGCACTGGCTCCCAGTTAAATCAAGAATAGATTCAAAATCCTCCTGCTGCAGTCAAGGGCATCCACAAAACTTTGCCTCCCCCCTGTACCTGTCAGATATCCTGCCTCCTGAGATCATCCTCCTCCATCCACCTGACTGTTCATCCAGCCATCTCAGCACCATGGGGAGGAGAACATTCAACCGCTCTGCTCCTCATATCTGAAATTCCCTCCTCCCAGAGATCCATAGCAGACTCTCTACGCCTGTTTAAATCCACACTCAACACTGACCTGTATGCGATAGCACATGCTCTATAATTTCACTGTTGCATGTTTGTTTTGCCTGTATTTTATCATTCCTTGTTTTTGCTTTATTCTCTGCCTTTTACTGTACCAATTGGCACCAACTGTCCTTGAAGGACCTGAAAGGCACTTTTGAATTAAATGTATTAAAGTTCAGAAATGCTGCCTAAAAGTGGTAGAAATGGCCAAATTTGACTTGTTGCCATGATCAGCATGTTGGTTGACCGTGTTTTTTTTAAATGCTTCATGAAGAAAGTTGAATTATATTGGAAATGGTTTTGGTTCAGGTAAAAATGTAGCATATGGTCTTTTTTTTTCTCACATTAAATAGTGTGAACTCTTCATCTTTTGATATTTTAAACTTTTATAAAGTAGCTTTTGCAACAAACCCCGAAGTCTTGAACCAGCAGCCTCCAGTACTGCAGGGCAAAAATCTCTTTTTAAGGAAAAATAACAAATCAGAAAGCATTTTTTTTATGGAGTATAATGTGATTATTTCAGAAATAAATGCAAATTGCCTCTGTTGATCCCTAATTTAAGGTGAAATAAAATATACCCCTTTAATCAGCAGCCTCTTACTGCACAGTGTTACAGTAAACCTGCAATCACAACCTGGGAGGTAAAGCTCTCAAACGAGCTCTTCTCCAGACCTCCACCAAAGTTAGAAGGTGTCAAACTACCAGATTTTTCTAGTTCAGGCTGAGTCTTAAACCTTGAATGTGTAGATGATGCAGATGTTTCATCTCTACCTGTGCTTAAAAAAAAATCTGTACTACTGATTTTTTCCAGGCTCCATTATTAATAGGTGTGAGCGTGTGCATGTTTTGTGTTGCTACCTGAGAGCTAGCTTCAGGCTGCTCTCTGAAGCAGCTCTGGTTGGCCTCAACACATGCGGTGAAGGACAGAAAGGGAATTTAAGCACAAGGGACTCAAGAATGTCAAATTCAGGAAGCCAGGGAATACACAATGACCTGAGAAGCAAAGGCAGTGGATTACATGTGGAAAATATGACACCGAAAAGACAAAGGTTTCTCTTGGAAATCTAACAGAAAAAAAAAACTGGTTTTATTCCAACCATGCAGCAGAAACACTCATCATATCAGCAAGTCAAGAGGGAAAAAAAACATGTCATGGGCTTTTCCTTTTATTTTATTTTACCTGTACTGCACTTTGCTTACTTTGAGATATGTGAAAGTTCTCTACAAAGTTTTGATTGATTGACTGATTGATTGATTCCTATTTTAAAATATGAAACTCTTTTGACTTTCATCTGAGTAGAATTTGCTTGAGGGTTTGCACCTCTTAAGCAG
The DNA here is from genome assembly GCF_933228915.1 of Telmatherina bonti. Taxonomy (NCBI): domain Eukaryota; kingdom Metazoa; phylum Chordata; class Actinopteri; order Atheriniformes; family Telmatherinidae; genus Telmatherina; species Telmatherina bonti. Next base: position 12,323,409 of record NC_136610.1, on the reverse strand, counting down.
CATGTTAGCCCCTAGATCCATACATGCACCCAAAGCCCCTCCTCTACACCTACCAGGAGTTCAAGGGAGCGTTCGGACTTTTTGTTTTGCTCCAGTGCAGCGGTGATGTCTGTAAATGTGTGTGCACATTAAACAAGCAGAGTCAGACTTAACCTTCACACCCTGTTATGAAAACAGCAGAGGTGGGGGCTGCAGCGTGCGCGTGTCCACTATTTTGTACGCCCATGTGATTATTGCATGTCTGTCTCTGTGTGTGAATATGTCTGTATACATAAGAGCGTGTGCAGGCACAGGTCTGAGTGTGTGTTATGGAGGCCACGGGGACGACCGGAGGCGTTCTTGTTTTGAATTCCTCCAAGCCAACTGTCATAATAGAGTTGTGTAGAAGTAATACTCTAGAGTGAAAGAGGAGCTGGAGAAGAGAAAACTATCACAGCAGCCCGACCACTTCTCCTTATTAATGATTTATGAATATGGAGACACCATAATCATAATCTGATTACCATTATGTCATTTACAAAATACAGATGGAAACTGTGGCTTAAAAAGTTACAAGTCATTTAAAAGTTATCAAAGGTTGTCCTTTTTAAGTTTTATTTTCCACAGCAATTAATAAAAGTCATTTTTCCATCTTTTCTTCCAAGGAGCTGCTCTTTTTTAGCTTCTTTTTCATTCATTTTAAATCAAATTTTGTGTCAGACAGCTGAGCAAAGAACCTCTTTTTAGGATCTTTATAAAGTCTGTCACAAAGACACATCATTTTTTCTCTTTTCTGTAGTTGCACGTGTGAAAATTGCCAACGACAACACAGTTTAGCAGACAGAAAATAGGGTTTGTGCACGAATAAGTTGATTCCCGAAGAGCTATTAGCTGAAAACTTGTCATATCTCAGTGTGTAGTGTGTTCCTAAATTTCAAGGAAACTGGACACACGGAGGTCAAACGAAATGTGAGGAGTATAAAACCAGAGCAGATGAACAGGATGTGGAAGTTATGTCTTCAAGAAATAGGAAAAATCCAGGAAAGACCTGAGAGACGCATGAAACCTTCTGTTGGTCGAAGGTTCATCAGAAATGGACTCAATGCAATGCGACGTCTGCTGTCTGGTCTGACTAACCAGGTGTAATATCCGAGGAATTTGAAATCCACATTTTATCTACAACTTTTTAAAAGCAATAATCCTTATCTTAAGATAGATATCATTTACTGTCATAATACGTCAGTACAACAAAATGTTTGTCAACTCCTTAAAAAATTTTTATAACAACTTTACAATAAATTATCATGTTTTAAGGTGATATGGTCCCAATTTTTTTTTTTTTTTAATTGTTTCGTTTTGGTGACAGCTCTATGCTTCCATAACGTGTTGTCAGATCATATTCCTCGACTGAATTGTTTTTGTGTCCAAGGCACAAAACAATGGATCGTGGTTTGTGAAGCTTAACTGAGAGTTACAAGACTGTAAAATAGACTAATATAAATAAAATTAATAATCAATAAATTAAACATGCTAAAATGTTCTCAACAGCTTTCATCAAGTGTCTGAGGACTGATGACATGCAGCGGGATATAAAACTAAAGCTACAGAGAAGATTATTTAATACTCCACAGAGAGTATTAAATAATGATTTTCTGAAGATAAGCTGGGGGGCTATTAGTCATATTACACACTGTATAATAATGTGATTTAATGACGTTTTAATAAAACACTATTCGGTAGTCTTCAGTCACACCTTGTTTCGTTTATAAAGAAAACAGAAGAGTGGTGCAGGGAATTACTGAAAAATGTAAATGTTACAGTAAAAAGAGAATTTGCCTTGTGTAGGTTTATTCTTCAACTCAGTCCTCTTAAATTAACTTTACTGTAATTTCATTAAAGGGGTCTTCAGGAATAGTTCTCCAGATCTCTCGAAGCACCTCCCATAACTCATATCTGGGTGTTGGCGGCAAAGATTGGGGAGTCACAGACTTCAGTCACACTTTAGTGGGACATGCGGTGACTTCAGGCTTGACTCACTCTTAAACTTGTAAATAAACTTTTTAATTCATTTATTTTTTTCAGATATTCACTCCTTCCTAACCTGTGACTAATTTCTACAGATGTAACATACATGTGATGTAAAAACTCCAATGGGAATGCACGCAGAAACAATACAAAGCAGACTGGGCACTGTTGAGCGCACCGTTTACTATAACTTTAAGGTATGAAAACTTCCTACAAGGAACTAATAAAAAGAGCAGCTGACCGCAGAATCTGGGACATTAAAAGACAGGGTGATGAAACCACATTGTCCATCTTAATCCATCACCTTAAAACACACCCCATGGTTTGTCACTGTGAAAGGGAAGCTTAATATTAGCATCTATGTTAGCAAAGAAGTTAGCACCACACGCACAAACATTAGCTTGTTACTACCTTTGTACTAAAATGAAATTAACACCATCATATTGACTCCACTGGATGTGGCTGGAAGAATTAGAGATTTACTGAAAATGTGAGATGTTTATATAAACTGCTGGCTTTGTCATAACCCACCCCAGATTACATTAAACTGACACCAATAAACCATCAGATTCAATGTGTGTATATGATGGGTATAGAAGACATGTATTTGGTGAGCACCGTGTTTATGTGTGTGTGTGTGTGTGGTGCAAAAATTTTAAAAGGTTCATCTTCACTTGGGAAAATGTTTGGGAGAGGCAGCTGGGTAGCCGTAACTTTTTGTTGTCTGCTTTTCGCTTTACTCTTTTTGTATTTCGCTTTAACAGTTTGGGTTTTTACTCCAATATCATTCTGCTTTATTTTTTTTGTGAATTTATCAACAATATCCATCAGTGGTGTAGTCCAGGGTACACGCAGGTATACGGAGTATACCCACTTCTTTTTCAGTTAGCATTGACTATACCCACTTCTTGTGCTCCTTGTGATGCTGCTTTTACAATTACAAACATCCCTACACATGTAGCCACGTCGCCCAGCAGCTCAGCTAAGGTTACCAATGCTACACTGGTGCAGTTAGCCATCAGCTGCGCTAACGTTAGCTTGAACACAGACATAATAAAGAAAAATGTACATATATGAGTCTGTCTCACACCAGTTCAATGTGCCAGTATCGGTTTAGTAATTTTAAAACTCTTCCTCCCTGAAACTGAAGAGCAGAAATTACGTGACAGCGAGCAATTATACTGATGGATGTTTGGAGTGAACTAAATAGAGTAGTCACTTTTTATGAAACAATGTTTTTCTGGGCCATTTTCTTTTTCCTTTCAAACAACAGCAAAATATTTAGAGTATACCCACTTCTCGAGGGACCACTACTCCACTGGTGTCCATGCTGTCTGTATATGCCAAGCAACGCTGATCTCTGTGCAATAAATATCTAAAACGCATCCTGGATGTGTCTCTGTAGGCCTAAGGATGAAGCTCACGAATATTACAGGACCCAACATCTCTCAGCAGGTTATGGGAAAGGAAGCTGCAATAATGGGTCGGATGGTTTATACAGTAATTTTACTGGGTCTGTTTATCAGAACAATGGTTTGAAACTCTTGCTTCTAATCTTGTCAGCGTCTAAATAAATGGAAAGATGGTGAATGTTTGTAATAAAGTTTTAAAAAGTTTACATTGATATCTTTTGTACTCGTCTCATATGAAGTAATTTCAGCTTATGAGTTATTATTGTTAACATCTTCTCATCTTGTAGAAGAAGAAAAAAACTCTCTGGTTCCAGATAGAGTTTTGGTTCACATTAAACTGTTTAAAATATGTTCATGACATAAAATTAATGTGAATAAATTTCTATCTTCATACAGGAACAGCGCTGTTGTCAGTTTAAATGCTCCATCTTCTGTCAGAGCGTAACTTATTTATTTTCATGTGTGTTATTTTCTAACGTGCTTTTAAGTGCATCTCACTGAGTGCATATTTTAAGGCGTTGCCTTTAAAATTTGGTTGTACTTACGTTGCTGTTATAACATGATAAAAGAAATACATGAAACATGTCATGACATAAAAATGAAGAAAAAGCTGCATCTGAAATATTGAAGGTGGGACCTTCCAGAAGACTTGGTAATAATTTTATTCTAAATATAGTGTTTGGTTTCAGTGATTATTAACTTCTGCTCAACAATGTGACCAGACAACTAGTCCCACCACCTTTCCACAAGGCACATCAACCCCCAAGTTGGCTTGATTACAGAAGGTATGCAAAAAAAACACAATTTTCTATACACTATTTAAGGAAATATAACCTCTAAAAACTCAAGAATGAATCACTTTAACCACTCACACAACTCTCAACACTTATATATTCCAGCCTTTATTTCAGGCTCTTCATCTTGCAGAATAGAAAAACTGGTCCAGTTGGAAATTTGCTGCCATTTCCATACCCTCTAAAATCACCTCTGTGGAGATAAGCATCACCTTTTTATATGCTGGTTTAAAGAACTCCATACAACAGAAATTAACTTGAGGAGGATGAAAAAAGGGACTTTCACTCCTTGTCCTGCCCACTAAAATTACTCCTTGAATATCCTCATCATTAAACCTCCTTGTAATTGTGGGTTTGCATATTAACTTGTCAGAAGAAGCCTCAGAGGGTGGTAGTGGCCTCATGTTGACCCTTGTTAAGTACGATACGATTAAAACAAGAACTCCTGCATCAAATCAAATGGAATTACATGTGATGCGGCCGCACTGCAGGCAGGGAAAGGTCAATGAGAAGTCAAAGGAGGTGTCTCAACAGTGCAGGGAGGACAATGGTCATTATCTGAGTCAATCCAATGTGCAGGAAGACTGACACAAAAACTTAGATAGTTTCGAAATTGCTGCAGCACTACAGTAACTTTTCATTGATTTGTTGGGCTTGTATCAATCAGAGAACTGATTATTTTTCATTTCAATGTCTGATTAAATTCAGTGGAAGGCAGCAGTGCTAATCACCCACCTTGCAGCCCATCTATTTTTAAAGGTAATTTGATATACCGTGCCATTGACTCTTTATATTATATATATATTATATTTCATACATAATGAATATATAATATAATGATATATATATATATATTATTTCATTCAATAAATTGTTGATAAACACCCACTATGAAGAGTCAGTGGCACGGTATATCAAATTACCTTTAAAATGAGGCCAGCTGAGAAAAAAAGTGTTAAGTGACACCAGAGATAACATTGCTTTTATTAATTTATTAATTTATTTATTGGATTTTTGAAGAATACACCAGAAAACAACAAGTAGATTCCTTTAGAAGTAGGAAACCGAATGAATTGGTAAAATACAACAGAAACAGATGAGTTTGCTCACCAGAATGATATTTTCTCAGATTTGGTGTAAAATTAAACCTCATTTAGAAAATAACAAAATGATGTACTGTAAAAACAAGATTTATCTTGTTTATCTTGCATAAAAATGTAAAACAATAAATGTCAGAGTTTCTCAGTCTTACCAGAAGCCTGAGACCTATACTTTGAAGCTTGAATTTCTCTTATCATTTATCTTCTGGGTTAACCCTAGTTTTTCCACACTATTACATGCCAGATTACTTCTTCCTGGAGTAAATCAACGTTGTAACATACAATTAAAGGCTGATCTGCTTTGGAGCAGGTTATGTTCTGAATAAGAGGCTTTTTTTATAATGTCCTGTTAAGGTTGATTGTGCACATCCTTAAAGGATCCAAAGCGACAAAGAGTTCTCAAGTATAGAAACAATCATCAGAATTAAAGCCATATGACTGACTCCTTTTTGTTCTTGTACTTGTTATTGACTTTTTTCGAAGTTTGTTTAGCTCCACCGGGGTTACAACCAAAATAACAAGGTCAGAAATGATGTCACATACAGCAGAACTTCAGACCCATGAATTTATGAAATTCACGACTCATGCCATCACAGAGATTAAGTGAAACTCCAACACGAAACATGCTCAGAAAGGGGGTGCTGAGCCTCAAAAGAACTGTATGAAAATGTAAAGGAAAGGCAGGGCACTGAGGAAGTGCTCTACCTGAAACATGTGCTGTAATAAAGTGAAAATCAGTGATCAGAGTAGTGTTTGTTAATACCGCCTGATGATTAACGGCATTTTCCTGCTAGTTTTCCTCGCTGCTCGTTGCTGTGGCAACTGTGTTGCCTTTGGCCGGGATGCTGAGCTTGAAATCTTTGTATTGTCTAAGAATAATTGTCTACACCTTCATGGTTGCTCTGCAGTGCTTCACCATGTTTGTGATTGGTGAGACATTACCAACACCACCTTATTTATGTGAGCAAAGATGGTTTAACCCTGAGTTGCAAATGTTTGGGTAAGTCTAACAAGGTAACTCAGAGATATCCCAGATATGTTAATCCTGCATCATAATACAGGTCTGTAAACTGATCTTTTCTTTTACATCACTGCATCTATCTACCTATCTATCTATCTATCTATCTATCTATCTATCTATCTATCTATCTATCTATCTATCTGTCTGTCTGTCTGTCTGTCTGTCTGTCTGTCTGTCTGTCTGTCTGTCTGTCTGTCTGTCTGTCTGTCTATCTATCTATCTATCTATCTGTCTGTCTGTCTGTCTGTCTGTCTATCTATATATCTATCTATCTATCTATCCATCCAATTTATTTATTTATTTTCTTAAACGCTTAGTTAAATTCAGGGTCACGGGAAGGTGGAGCCTATCCCAGAAATCATTGGGTGAGTGGCAAGTCTGGACAGGTCGCCAGTCCATCACAAGGCCATCATCAGAGTTATTCTTCTTAAATTATAAACTATGTTAACAAAGTTTTAAACGACCCACTAATATGAAATGCATATAAAACTGAACATGTGTTCTATCAAGTTACGTGTTGCAGCTAATTTCTTAAAATTTCTTATGAACTTATTTGAAAGCAATGAATTCAAGGTATTTTCACAACATTTCAGTACTTAAAATCTAATAGAACTGCATAGAAGCAGGCTAAACTAACCTGAGCTGTCCTTTGTGCGTCTGACCACAGCTTTTTGTCACCCGCCCTGTACAAGCATCGATCCAGAAGAAAACACTCCAAAGGAAGCTGATGCGCTTTTGAGATGGCCTTGGTACCTTTAGAACTAGATGAGGGCTTATTATCTTAACCTTTCAGACACATGGGCACAAACTGTCCAGCATGCATACCAATGGAGGCCCACAATCAGCGATCTCCACACACACACTTTGATGAATACACAAACATACACTCAGGTAGGAGAGGACACAGTCTTCCAGTCATGTGTAATAACACAACACTGGTCAAAGCAAAAGCATGCATGCTGCACGGTTCTTCATATGTTCACAGGTTTAAAGGAACACACACTTCACTGTAACTTAAGTGTGTGAGAGAGAGCTCCATTTCAAAGTCAGAGCCATGCTCCTGCTGTGTTAGAATGCAAATGCTGCCTAGAGGTCAACCAGTCGTCCCCTTCACACACACGCAAATTCTCACACACAGCACAGCTGAGTGCAGCACCAGTGGAATTCCGGCCACTCACGTGGAACCACCTGACCTTCGACCACTGATACTTGTCCTTGAGTCCCATGAGAGAGGGGCAGAGCAGTGAGAGAAAGACAGGGTGTGCACGTATGAATGTAAAATTACTGCATATCTCAGACGTACATTAATGCCTGATGTTTGGAAGAATTGTGTTATGCATTCAGATATGAATAACACGTACAGTTCTATGCGACTGTAATGGTATGTTTAGCTGTAGGTGATAGTTTCATCAATTCATCCAGGTTGTCATGTCTGTTCTGCAGCTAAACAGCGACATAAAAATGTTACATTTCCTCACATAAGAGTTCCACTGCTTTTTCTTAGTGAAAAAAGGTTTTAAAAAACATGGTTTCGTTCTGCAGTTTATTGCACCTCCAAGCTCTGACTTCATAATGGTTGGTTGATAACATACACTATTGTGTGTATTGCTGAGTGCTGTTTGTGTCAAATATTTCTGCAGTCGGTGAGTGACGGCACAATGGCAACAACTGTGAATGACAGCATCACATTTACATGGATATTTGGTTTTCAGTAATGTTTTTTTTTTTTTTTTCCAGTTTCCAGTTTATTCCTTTTGAACTGTGTCTTCTGGAAATATCAAATTCTTTTGACATTTTTGGTGCTGAATTGGAACGCAGAAGCATTTGCATCATTTGATCAATTAAACACCGAACATATTGAAAGGTTAAAAATGAGAGAAATAAGACCTGAAAACGTTTTGTGTTTTGTATTTAGTCATGTGACAGTAGTTTCTGGGTTCAGATGTGAATTCACACACTTGATATATTGAAAAAAGTTAAGTCTTGTCATGCCATACCTTCTCAAATCTAGTCCTGGGTGGATTAAAGGTTTGAAACTGAGAAATACCCAAGAATTCAGTTCCCTGATATCTGGAACTCTCTGGTACTTTAGATCATTTCCGCACAACTAATCAGATGAAATCATGGAGAAGTTTGGAATTTCATAACTTTGTGGGCAAAAACATCTGGGATTCAGAAGTAATATTGTATGTTCTTTTTAGGATGCCTTTTTGGTGTTTTTAAAGCACCATTGTATGTTTGGTGTGAACAAACTATGACCAGCTTTTTGTATACCACGACAGCTCATAACTTCATAAGAACCACATCAATGTCTCCTTCTTGGTGAAAAGTACTCGGGTAACCTGGTGAATGAAGTAAAAATAGTAGTGTTTGATCCTGCCTTGCGCAGCTGTTGTCAGATTCTTGTTCAGTAACAGCATTCTTGCGAAGAAAAAGAAAGCAGCTTGGGCTTTTATCTGAATTTTAATTTACCAACAACATAAAAAGTAGCTAACAGAGGAGGATCCTAACCAACTGAAGAAGATTGATTTACCAAGTTTTTCTAAGATGATCACGGCAAACTCTGACATGCTTACTCATCTCCTTTTAATCCTAGCTAAAGATTTGCAAGTCACTTTTCTCATTGTGTTTTGGAGAACGTCTCAGTTGGCTCTCCCCTTTTTACAACTTCATAAAAAAAAAAAAACAAACAAAGTAACAAGAATCACTTTCTTGATTTGAATAACTGTGGAAGCCAAAACTAACACTAATATTAGCTAGTATAGGATATACACATCATGGTTTGATCGCAATTCACCTTGTTGCTGTTATGTGGGCACCGTATTGTTACCTGGGCAGGTGATGTGTATATGTAGCCTATATAGGGCAGGGGTAGGCAACTCCAGTCCACAGGGGCTGCAGTCCTGCAAGTGCTAAGAGTTTCCCTGCTGCAACTCGTCTGACTCAGATCAATGGCTAACTAGCAAGCTCGTGTGTTAAGCTCTGCACCAGTCTGCGAATTTAGTCAGATGTGTATCAGGTGTGTTGTAGCAAGAAACTTGTAACATTTGCAGGACTGTGGCCATCGAAGACCGCTGATATAAGTGAAAGACGTAACTGGGTCATCAGATGTTTGACTCGGAAGGGCAAAAGGTTTTTTGACCACAAGGGTGTGAGTTAATGCTGTTTGTCAGCCACAAAGATACTTGTATGCACGATCAAAGGAATAAATTAAGACTGAACCTGCAACTAGAAGAATCTGAGTGGAAAATCAATTATCATACACAGTGTTGACGGTGCGTCACCACAAACACGTCGGTCTACAATGAGCAATTTCATCCATCGCTTTATATCATGCACAATTAATCAAGTAAATGTGACACCACGTGAATGCAAACCGTTTTTCTCCATAAAGACTTTTTGCAGATGCCCCCCCCCCTTTTTTTGTCTGTATTTAAGTTAAACTCATTCAGCCTACAGATACTTTTCTCTGTTCTTCAAAGGAAGAATGACTCTTCAAAACAAGTAGGTCTATCTGATCTACAGAACAACCTTAAGTCAGATGACATTTTCTTAGTTGGATATATGTATAGGTGTACTCCAGAACATTTATGTCTCACTCAACATCCCAAGGTTTTATCCGCTATTGGCTAAAAGAAAGAACTGCCACACCATCATGCTACAAACACACTTTAAATTCTGGGACGGTGCTCTTTAGGTTTGTGCCAAATGTGGCTTTTTCTCACCAACAAGTCATGTTTTAATTTCAATTCAATTCAACTTTATTTGTATAGCACCACTTCACAACAATGTTGTCACAGGGCACTTTACATACATGAATCAACATACACATCATTTCAAGCCAATTCATACATATCCTATAATAGAAACCAACTGATTGCATCAAATCATGACTTCAATCCAATCCCCCATCCTGAGTATGCACGAGGCGACAGTGGGAAGGAAAAAAAACTCCCCTTTAACAGGAAGAAAACCCCCGGCAGAACCCGGCTCAGGGAGGGCAGCCATCTGCCTCGACTGGTTGGGGTGGAGAGACCAGGAAGACCTGGACAGTTGGGTCCCGTCATCTGGGTGCCCTCATCTTAGGCGAGTGCAAGTATCTTATTCATTACTACGTTAGGCCAAAGAGCTGGACAAATCTATCTAACTCTGAATGGAAGAAAGGCAGCCATCTGCCTCGACTGGTTGGGGTGGAGACGACAGGAAAGACAGATCAACATGTACAATTGCACTTAATCAGGAAGACCTGCGGAAAAAAGGAGAAATAAGTTTGAGATGGCAATATTGGTGTATATTTATACATTTATACATTAGACACACATCAAGTATGTTCAGTAGAGTAAATTATCTATGTGAAGTGTCTGCAAAGCCTAGATTTTTCATTTCATGCAAAACCTCAATTTTTTTTTTCTTTCTTCAATTATTTCCCATTTTTGGAACCATAAAGTACATAAAAGCAACAACATAAATGAACATAAAATGAGAAGTTTTGACACAAAGAAAGTTTCATACCTTTAGAAATCTTTCCTTTTGTGTACAGAAGTCCAAGATTACTGAAGTTTTATGGAATCAAAATAACCCAAAACATGTGGAGTTTTGAATGATTGTGATGCACTGATTACATTACTTTTTTTTTTTTTCTTAAACCTTCTCAAATCCGAATAAAAAAAATAATTCACTGCTGAATCACAAAACATGGGTTTCAGTAACAGAAACTGAGTGGTGCTCAAACGTGTCCATGTTGCTGTTTGTGCTAGGATAGTAAGGTGCTCTGTACAGGAATATGTGTGTTTGAGCTGACAGATCCTTTTCTCACTGTTCACTAAGAGCCCTCTGGTTGACTTCTGATCCTCTCAACCCAGAGAGATTAAAGCCTGATAGAGGAATGCAGGAAAGATGTAAGAAATGGAAAGACCTTGCTCGTCCTCTACCCTCTATCCTGCTGTCCTTCATCTACAGCTGTTTGTCTCCATTTTACCCCTCACCTTCATTCGTTCTCCTTGAGCATCGCTTCATCTGTTTCCTTATCCCGTCTTTCTTCACCCTCTTCATCACCTTCACCTTCCCTCTCTTCCCTATTTTCATGCTCGTAATTTCATGTAATAAGGCTTCATCCTCTACACACCATAGATCACATCCTCTCTTCTTTCTTCCTCTTCCTGCATATTTTGCCATCTTGAGTCTGCTGCTGCCTCACTTTCCTCTCATTTCCTTCCTCTTGTGCTCATCTCATCAGATAAATCAAATGAAACGTATCATATAAAAATTAAACCAAATATATTAAATTAAACTGATCAAATGTAATCGGAAGACTAAACCAACTGAAACTGAATTTATTATCAGACTGTATGTGCGAGAGAGGAAATCTGTTGCCTCATGCTGATTCATGAGCTCTAAACCCTGCATATGCTCAGTTTGTTATCAAAGCAGTGGTTTTACTGCACTTAATCAGGTTATAATAAATGACCTGGAAACTAACAAATCAATACAACTATTGTAATCTCTCTTTCCCTCCACTGTATACAAACACCCACTATCAGATGGGAGTGCTGTTTGAAATTATTTAAAGCAGTTAAAAGACCGTTGTTATCTGTAAATTTGTTGATAATACACAAATGCACATATGAGTTATGATTTTATTGTGATTTTAGATATTTGTTGCCATGTTTTATGCTTTCTTGCATCGTCTGTATTGCTTTTAATGTTGTTTTTAAACCCCATGAACTGTCTTTACATGAAATGTGCTGTGCAAATTAACTTGCCTTGCCTTTAAGTCTGTTAGCAATCTTTGAGAACACAGAAGTCACAAGCAAATAGCACAGAATTTTTAAGAAGAAAGACAGTCCACCAGCATTACACCATTTATTTGGGTTTAATGTAAAATTCATTTAACACTACCCTGAAGAAAACTTTCAAAGAAAGTTGTGGAAAGTCATGTCAAATGCATTCCTTATGTAAACTGCTAAAAAAAAATAAAGCAAACATCAAATATACACGTTGTAGATCTAAATGAATGAAATATTTTTATTAAATACTTTGTTTTTTCTATAGTTGAATGTGCTGACAACAAAACCACACAAAAATGATCAATGAAAATTAAATGTATCAACCCATGGAGGTCTGGATTTGGAGTTAAAATGAAAGTGGAAAAACACACTACAGGCTGATCCAACTTTGATTTACTGTCTTTTAAACAAGTCAAAATGAGGCTCAGTAATGTGTGTGGCCTCTGCGTGCCTATATGACCTCCCTACAACGCCTGGGCGTGCTCCTGATGATATGGCGGATGTTCTCCTGAGGGATCTCCTCCCTGACCTGGACTAAAGCATCCGCCAACTACTGGACAGTCTGTGGTGCAAATGGGCGTTGGTGGATGGAGCGAGACATGATGTCCCAGATGTGCCTTAACTGAGCAGCAGAACGTTCTCCACGGCGTCTCCAGATTCTGTCACGTCTGTCACATGCGCTCAGTCTGAACCTGCTTTCATCTGGGAAGAGCACAGGGCGCCAGTGGCAAATTTGCCAATCTTGGTGTTCTCTGGCAAATGCCAAACGTCCTGCACGATGTTGGGCTGTAAGCACAACCCCCACCTGTGGACGTCGGGCCCTCATACCGTCCTCATGGAGTCTGTTTCTGACTGTTTGAGCAAACACATGCACATTTGTGGCCTGCTGGAGCTCATTTTGCAGGGCTCCTCCTGTTCCTCCTTGCACAAAGGAGGAGGTAGCAGTCCTGCTGCTGGGTTGTTGCCCTCCCACGGTCTCCTCCACATCTCCTCATGTACTGGCTTGTGTCCTGGTAGTGCCTCCATGCTCTGGACACTACGCTGACAGACACAGCAAACCTTCTTGCCACAGCTCACATTGATGTGCCATCCTGGATGAGCTGCACTACCTGAGTCACTTGTGTGGGTTGTAGACTCCGTCTCATGCTACCACTAGAGTGAAAGCACCGCCAGCATTCAAAAGTGACCAAAACATCAGCCAGAAAGCATCAGAACTGAGAAGCGGTCTGTGGTAACCACCTACAGAAACCACTCCTTTATTAGGCCTGTCTTGCCAATTGCCTACAATTTCCACTTTGTCTATTCCATTTGCACAACAGCATGTGAAATTGATTGTCAATCAGTTTTGCTTCCTAAGTGGACAGTTCAATTTCACAGAAGTGTGGCTGACTTGGAGTTACATTGTGTTGGTGAAGTGTTCCCTTTATTTTTTGAGTAGTGTATTTGCACTATAACAAGAATATACAAGCAGCCCATAAAATGACGCTGAATTCTACACCAACATAAGAGCAGAAATATTGGGGGGGTTATTAAGAAATATATCAGAGAACAAGTTAAAACTAACTTCCGCCAGAGCACAGTTAACTTTGGAACCAGCAAACTGATTAAGGTAATTATAACTCAACACTTAAAGTCATATCATACCCAACCACAATTTTCCACTGGTTTTTGGTGAATGTGGAACAATTTTAAAGAGGTAAAACAGGCCTGCAGCCTGAACTGAATGATCTATTCTAATTGGCCTGGACTGGAAAACTTAGCCACAGTGGTTCAAATTAAAATCCGCAAAGTATTTGTAAAATGTAGAGCCATGATTTCCCCCCAGATATAGACAAGAAATTTTTCACTACCTCAGAGGACTCATTCAAGACTGTGTATCATATGTATCATGTTGATGTGCCATCAAAATGGCACATCAACATGATATTGCATGATTGACTGAAATAAACTCAACTCAACTCAACTCAACTCAACAATTACTTTACCTACCGAGCCAGTTGGAGGTGATTCTCAACTTCAGCATTAAATGCCTTGCTCAATGATCCTGTACTGTTTGTAATTCATCTTCAGAGAGGGCAAAAGCTGATAACATATCTGGACAAGGTCGTACCTGTCTTTTTAAGCAGCTCTCTTGATATGACAAAAATTAACTTCTTTTAAAACATAATCTTTTCAAAGACCACAGACAAGCTCAAATCTGATGGTGTTGTTGTTAGAAGGCAAATAGGGCAACATATTTATCTTTCTGTTCTGCTTTGTACTGAGAAGTCATCGTGACAATAATGTAATCAAGTCAAATGTCAAGTGTGATGATTCTGTCATTTAGTTATGATGGAAGAGTGAAAACATTGTGTATTATCCACTACATCCCACAGATTGTCAGAGCATTGAATGTGTGTGCTCTATAGTGACCAGTTCCTGTGTGAAAATGTAGCTGTTTCTGAACAATTTGAGTTTTTATTTTGGTTGATTTTTTATTTTTTATTTTAAGGTATACCAGCACACTCAGAGTAGACAGGATCTTTTGATATAAGAAAATCTGATCATAACACTGATCCTGTAGGTCTTGCTTAGTTGGCACTAAGCATGATAAAAGCATCATGTCATCCAAAAGTCTGAGAACCATGATGTAGTCATCGCTCAGAAACAAGGCATCGCTCTTACTCATCGGACCATGACCTTTTTCTAATGCCCCAGAGTATGATCTTTATGCTTGCAAGCAAATTGAGAGGCTTTTTTTAGTCTCGCTGATAGGCAGTTTTCAATAAACATAGCCTTTCAGTCTCAGTACCTTCCATATAATAAAATTGCGCTTGTGGAAATGCTCATACTTTCACCATAAAATATTACTGAGATCTACCGTTGATTTTATTCATGATTTTATATTTTTCTTCTGGCTAAATTTGTTCTTTGAAGATAATATTAAACACTAATGTTCTATGTTTTAATAATGCATTCAGACAATACAGAAAACTCCTCAGATTTCCTTTTTTTCCTCAACAACAGGTTGCTTTCTGACATGGCTGCTGAAGAAATATTATGCTACTCACTGAATTAGTTTGCCTGATGAAACTTATTACTTTCCCAGTAAGAGGCTCCCGTTTGATAGGTGAAATCCAAGTGAGGACTTTTTCCTCTTCTTTTAATCGGCGGGTAGTGTTTTAGATTCCAATAGATTTAGGGCTACGATCACATCTTGCCAGATGTGCAGTCTGGTTTCCAAACTGGCCAAGGTTATTGCGAACCTGAAGGACCCTGATGACATTGCTGCTCCCATCGATAGTAAACAGGTTTGCATAGCCGCCTTCTTAAGGCCTTTGACTCAGTAGACCATGAAATCCTCTTGCACAGGCTCTATGGTATAGACCTTTCAAAGAGTTGCATTAACTGGTTTGCCAGCTATCTATAAACGTGTTCAGAGAGTAAAGTAAGAAACTGTAGTGTCTGATCCACTACACATCTCCACTGGTGTGCCCCAAGGTTCAGTCTGGGGCCCAACCTTGTTTTCAATCTACATAAATGATGTGGCCAAGGACGTCTGTGCTTCCCGAAAATATCTCTATGCTGACAACAGCCTTATTTACTCATCTGGCTCCTCATTTCACCCTGCTGTAGCCACCCTCCAACTCAGTTTTACTTCCATTGAGATGTCCTTTCACGATCTCCATCTGTCTTAAATTAAAAGAAAACTAAATGCATGATATTCACTCCTCAAAGCAGTGTCATTATTCCCTAAAAGATCCCCTGTGCTGATAGTTTAGAACTGGAGTTCTTCAGCCCCTAAAAATACCTTTGGTATTTTTGGTTTTTGGTTGGAACCCTCTCTTTCTTTCAAATTTCATATTCATAATTTACAGGTCAAAATTAGGGCCAGACTAGGGTTTTTCTTTTTTTTTTTTTTTTTATTGTCAGAAGGCATCCTTCACACACTCTGCTAAAAAGACCCTGGTGAAAATGAAAATACTCCCTATGCTGGATTATGGTGACATCATCTACATAATGGCTCCCAAATGTGCCCTTAACTGCCTGGATGGTCTCTATCACTCATCCATTTGCTTTGCCACTGGTGCACCATATTCCACTCATCATTGTGAACTGTATAAATTAATAGGCTGGCCCTCTCTACACTAAGCATCTTCATCCCTGGCTCCTGTTCATCTATATTATAGTTTAAAGGAAAAGCCCCCAATGATGCAATACCCTTTTGCATAATTCCCAAAGCAACTATCACCTGAGGTCCAGTGACTTCATTATTACTTCCACCGATCTTAATTTTTTTGTTGTGAGACTTTGTTTTCTGTATTTTTTCCTTCTACTTGTTCTTCTCTGGCCTCGTTCGATCTTATTTAGTTTAGTCTGTTTGTCTGTCTTTAATTTGCTGGTGCCTCCTGCCAGATCATGATTGCAAATGAGAGGTTGTTCTCAACTGATTGTCTCCACCAAGGAGGTTATGTTTTTACTGGCGTTTATCTCTTTGTGTTCTAGCTAACTCAAAAAGTTACAGACAGATTTACATGAAATTTTCAGGAGTTGTTGGAAATGTGAAAAGGTGATCTGGATCACCATTTGGATCCAGTAATTTGTTCAATAAGAGGATAACTGTGGCCCTTGGTGGAGGTTTCCAATCTCCGAGTGCTTTTCTAATTTTACCTGGTTAAATAAAGGTTAAATAAAAAGTAAATGAAAATTTAGATATATGAAAGTCACATTGATTACTGCTTCTCAGTGTGCAGTAAGAGATGTTTCACTGCGCAGACTCACCGAATGTTTTAACTGGGTCACAGTTTTCAGTCTTTAAAAGAAAATATCACACAAACAGTTTTTTTCTGGAGGTTAATGATAATATAAAAGGTAAGGAATAACTGAAATGTGCCA
The DNA here is from genome assembly GCF_933228915.1 of Telmatherina bonti. NCBI lineage: Eukaryota > Metazoa > Chordata > Actinopteri > Atheriniformes > Telmatherinidae > Telmatherina > Telmatherina bonti. The sequence goes on along the minus strand of NC_136610.1, from coordinate 12,306,417 downwards.
GCTCTGAGATAAACATTGCAATTATGTTTAAAGTACTCAACACAACAACATGCACCTTTTGTTGTATGTTATGTTACCTATTGTACTCACTGCAACTGTTTCTCATACCAAACTACTAATTTAATGAATATAACACACAGGGAATGTTTATGACATCACTTTTGGGTGTGCAGGGTTTCCCCAGCTGGTAATGTAATGGCAGAATGCAACACCATGACTATATGGAAAATTCTACCCTTTGCTCCTTTTCAATAACATCTTCCTGCTAATAATACTGGTGCAACAAAATGATAGAAAGAGCTCCTAATTGGGCATCAGAATTCCACAACCTGACATGAGTGTATGCTGACTCTTACGCGTTTCACCTATCAGCGCATAAATAAACTAAAATTCTGCATATCCTTGATGCTACAGTTAAATCTGTAAGTAGACAACCAATGAACAAAGATTCGAGGCTGCAGTGTGCAATAAACAGATTACATTGTGTGAAGTGTCCTTTTGATTTTGTCCTGTTCATACCGCTAGAAAAGGGCATTGTTACTGTCAGTGGGTGGAACATTTAAAACCTAAAATAAATCAAATTAATAAAAATGATAAAAAAAAAAAAAAAGGACAGTCCTCTTAGCCACAATGGTCCTACCAAAAGCAGGGTAAGGAGAGTCAAGCCAAACTAAAAGTTGAAATACTAAAACCAACTTTGCTAAAAGATTAAAATCCAGTCCTCCAACACATCCTTTAAAAGAGTCTACTGCCACAGCTAGGGGTAGGTCCCGTGGACAACACTTTCCTTTTGGTCCTCTCCTCCGCGGTGATACCACGTGTCCACTCCACTTACAGAAGAGAGACTACATAGAGGGAAACCCAAATCGCTCCCGCCTGGCCCTGCAGCTAGCCTTCCACTCTGGATCCAGAGCTTTGCCATTATAGTCACGCTTTTTACTGAGTAGATGTGCCATTGGATCCCAGAATGGCTGCTTTACTATAAGCTCCCGGTCCTGCCCTCACACAAACCAGTGGTTTCCATCCTCGATTGCTCCCTCCTCAGCAGTTTTCTCTTCTGTTCCCTGCTCCTTTTCTTCTTCTTCCTTGCTCCTTTTTCCCATTGTCACTCCTGTAGCTCCACTTATATACAGTAGAGACACTCGCACCTGTTAATCATTTAGAAGGGGTTGATGGGTCTTGAAAGAGTGTGACACAGCAAACAATCCACACAATAGCATGTAGTAAAGACACTTCACTAAATACATGCATTTAGGCACCTGTCACATCACTGGCCATGTCCATCCGTTGATGACCACTGTGTACCATTTCCTGATGGCTACTTACAGCAAGATAATGCAACATGTCACAAATTGTCATATAAAATTATTCTTGGCCTAGTTCCTTTATATTTCTCTCCATAAATGTCTAGAAACCAGACTCTATATAGCCTTCACTCTCATTCTCATTGGCTTTCATTACGTTTTTTTTGTTTTGTTTTTTTTCCTGTCTGTTAAGCGTCTTGAGATAGCATTGCCGTGATTTGATGCTATATAAATAAAGCTGAATTGAATTGAATTCTGGTCTAAAGATGGTGATCCTAAAACTGAGAACATAACTTGGGGGAAAAAGCTTTTAAATGGGCTGTTCTTTTTACTTGGATTAATTTATAAATTGATTTAAAATGACCGAAACTGATTTCTTCAGGAAATATATATATATATATATATATATATATATATATATATATATATATATATATATATATATATATATATATATATATATATATATTCTTTTTGGAGTTAAACCACGAGTTGTAGCCTCTGTTCTAAGATGAGCTGTTGATGGAGTGCAAAGAAGGTTGGGTTGAAGCATGAGTGATGTTTCATCAGATCTGGACATTTTTGGATTTCATATGTCCATAAAACCGTACAAAAAGAGTGTAAGTGCACCTCCACATTCACTACAAAGAGTATTTCAGAGCACTTTCATCAGTTGAAGGAGTAAGGAGGCACTTTTGCCCCATTCCACATCTTTAGGGTCAATTCCCTAATTGTTTTCCTGTCTTGTCTTCAGGAAAATATCGCAGCTATTCATGCCCAAGAACACAGGAAGCCTCTTGATGTCATGGATTGTTTAATTAACATTTACAAACAAATCAGATATCCTCTTGTTGATGTCAGCTGCTTCCTCTCCGATCTCTAAAAGGGGAAATTACTTTGGTGAGGGAAGATTTTAACATCAGAGCTTTCTGCAAAATATGTGATGAAACCTGCCATGCCTGGCTGCAAGGAGCAATCAACCACCTTAAGGTGTTTCATCACTGTTGGTTTCAAAGCTGAACCATGCAGGATTAATGCTGCTTCACAGGCTTTCACACCATGATGTGAATGAAGAAGATGACAGGGAAGCACATGTCATGTTTATCTAATTTTCTATGAACATAGCAATCACATAAAGGCCAGGTGAAGATTAAATGGTCTAATTTCTACATCAGCTTGAGAGAAAGTATCTTATAAAACCTAAAAGATACAAACGGTGTAAAGTTGAGCGGGTGTTTTTTCTAAGATTCTTATCTCTGCTTCTCATAAATACGCTTTATCACATTTGCACTCAGTGACTCTTGTTTTTAAACTCCCTCTGGTACAAAAGGACGCAGCGGCTGATAAATAGGGCAACTGAATAACGTCTGAAGTCCAAGTTGGACCTGCCAAACATTGACATACATGGTCACATCTCTGTTTTCCTCAGACTGGTGTGCAAACAGCTTCTCCTTCCCCACTTTTATCACCTCCGACAACAGTAATAAGGTCAGAAGTTAGAACAGCATGGAGGTTAGGCATTCCTCTCTAAATGTCAGTGTCACTGTGTTGTAGGGGTGCTGTTTCTTTAACCTGTGACCCTCTTACTCTTTGTGATGCTAAAGGTTCACAAGCTGCTCTGAAGTCCAGCTTTAAACAGATTTATATTCATGTCCTGCAGAAACAGAAAATCAGAGCAAATTATGTAGTTTTTTTTTCTTCACTAGGCCCCAGAAATTCTTTTAAACATGGCACGATTATCACTACATCACCAATTTGTTTAGCTCATTAAGATCTTTTCTTTGACGTTACTACTGGTGGTGGGAGGCTCAGCTCCTTTTAAGCAGTTAGCAGAATGGTGTTGCCTCATTGTGATGAAAACCAGCTATGCTTTTGTTAAAATGTGTGTGTTTTGTTTTTTTTATCTGGACTTTTTGGGTCAAAATGAATCAAACCACTTCCTACAGGGGAGCTGCAGGTTTTTGTTTTTCACATTTAAATGTGGCGAAGCAACATGGTTCCCCCTAATGTCAAGACGCAAGAGAAAATTAAAAAAACATTCAAAGCCTCCTCCCATGCAAAAAAGTCCTCACCTTGCAGCATAGAAAACATTCACACCTAAACGTATGTACAGATGTAAAGTTATTATCTGATTAACATTAGCTGGTTTCAGACTTTTATACTTTTATTGAGTTTGACCTACTGATCCTCATCTGGCAAATGAATACAAGTTCTAATCATAGCAGCGGCACTTCTGGCAGATGTCACAACCTGCCAAGGGTCATCAGAGAGCTCGGCAAAGCCCGCAGTAGCAGTTGCAACTGTTCTAACAGCTGACAAACACAAGTCAGGACCACCTTGTTCTTCTACTGCTATGTCGTGTAGCTAAGGGATTCTGGAGGGTCTTCCACCTCAAAGACTGTTCTGTGGCGTATTTTGTGACTTTCCATCCTGTTAGTGGTTGCTGAGCTGCTGTCAGTGTATTCGCAACCCACCCACTGTCTGCTCCCTGATTCCCCCAGACTTCACACCCACACTCTTACAGTTTCTGGCATTTAAAAAAAAATTGGTAGTGGGTGGAGTTACACAAGTAGGCAGTGGCCTTACATTTTACAAATTTGGCTCTTTTGGCTTGATTCTCTTAGAATCAAGCCTGACTCTTACAACTCCCAGATGGCTTCTCATTTATTATCACACTGAGCTTCTGTTGTAGCCTAAAGTAAACACACTGGATGATAGCAAAGAATTTCCATCTATCGTCAGAAAAAAGGACCATTTTGAAAAAAAAAAAAGATTATGTAAATAAAGTTAAAACAATGAATTACAAATAGACATACAACAGTTATTGGCAAAACACACTAACAACACCAGACAAAAATAAATGAATGACAGACTTGTTGATCCTTTAACTATTATTTAAAGGACTGTTGGTGATTATTGACACAATTACTAAGTCATTAGCTGCCAGCCATTATTATAGCAGATGTCTTTGGCAGCTGGTGAGAGTCAGGAGAATGGTGGGATAGCCCCCATAACCACCTAGAAACACCACAAGGATCCAGAAAGAAGTGAACCTTTCATGAATCATTTTAAACAAAGGCAGTTATTGAAGAGCACATCAGCAGAGTTTAGGAGTTGGAATAAAACTTTTCACCACAAAACAGCAAATTAAAACATGATTTATGACTTGTGATTTTGTTGTTTGCTACTTGTTGGCTGGTGGCTATTGGAGCTTTTGTCCCGCTGTGATCAGACAGACATCTTTTTAATCAGCAGAGTCTGCTGATTTGACACCTTGTGTGGTTTGCTTGAAGTGCAAAAATGAGCAGAAGCACTAAAGTAGGCAGAGGAGTTCTCATGTTTCTCTTACATGGCCATAATTGCTTTTGGTATGAATTGTGTTTCGTTTGGGGGAAAATACTTGGCAGTCTTGTAGCAGTGGGTCTCTCATTATACTATGCTAAATACCAGGATTGGTGCTTCCTTGTGTGTGCAAAACTCTTCTGCACTGTCTGAATCTCATGATATCCCCAGTATAGGGGGCTCAAGTCAAGAAGAGGTTAAACTAATGAATTTCATCAAACCATCAGTTTGATTTAGTGCCAAATCCAGAGCTGGCCATTGGCATATAGACAAACCTGCAGGCAATCGTTCCTTGTGCTTGGTCATGAAAATAAAAAAGGAATAGATGCAGAGAAATATTAACAGGGAACGATTTATTGACGTAGATAAAACCTTTCTTGTTCTGTGTGCTACAAAAGAGAGGTTGGGACTGGTTATCTTGGAGCACATCTCAAGTCTAGGTTTTATTGAAAGCAGTCAGCTTGTCCAGGCAGCTCAGGAGCTACTTTCAGAAAGTTGAAAAAAAAAAAAAAGAGTAGAAATAAAAGAGGTTCCAGTGTTGAGGTATGCGGTTTTTATCAAACATAAAAGATGCTTTTTAATTTTTACTAGCCAGATGCTAGCTACGCTGGAGTAAAGCAGAGTTTCCACATAATGCATCAAGGAACAATTGAGGCCCATGGGACGATATTTTTGTAGCCTCCTACTTAATATTTAAGTTTAGTCTTGATGTGCTCACATATTTTTCTCAAATGTACCTTTTACTGAACTTGTGCTTTCACCAATCAAATGTGGCTTTGCAATCACATGACCATACAAACAATGGTGCTACAAACAAACTCTTCATAGCAAGCATGGAATAAAACACTCATGAAAACTGTCAGGGGCAGTTGTCTGTGATGCTAAAACTGAGGAGGATGAGCACCACTAGAATTGTATTCGAAGCATATTTGTAGATAAAGTGGTTTTATGCGGATTCTGTTCGCCACCATTAAATCAGCTTCTCTCGCTAAGATAAAGACAAATTAAAACCCAAAGATAAATATTAAAAATGTAAGGCTTGATACTGTGATAATCTTTGTAAAAAAAAAAAAAAAAAAAAGGTTATGAAGCGGTTTTGTGTATTTCTTAGTTATAAATGAGTTGAATTGAAACCAAGCAGCAATTTCCGGCAGTTAAAAGTGAAGCCTATGCGGGAGTGCAAAACATAAACATTGCCGTTCATCTCTTATCTGCTAGGGGCTCCAAAAGCAGAGCGAATCCCCTTAAACTCCCATGTTAAAAAGACCAACTTCAAAGCAAAAATAAACATGTTTACAGCCTGGTACAAAAATCCATTTTCGCTTTCATAGGTCAGGTTTACCTTCATGACAGCTGTGGGGGGAGTGAATTTTTTTCCAACTCCCCCGTTTAAAAGTAACTTGTCCCTTTCATTGACAGGTACCCGATGAACGTAGAACAACCGTGGTTTGTAGCCACTGAACAATGTGACTCCCTCCGTTAGCCGGATAGCTCCTTTTAGCTCGGTTAGCTCTTAGCTACAGGCAGCTCAATGTCAATTATCCACCCCCATGCTCACAGCCCCCCTCTCAGCTCTACCTCTTTGCCCATATTTGTATTTTCCATTACCCTGCCAAGATGGCGATGGGAGGAACCGCCTACCGAGCTTCAATTCAGCTCTTCAACCAATGGGTGACGCCTTGGAGGCTCCATCCATCTTTTTATATACAGTGCTATGGTTGAAATGCAGACCAGTTGCTGCCGCCATGAATTGCAGTTTCTGAGTGAATTCCATTTCACCTTCCCAGAGCATTACAGGATGTTCAAGTAGAACATGTGTCTTTTTGAAAATATATATCTCTAAAAAGCTGCTCTCCACTATGATAATTCAAAGTTTGCCCAACCATAATCTCACCTACAGGGCACCAAAGTGGCTAGAACCTGGTCTGATACCATCATAAGCATGCACACGGGTAGAAGCTGACAGTGGAAATAAAAGAAAAGTTCTAAATTGAACAAGACTGAGAAATCCAATGGAAAAGATATGCCATCATATTTTGTTCAATAGTTTTCTAAATCTATTTAACCTTGAGGTTAGGATGAATTTACCTTTGACAGGTTAATAACTCAGAAGATTTTGTTGTTAAATTTCTAAATCCCTTTTCAGTGATGCATGTCACAAAGAAGAACAGATGTCTTCACCTCCTTAACGACCAAATCTATGAGCTCAATTTAATGTCATAAATGTATTGCAGCTGTAAGTGAATGCTTGCAAAAAAATTCAGTTTACATTTGTGAGTGTAGTTTTGTCATTTGTAGAAGAAAATGAGGGATAGCTTGACTAGTTTGACTGCATTAGAATAGTATTATGGACTCACTCCACATCAGAATGTAATATGAGATCCAAATTAGAATACCAGCATATCGCGCCTGACAATCTGAAAAACCTTTTGAATGCATGTACTCTGGTGTTATTCCTCTTTGTTTTAGGCCCAAAAGTTTGCATATCAACTTGTAGTAACATACAATAATAAGCAGGTGACGGACACGAATGCTCTAAATTAATCTTAAGCTGAATCCACCTTGTCATTGAGGAGTGAAACAGTTACCAGCTTTGCATTGGCCTCAAGTTTTAACCACAAAAATATGACGCATTGTTTCAACAGTCTTGGTCATGTTATTGGGAGATACAACTTTAATGGGAGTGATATGTGGAATGTAGACGAAACTGATATAACAACAGTCCAGTCACCAGACCAGATTTTTGCATGTCATGGGGTCAAGCAGCTGGGTGCAAATACATCAAGTGAGAGGTTGCTTGTGTCAGTAGCACCCTTTGTGTTCCACGTTACAAGGAATGCTTTCTTCAAAGCAATTATTGAGAGCTGGAAGTGGTAACGGCTCAGGATGAAGGCAAAAGGAAAACATTATCCTATTCCTTGACCACTTTGCAAAACACACAAAGGTCAGCCCTGAGAATAATGTTTTGCTTTTGCTGGATAACCACTGTTCACATATTACACACTATTACCTTCTGTAAAAACACTGACTGGCTACTCCTTTTGTTCATCCAGTCACCTGGGTGCCTGCTCTTGTCCAGTTCAGGTTGGGGAATCTGACGCCTCTACTCCTTGTGCTGTCCTTATATCCTGGGCTCATGCTAAACCAAGCTTCTCAGGATTGTCTCCAGCTCAGATGTTCAGTACTGAAGCTCAACGGCCATTTCCAAAAGCAGGGCCAAAGAAAACTGGCAGAACCAGGAAGAAGAGACATTCCTAACACTCAGATACAGCAGATACACAGTAAAACAAGCCCTGATGGAAAAGTAACAAAAGAGAAAAAGCATAAAGAAAAACTGCAGAAGAAGAAGCAGCAAAATCCTGCCAAAAAAAGATGCTAAAAGTCAAAGCAGAGGGTTCTGAGACCTCAGATCAGAACTTTTATATAAAATGAGGGTATTTTATAAAAATGTTTGAAAACCGTAACTCAAACATTTGGTTACAGTTGTTAAAGTCAAAAAACAATACCTGATCTCCTACTACATCTGAGTGGAGGACTGGAAGAAATTATGACTTTTTCTACCCAGATGCTAAATTTCTGTTAAACTAGCAGCAACAATCAGTTCAGCGTGACATTTAAGATAAAAGGTGGGACATGCAGTTGCAAACTTAAAGTCAGTTGTTCAACTGAAATATTTATTACTACATTATCAGCAGGTAAAGCCTCCAGATTTTGAGGCTTGACCCACATATGAAAGCTCCATATCTGTATTATTGCAGCAGGTCAAAGCTGAGTCAGCACATTGTGCTTTCCTTTAATGGGACACAGTGAAGTTACAACCAAATCAGTAATGCTGACCTTGTTTGAATGTTTTCTGTGCTAGAGATGCAATCTGAATGCAAATGATAAAAACACATTTGTATGCATCAAATCAAAGAGGGTTGTATGACTATAACTAAGCTTAGCATCATTAATAGATTGCTAAAATGATAATTACAAATTTGTCATTAATCTTTACTCATACTGAACACTTTCTGGTGCATCTAATAAAAGCTGCAATAAAGAATTTAAATTTAAATCTGTTTTATATTTGTAAGTTTTAAATACAAGACAAATCTTCCATGATACCTTACGATGTATTTTGGTGGTAAAAGCAACTTCAAAGTGTTCTTCAGGTCTGTGAATACAAAGTCTGGCTTGTTTATAACTTCCTGCTCGATAAAATTATCAGCAGAGCCAGCACAGCACCTCGATAAGGTCTTGATAAACTGCAGATCTAAACTAAACTGAAAACTAAAGTGTAATTAATTGAATTAATTTGAAAAAAAAATTGAATCACAAAGATGTTACTGTGCTTGATGAGGTACAGAAAAGCAAAGTACATCACTGATTACTGCGCACCTGTTATTTAGGAAGCATCGAGGCAACTAGCTTTTGTTTTGTTTTCGCTTTAAATATATATGTATAAAAATACACTGCTCAAAAAATAAAGGCAACACACAAGTAACACGTTGTTGATCTGAATGAATGAAATACTTTTATGAAATACTTTGTTCTTTCCATAGTTGAATGTGCAGACAATAAAATCACACACAAATTATCAATGATCAAATTATCAATATCAAAATCAAATAACCCATGGAGGTCTGGATTTGGAGTTATACTCAAAATGAAAGTGGAAAAACACACTACAGACTGATCCAACTTTGATATAATGTCCTTTAAATAAGTCAAAATGATGTGTATATATATATATATATATATATATATATATATATATATATATATTAACTGAACATTTAATGCCCAAATATAAGCACAGATCTCTGGACAAGTGAGTCCAGTTTTTTATTTATTTGTTTGTTTGTAATTTAAATGATTGTGGGCATTATTCAGAAGGTCTAACAGCATAATGATCACTGTCTCCCAATAGCGAAGAATCATTTAAAAAGTTCCAGGCTTCGGGTGGTGAACTGGATCTCCCCCTAAAATCTAATCACTTGTTCCTCATTCCATCCGTCCATCCATTTTCATCCGCTTAACTGGGGTCGGGTCACGAGAGCAGCAGCCTAAGCCGGAAAGCCCAGACTTCCCTCTCCCCAGGCACATTAGCTAACTCTGCGGGGGGGATCCCAAGGCGTTCCCTTGCCAGCTGAGAGATATAATCCCTCCAGTGTGTCCTGGGTTTTCCATAGGGTCTCCTCCCAGAGGGACGTGCCGGGAACACCTCACCAGGGAGGGGTCCAGGAGGCATCCTGACCAGATGCCCAAGCCACCTCAATTGGCTCATCTTGATGTGGAGGAGCAGTGGCTCTACTCTGATCCCCTCTCGGATGACCAAGCTTCTCACAAGGGAGAGCCCGGCCACCCTGCGGAGTAAACTCATTTCAGCCACCATTTCTGAGATTTCCTGAAATTTCAGTCAAAATTGGCTTAACTTTTTAAGGGTTGTTTTGCCACTTTAAGTTGTCTCATCCAACAGTTAGCTGACATTCACAGCTTTCTGTTTGTTTATTTTAGTGTGTTTTACTGCCTGTGTTTGTTTGTGTCACATCTGTGTCCTGCCATTTATTTATTAATACTCACCGTCCACCGCAATTTACTTAGTCATCCCCTCATTTGCAGATCCTGCTTCTCCAGCATATTTCGTCAGCCTGTTTGTCCAGTTTGCAATACCTGTGGGGCTTTTATTTGCTGGGATTTAAGCTGCTGCTTTGTTGCATTCTCTGAAGCCACAGAGGCTTTAGTTTGTTTAGTAATTTGATAAAGTTGTCTGTTCCTGATCCGCTACATGTCTATGTCAAACCACACAACGACTGAGCTGGTGTTCTTTATGATTGCATGGTAGAAGTCATGGCCACATATTCATTTTTAGGTCCCAACAAAACATAAAAGTGAAAGCCCTTTCCATGTGTTCCTGACTTGTGGCCATGAAGTGGTTTTACTCTAAACAAAGAGACAACAATGTCTCATATCTGTACCAGTGGTTTGGCAATTTCTGTCAACACTTGTAGAACATTAGAGGCATTTCAAAAGTTAATCATGACTCTTGTCACAGTTTTCCTGAAACTCTTTTTAGGTTTATTTCTTTATATTTATTAGATGTGATAGCAACATATATTTGATAAGATACTTTTGTTTGATAACAGAGTGAAACCCTTTTATTTGTGATCCGATATTGACAATTGCAACTTTCTTGTTATTTTTGTGAGTATTTATTGTTGATCAGATGGTGGTGGCTACATGGATTTGTAGTGGTTATGACCAACTAAGAGAGTTCCTGGTGGAATCTCAGCTGTTTTCTATTGGTGAAAGATCTGGACTGCAGGCAGGCCAGACTTTTCTCCTTCAAAGCCACTGTTGGGATGGATGCAAGTTTTAGTTTAGCATTGTCTTGAAATATCTAAGGTAGGCTTCCTTTAAAGGCATGTTATCTAGATGAGAACACATGTTTTCCTACAAAGTCTTTGTACTTTTCCAAATTGACGAAGCAATCGCATAAGGCAAAGCTGCCCATGCCATTGGTCTAAATGCGACCTCATATCATCACATATGCAAGCAACTGAACTGTCTGCTGATATCTGGATGGTTCCTTTCATTTTCTTCCTTGCATGGTGGAGCTTTGACCTACATTTGAGGATGGCACAGACACTTTTTACAGAGACGTTACTGTCAGTTCTTGCGAGTATACAGTTATTTCCAGTAGAAAATCATGCCTGTTTTTAATGCAATGCCACCTGAAGGTTTCCACACTTTCAGTCAAAAGTGGTTTTCAAAATCTTTTTCATGATTTATGGGAATTTCAAAGTCTATATTATCTAATAAGTCATTTATGCATTATTGAGAATTAACTTTAAGTTGATAAGATATCCAAATACTTGCATTGTGTCTTTATTTACATTTCACACACCAGCCCAAGCCATTGGGAATTGGGGTTGTAAAGGAATGCCACTCCTCCATAAAAAATACATGTTGAACCCAATAACATCTTCTTCATTCATAAGGAAGTATTTCAGGTTTTCAGCATGAAATCATGACAAACTGAACTTACTTTGACCCCAAAAAAGAGTGTTTGGAGTCCACACTCCACACTCTTCATCCATAGTGCCCTGCAGCACCGCTAGCCCCAGTGGGATTCAAACTCCCAACACTGAAACTGTAAGTGCTTTTCACAAGTGAACATAGAAATTGAGAGGGATAACCAGACAAAAGTAAGAGTCAGATATTCTGTAAGAATTCATTTATTCAACATGATACAATGAGATCAGAAGATATGTTTCATTTAAATAAATATGACCAGGAAATTGTTTCTATCAGAGATGAAAGGTTACAATACTCCAAATTTAAACTGAAACTTAATAATGAAGGAGGATTTAGTTTTTTTCTTTCAAGGTAAGTAACTTTTTGTTATGCATGGTTGTTATTTCATTATTTTAAAACCTGAAACCCCCCAGTCAGGGGACTTAAAGAAGAGATGATGCCAAACTGGGTCAAAACAGCCATTTTAGAGACCTCGTCTGAACCCTCTGGTAAAACCGCTTTAATTTTATTCTCTTTTACTTTATCAGAGTTGAGAAAATACTCACATTTTGAACTAATATTTGACAAAGTTTCAGAGGAACACTGCTTAATAGAGATATTCATAAATACCCCGAAAGCATTTTGAAGTTTTAAGCAAGTTGAATCATTTGTTGCTTAGACCATTTCCAAAATTTCCTGAAAATTTTAATCAAAATCCATCTAAAACTTCCTGAGCTATGTCATAACAGACAAATAAACCAGAATACATGACCTCTGTCTAGGTGGAGGTGACCAATCTGATTTTATTGTAACATCAAAAGTTCTCAAACAGCCCATGTTATTACAGAGAAATACTCCTTTCATGACAGGTATGCAGTTTTTAAGGAGATCCCAAAAAAATTAGAGACAGGACTCAAGGGGTTAAAGAAACTCCCTCGGCATACACTTTACTGATGTAAGGCATGCTCACGAACAGCTTGTGGATCAACTTTCATTTAATCTTCCTGGATCTGCATGCAAATAAAATCCTCCATCTTTTCCCTCAGTCTCACGTTTCTTTCTGTTTTCCCTGTGAAAGCTCAGTGTCGGCTTTTTCCCCTTGGAGCACCTTTTTTTTAATATGATCCCTCTCTTCTCTCTCCCTTTGTATCCCAATCATGCTTATCCTCTCTCTCTAACTCGTTTTTCCTCCTCTCAGCATCTTCTGTTTGTGTGTTTCTCTGAGTGGGAATATTACTGTTTGTTTGAGAGTGCAAATGCCTGAGCTGAGGGCGCTTGCAACATTTTGGATGGATTTACTGAGGTTATTTGAGGATTCCCTTGGCCTCTCTTCTTGTGTGTGTGTTTGTGTGTGTGTGGTCTTATGGGCTCTGAGGTAATCATGGGAGATTTCCTCCTCACTGGAGCGACGGTAGAGCAGGTGCCTGAGGAATAGTCTAATTTTTTATCTAATTTTTTCTTTTCCATGTTCCATTTTCTCTGTCTTGTCACTGTCACACACACATTTAATTTATGTCTCCGTTTGTCTCGTTATCGCAGTGTTTAAGTTATTAGATCATGTCAGTTCATTTGGATTTCCTGAGGATGTGAAAGTAGTCTCAATGCTAAAGGTCAGCCCACAGTCATATAAACTCATAAAAACATAAACTTAACAGTTAATACTAAATCTGTTTTATAACTTCTATTTAAACAATCTTTATGTTTCTTTATTTGTTTTACCGTCATTTGAATCTGGTTTCAGGTTTAAAATGTATATCATCATTTTTTAAAAAAAAATTTCCTCTGAAAGGGATTGCTTAAAGAGTCGTTTTTGCGATAATAACTTAATTTTACTGCAGAAAAATGTCCTTTTGCCCAATGGTGCTACTTTACAAAAGTTCTCAGTAAGGGCCAATTTTACAAACAAGAAATTTGAACAATAACCAGAAACTTAATAAGATTTGCCTGTTGATTTGCTTTTAAAAGCAACAGCTTCTCAGCCAATCACATGGCTGCAACTGAATGCATTTAGCCGTGACTAAGACTAAGAGGACGTGAAGTTGTGACTGAGCATCAGACTGAGGTTATTGGGACCAGACAAGGTGGACTGCAGGGAAGGTTTTTGCTATGGGCATGGTGGGCGACTCCCCAGGGCGCAATCTCTTTGGAGGCGCATAAGCACCCTCGAAAAAAAAAAACAACAAAAAACTTCCATGTGAAGTTAATGGGAGCTGGGCGCGCTGCTATCATGCAAACTTGCTGCTCATGTAAACAGATGGTGTGTGTTTCAGAAGAAAAGGTAGGGGGGAGACTGGAGGGGGATCAACTTGCAACTGCAGAGGTTGTGAACAGGCTTGTTTCACTCTCAGAGGAGGGTGAGGGATAGACTGGCCTCTTATGATCCCAGAACAGTTAATTTCACCAATAGATTAGTTTGTGTTTGAAAAACAAATACAAGCTCACATGGCCTATTAGTCTGGAAATTTAGTCAACAATAGTACATCCTGACTGTGGAATTTCTAATGTTATTCATGGGACTCTGCTAACTTATATAACATTTGTGTGATGTCAATATTCATGTGACATTTTATAAGCTTTATGCGATGCTTTTTTAATAATTTTTAGTGTGTTATGTTTAATTAAGAGGATGTTGACAAATTATAAGTTGTGCATTATCATGGTTTATTTTAATTGAGTAACTGCTGCACGTTCTATTCTATTCTATTCTATTCTATTCTATTCTACAGTCAGTTCTCAGACACTTTTATCCAAAGCGACTTACATATGAGAGTGAGAACAACACAAGCAGGAAATCAAACACTAGAGGACATAGGAGATGCTAGTGGACTGCTGCGAGTCCAGTTGGACGCAGGTGTTGACATGTGGTGCTACAGGCTTCTTTCATTAAAGGGTCATTTAAAGAATTGCTCTAACATCTCGGCAAGATGAAGATAACTTCATCTTGATGGTAGAGTTATTCAATCTGGTCCAACAACAGCCCAAATTCATCAGGTTTTCCATGTATTCCTCCTCCAACACACTTGACTCAAATTAATGAGTCATTGTGAGAAAATTCAATGGCTGTTAGATCCATTTAATTTATTTTAGGTATGTTAACACAAGAATACACTAAAAACCAGCTGGACTGTGGATTTCCTAGAACTGGATTGGACAACCCTAGGTTAGGGGGAGAGAAAAAAGACCTACGTATTAATAATTAAGTAAAATGACATAGTAGAATTGGCCAAGTATGCACAGTTGAAAACGCCAAAATGTTGAGTCTAAAGTGAGACATGAAAAAATAATGTATTTAACCTGGATTTAAAAGTGTCTACATTTGGTAAAAGATTAATCTCCACTGGCAGTTTTTCCTACTTTGTTGGGATTATATTTATGCTATTTCTATTTGTTTCTTGTTCTGTTCAAAGATCCAAGTGGCAAAGTGGAACGCTGATTGGTGATTGGGCTCACCTGGAGTTAATGTGGGATGCCATTTACCTGACGCTTCTCAGCTCAGCCTACTTAAGAACCAGGCTGCATTCACTTGTTACCAGATTGTTTGGGTTTCTCCAAGTGAAGGATTGCTTGCCCAATCAGTTTTGACTATCTGATGGTTTGTTTGTTTTTTTGGTTCTTTTTTTTTGTTATTTTGTACTCTTCTCTGCCACCACCTCTGTTTTTAGCTAAATGCTGTTTCTCCATGTTTAATCTGAAATCTGGCCTGGACTGGCTGACATGAGACTTTTGATAAAAAGAGCTCTGCTTGGTTTATATTCTCTGAATATATCACAGGTGTATTTTTGTGCCTAAACCATTCTCTAATTCGTCCAAATGAATATAAATTGAATGTGCAGAAAAGTACAAGCTTGAATCATGAAGGTCTCATGTCATAACTTTGAGGACATACTGGATCTCCTCTTGGCGGCTTGGTCCCAGTCACCTCAGCCTGTCTTTAGAAATCTGGTGAAGTTCATACCTCTACAGATCGTGCTGTTTTGGTGGAGAAAAGAAGGATCTGCACATTATTAGTTAGTTATAATAATGTAATGGTTCATAATCTTTTACAATAGCCAAGTCCTCCCCCAGGCCAACAAGTTTTCAACATTTCTCCAAAGACATTCTGCTCCTGCTACTTGCTGTCTGTTGTCACATCATACCAAGTCATTTTACACACATTAGTGGAACCAGAAAGGGCATTAAAATGTAATATCATGCAGAAGTGTGCCCAATACACACAAAGACAAACTCCATGAACACATGTGTAACATGCATGAGAGGTGAAAACTTTGTTTTGTATATAAATTTAGTTTAAAACAGAATTTATCCCATTACGTACATTTTTTTATTTTTACATAAATCACACTTGTCATGCTAAAGTCAAATTTTATGGCAGAGAGCATTGATAAGCATATGATACCCGTGCCTGCATAACATCTTTCTGTGCAGAGATCCATGAAAACATGCATATGCAACAAATTCTCCCAGCATTAGGGAGATCAGGAGATCTTGGCTGTTACATTTTGAAGCATTATCTCATCCTTTAGCTTCCCTTCTGTGCATTGTGGTACAATTTATCTGCATATTGTCTAACAAACATGTTTTTTTTTTTGTTTTTTTTAGTGAATTAGGTCAAAGGACTTTCAATCAGTCCTTGAAAACTGACACTAAAAGGGTACCCTGCGTGACATCTGATGCCGATGGGTTATTCCTGACTAAGCATCCATTTATGATGAGCTGGAAGAATCAGAGCTAAAGTCATTCAGATGGACACGAGCTTGAGGGCTGACGATTCTGCAGCGAGTTGGTCGTTGTGGATCTGAATGAATTTAATGTGCATCATCTTAAAACATTGTGAAAGGTTGTGTTACGTGCTATTTTTGCTGCTCGTGTAAGCACACACTCTTGAGAAGAACCCCCTACATGAAACCTTTTAGCCTGACACGATATTCCATCAACAAATAGCATGAGATGAGCATATCGTCGAGGTGATGTGCCCTTCATGTGCTAAGCTGTGATATCCCAATAATTGCAGTTAAAATGTAAATGCAAGTTGCTTTGGCGTCCTTCTCTCCTTTTCTCTATTTTCATTTGACACGCTCCTTTTGATGTCCTCTTCAAAGATGACTCATCCCTCTCTCTCTTTCGCATCACCCCCCCAGTCTTCCTCTCCTCTGTTTTCATCTTTGCTCCCTTCCTTTAATACTACTCTTCCTCCTCCCTCTTTCTTTGCTCACGTTCTTCTCTCTTCCTCTTATGTACATCCTTCTCTTTCCTCCTCTGTCTTTCTCATCTCTTTTCCTCCCCCTCTGCCAGATTAATCTGATGTTCTGGTTACTGTCCAACAACAGCTGTTTATATTGGTTGGCAGAGGTTTGGTGTGTATGTGTGCTCATTAACTCTCCAAATCTGTCTCTCGCATCCCCCCCTCTCACTTTGGTGGCATGATTTTGTTGAAACATCTGCAAAATGCGTATACATTGAATCTCTTTCGGTCCTTTATATGCAATCTGCTTTTATGTGTGCACAAGAGCTGTGTGTGTGTGTGTGTGTGTGTGTGTGCGTGTTCCTCATGAATTCAGTGATACATTTCACAAATACTCTTCCTCTGTCGCACGTGACTCGGGGATTATTTCTCTCTACCAAAATAAGCTGAGTGAGGGAGCGTGGCAGAAAGAGAGGGAGGTGAAGGAAAAGGAGGGAGGGAGCAGAAAAACAGTGAAACATCAGAATTCTAAAGAGTTGCAGCGTCGTTCAGAGAGTGAACCTGCAGGAGAAAAAGCAAGACAACAAAAAGGAAGGCAGATGCTGAGAGATACAAAATAAATGAGAGTGGAAAAAATTGAAAATATGAACTTTTCAAGTCAGATGGATTTTCAAACGATGCCTCATTCCCATGGGAAGTCCCTATCAGTAACATTACTGTTTCATGTTTTTATAACTAAAAACTATATTAATGTTTCTCAGGATGAACACAGCAGCAAAAAAAAAAGAAAACAAGTCTCTATAAGAAGACTGAATGATACAGTTTTTTCTTTAACATCTGAACTGATAGCGACAGTAAAGTCTTTTCTATAATAGAAGTTCTATAAGAACTTCTATTATAGAACAAACAAACAAAATAATAGAACAAACAAACAAAACTCAGACCCAGACACTAAACTAGATGACTAAACAAGCATGACTGCTGATCAGAAAAACGAGGCTCATTTTACCTCTCAGGTTTTCTTAACTTAATTAGTTGTATTTTAGAAGTTTGGTTTCAGGGGTTTATCACATTCACCACTGTGTTTGAAAAATCTTTCCTTTTATATCGGTGGGTACCAGTCTCTTCAGAAGGATCTTCTGGTTTGACTTTGCTTATAAAATGGTCTTTATGGTCAGGACTATCAGACCCTAAGCCTACAGACACAGGCAGGGGTGACATATGAGGAAAAATAAACAGAATGGCAAAATAACGAATGACACTAAATATCTTAATACATCCACACAAACCTATGTTCCTCTATTTTTAAGGTGTTACATGTTTGTTTCAATAATTACAATGCAAATCATACAAAAACTTCTGCTTTATGTAAAAACTTAAGTAGTCGCTTCCAAACTTGGACAAATGCCTGCCATCTGGTTACATGAGTGTGTGCGGACACACATTCTTCTGCTGCCATGGTTTAAGAGGAAAGTGGAACACCATACAATACATTTTCATTTCTCTATACAAACTACTTACAACAATTTGTCAAGCAAATTGCCACCTGCTGTGTCATCCTCATAGCATGTGGTGTGCTGATGGAGAGAGTGGTGTCTCTGATGAAATGAGACTTAAAGGTGGTTAGTGGTACAGTAACCAGGTCATGACCTACATTTTCTCATAAACTAATGATTATAATGGATTTAGGAAGAATGCAGAGAAGGTGCAAAGATCAGTGGAATTTTATTGTGTTTTGATTAAATAAAAAGCAGAAGAGGAGACAAACACGGACTTTGTTGAAACATACCAGCACTCACATGTTCATAAAAGTTCTCTTGATGAGTTGAGTTGTTAGAAATCCTAAACATAATAAAATACATTTTGTATCTGTATAGATACAAACATTTTTGTGAGTGATACTACATCTTTGTAAAAAAAAAAAAACCCAAAAACAAATGTAAGTAGGATTTTAGAACAAATTTGTTGGTAAAAAAAAATATTGGTGAATAAATAATATTAATACATTTTTCATTCTAACAGAATCTCAAAGTGCTACAGGTTAAAAGAAGCATTAAAGCACACAAGATCTTTAATACAAAAGAGTATTAGAGCCACTGAAGAGCAAATCTTTAGAAAAAAGTCTGACTTTTTTCTCTCAGAATTTTTCTTTTTTCTTCAGTGGCACATATAAGTAAAATACACAAAATAATGTAAAAGTCTTCCTCAATGAAAATATTTCAGGGCCAGAATGAGGCCACAGACATTCTGGCCTTTGACTTGAAAAAACGATGTCATACAGAGATGTTGAATATGGTGGTCAAATGAAAAGTTGGGGTCAAACCTGACCCAAAGATTTGCCACAGATGTGCAGTAAGGGACGCATGATTGGAGAAGATTGGATATGATGTGGAGTGCAAAAAACAATGGTTTTTGTTTCTGTTTTTGTGCTGTAGAACGTTTTCTGTCATCCACGTCTTTATCTCCTCCAGGCAGGAGGAGAGAGTGGACTAGATAGCCATTGGGGAGACTGGATCAGTCCAGAGCTGAGCATCACATCAGGCCCTGAAGGTCAGTGATCTTGCAAAGGGACTAATGACAAGAAGCAGGTTGGGTTATTAGAAAGTCTGAACCAGGCGTTAGCAGTTCAACAACAATTAAACATAACAGAACACACCAGTGGATCAATTCTGCCAATAAAAAGCAGAACACAAGATAACACAGGAATCACATCTAACAAAAACTAAACCAGAAGACAATGACAACACCGACACTGTGGGTGTTAACAAGAGAGTGATTTAGCTAAAAGAAAATAATATTTCCATTTACAATGATAAGGACAATAACTATCTAACCAAACATCAGACAGCAATGTGCATCCCTCTTTCTGTAAGCCTGGAATGAGAGAAAAAAACAACAACTAAATGTGGATTTATGTCTGCCCTAAGAGAATATTTGTCTGGCCGTGTATCAGGAAGCAGGATAAAATACCTCCACACACTGCATGAACCAGCAGATCATCTCCGGTCCTTGACAGCTACCATCCTGCAGGTTTTACTGTTTCCCTGCTGCAACACATCTGACCCAAATCAATGGCTGATTACCAGGCAGGTGCAGAAGATGATCACAAGTTGTTGGAGAAACTTTTTATCTGAATCATGTGTGTTGTACCAGGAAAACGCTAAAACCAGCAGGATGGTAGCTCTCGTGGAGCAGACTTCAATTCAGTTCAATTCAATTCAATTCAGCTTCATTTATATAGCGTCAAATCACGTCAGTGCCATCAAGACGCTTTACAGACAGAGAGGAAAACATAATGAAAACCAATTCATAATAGCCTATATAAGGAAACCAACATACTTGGTGGCATACACACCAACGGCCTTCACACACCGCGACTGAAGCGAATAAACCACAGGTGAAGTATAAATAATAAGCGGTGGTTTTGAACAACAATTAGCTTTTAAAGTCCCTATATGAGTTCATTATGGCTCAGGTTACAGGATCCAGGAATAAATATTTATCCTTTTCAGATTTACTGTAGAGAACAATACAGATCATTTTAACTCATTATTTTTTATCTTTATTTTGTTTTTGATAACAATAAAAAGCTAAATAAAGTTTTACAGCTTATACAGTATATATAAAGTGTTCTTATACCAGCAGCTGTGTTTCTGTCTTAATATAGATGTTCTCCTCACGGTCTGATAGATCTCTCTCAGTCATTTATTATTGAATACACAAATACTCCAACATATCACACACTTACATAATTTCAAAGGGTGCCCATATGTTTCCTACTATATGTACACATTACTGTGCCTGTGAATATTTAACTACAACTGCATATAGCCTGTGTGTGTGTGTGTGTGTGTGTGTGTGTGTGAAGTGCTCACTCAGGAGTCACCTCCTATTCCTGTTTCTCATGGCAGTGTGTGTTGTGCAGTGACTTTCATGTAGAAAATACACCAGAGTCCTTACACAACCAGCTGCTTCCGAGGAACAATCTGATTGGTCAAGAGCATCCACCAGTCAAGCAGGCAAGGCAGCAAAATTCTCACTAAAAATATCATCAGAAAATCCATCACAAACTCACCAGCTTGCATTCTGCACTTGTGAAGACTGATTTCCTCTGTGTGTGCCCCTTTCACACCGAACTGTGACTGCAACGCACATACATAATCCCAAGCTAACCCTGATGTTAAACCAGTTTTACCCCACTAAATGTAGCTGTCTGGCACAAATATTTCTGAGCTCATCGTTTCATCCGTCGTACTTTCCATCTGGGGGATGTTTTCAGGGTAACAGAATCAGCATGACCAGCATTTATAGCAACATACATGGATGCAAATTAATCGTTCATAACAAACTATATTTCATGCTGAATCTTCTTTCTGAGATCTCTAGTGGGTGTTTTCCTTTTTTTTTATTTCACTGTTATCTTTTAAACTTCTGTTGTTGTTTTCTTTGTGTGATTCAGTTTCTTTGGGCATCTTTTACATAGTCCAGCGTATCACTTATTCATTTGTTCGTTTTGTAACTAGACTAATTAGCTAATTTATGCTTTATCTGATCACTCATGTAAAGCCTCTAAAACTTCTTGAGTGATCATGAGCTTATCAGAGCATCTTTTGTTCCAGGGAATTGTCACTTTATTTGCAAAGAGCAGATTCATAACAAAGTAATCTCAAGGCACCTTTAAAGATACAGTCTAATCCATTTATAATCCTATTCATTTTAAATCCTATTATAATCACATTAAATGGAATTGATAATATAATACATGTCAGTCCAGTTCAGAATAACTGTTCATACATGCCTGGGCAAAGAAAATAAATCAAGTCTCCACCACAAATAAAAGCTAACACACTGAGATGTTGTTGGACTGCCTTTATATTTGATTATGGTGTGCATTCTCCCTGGTGGGTTCACTCATCTTCTGCAATGTGACAAAATTGATTTCCATTCAGTGTTGCATTCATTTTTCACTAAGATCTTGTAATGATGATGATGAGACGATGATGGATAAAGCTATGCAACCACTGCACAAATCCTTCTCCAGCACATCCCAAAAATTCTCAAAGGGGTTCAGGTCTGGACGGTGTGGTGGCCAGTCCATGTGTGAAAATGACGTGTCATGCTAACCCAAACACTCTTTCACAACTTGAGCCTGATGAATCCTGGCTTTGTCATTTTGGAATATGGTCATGTCATCAGGGAAGAAACAATCCATCAATGGAAGAACCTGCTCAATTAGTAAATATGTTGTTTCCACACCGTTCATCATATCTTATCAAGCTGCTGTCTGTCTATCTATCTATCTATCTATCTATCTAGAAATGAGGCTGAGACTGAGGCCATGTCCACACGTAGCAGGATACCTCACAAAACAAAGATATTTTACCCCGATTTGACCTGTCATCTACACAAAATCGCATATTTTTTGCACTCGAAAATTATTCTTTTAAAAACCTCTGACCTAAGTAAAGATTTGTGAATACTGCGTTTGCATGTGGACATATATAAGCAGGGTTTTAGGTTTTGAAACGTGACAGTCTGCGACAAAAGTTAGCATTAACAAGTTTGTTTTTTTACACTGCCGTCAGTACCGCTCCATATAGAAGACCAAAAGCAAACGATGAGATAAAGGACAGTTATTTTCCACCACGTAACCGTATCACGTTTGAGGCATGTTTTGTGTTTTGTGGAAGTGACATCGTGAGATGGAAGGTTATTCTGATTAGAAAGGATTAGGGGTGCTACTGCTGCCCAAAGGTTTGATATGCTTATTCATGTGCTTAACAATATGGTTATGCAGATATGTGTGGATGGATTTGGTTTTGAAAAAAACGTTTGTTTGTTTTTTTGTACTGGCTGGATTAGGGAAGATATTTGGTTTTACAAAAACCTGGCTACGTGCACACACACATTGTGTAGGCACAAAACACTATTCTGTAGATGTGAGCAGTTAAGAGCTGAAAGTTTTCCAAGAATCTTGTCCAAATCTTTGTCTTGTGGTGTAAACTCGACGGTAAACAGACTAACAATTTTTCCACAACAGAGTTTAACAAATCTGCCAAAAATGAGTGAAACTGTCACCAAATATAATTTATGAATTTTTAAAGAGGAAAAAACAATTTATGTGCCTGCATGTAAAAATATTAGCAAAATGCCATTTATCTGTATTTGGAAGAAACTGTAGAAGAAAAGTCTAGAAGAAAAGGTTTGTTTCAAGGGATCGACTGGAGGTTCCCTTATTTCATGGTTTTGTAACTTACACAAGCGTGTTGCAGGAAGTAATAAAACCTTGCAGTGAAATACATGTTCTGAAACCAGTTTCTTGGTGTTATGGGAAAAAAAAGCTATCTTTTTTTGAGTCATCAGGACAAACAGCACATTTTTTTGTTTTCTGCTTACTTTGCGTTTCATCATATTTTACCATCAGAATACTTTGAGTGGCGTTGCTGCAAATTGCTCCAGTTTCAGGAATGTTGGTGTGATACTCATAATGTGTCACTCACTCCTCCATATTCTGCTGACTTCAAAACCTATATTTGAAACCTTTTTTTTTTTTTTTTTCCTGTTGCTGCTTTTCTTTTTCTGAAGGGAGCAATTTATACTCTGAGAATGCTTTCTCTTTCTGCATTTTTCTGGAGTTTTGAGTTCAAATTAGTGATGAGTCCCATATAGGAAACTAAAGAAAACTAAATTAAATTTTTGTCCATTCCTTTAACCGCTGCAGGTCCTGTTGATTCCTGTAGAATAATATCTGTCATTGGGATTTTTATGGACCACTATGAAAATGAAGATTGTGGAAGGAAAAAAAAAACATGCAGTGATTGAAAAAGGCAGCTGCCAGCTGGACAACAACAAACAGCTGCTTGGAGATGGAGGTACTACGGAAGGACAGCTGCAGATGTTACAGTGATTCAGCGTGAATGAACCATGTCAGAAAAGAGAAATTCACCAAAAAACTGAATCAACTTAGCGTCGCTTTTCTTTCTTTTGTTTTTTTTTTTACCTTCATAAAGAATCTCCATCTTTGTCACATATTATAACTCTCATCTTATTTTGGTTAGAATTTCTTTTATCTCTTCATGTGTTTTATGTTTTATTTAGAATACATTTTTATCCTCAGTCATTTGAGTTCTTTTTGCTTCCTGCATTTGCTCCACATCTGTTTTGGGTTTAGTTAATAATCCACCCTTCAAACCTTAATTGAATTCAGACACTAAACTCTCTTTATTCTTACTCCCTGCTTTTGTTGGTGTCTGACAAAGTTCTGTTCAGTCTAGTTTTTGAGCTGTTCTTGAAATCTTTACATAATCCCTGAGAGGAAACTGGGTTTGCAGCCAGCAGTCGCACATAACTAAAAAACAATAACTGCATGTATCAACACACACTGACACAGGTTAGAGTAAGGTATTGTCGTTTACATGACTGATGACAGTGGGAATAAAAGGCTTCTTTGTTTTGCAATGTGGCAGAGTATATGTACAAAGTGGAAGGTTTAGGTTAATATAAATACATCTTGCCTTGTTCAGAGAATGGGGGTGTGTTCCAGAAAAGAGGTTTCACTAACTCTGAGTCAAAAAGAAACTGGAAAACTTACACTGAGCGGAGCGACTCTGAGTTTTCAGTTCCAAAACAGCTGTTTTGAGTTGGTTCAATCTACTCAGAATACCTTCACCCAACATTTGGCACTTTCACAAAACCAGAATAACAAGACATTATCCATAGAATTCTGATACCTGGGTTCACCATGGCAACGACTGACAAAAAGTATGGAAGTTATTTTACGCCACCGGAGCAGGAAATGCTCATTCGAGCCAACAGGGAATACAAAGAAGTACTTTGGAAAAAAAAAGGGGAACACTGCTGGTGCTGCTGGGGAGAAAAATGCAGTTTTTGAAAAAAATAGCATTCTGAATCAACATGTAAGTAGAAATACACTCCTCCACTGATTTAGAATTTAACATAAATAAACTTGTATGTGGACAAAAACACCAATGGACTACATGTCATTTAGGTGCGATCCCACAGGGGAAAAACGCACATGGAGGCAACTGAAGATGTAGTATAAAAGCACATTCAGTTCTACTGAACTAACAGGAAGAAGGCTGAGGCCTTCAAGACAGTTGGAGGACCACCACTAATGCCCCCAACAGACTAAGGATATACATATACATATACATATACATATAAAATATATATGATGGTGTCTTTTATCTAAGTGAGCCTCCAGTCACAGTGGACGACACTTTGAGGTAAGCAGTCAATACTTAACAGATTTTGTCACATATGTTACAGTAAAATAAAAAATATTGCTTTTTCTTATCCCAGGAGAAGATGAGGAGGAAGAAGATGGTGATGAGGAATCCAGAGAGGGCAACAGAGGAAGGGGGTTACTTTTTTTTTTTCATGTATAACTGTCAGTTTGTCCAAAACACAGTCACACTGCAGATTTAAAACAGAATTTTGACTTTGACTTGCATGACAAACGATGAGAATAAATGATTGAGATGTTTAACAAATGCCAGGTTTAACCTTCTTGCAAGACTTGATTTTTAATGTCATCAATATTTTCAAAGTTACCAGTCGAAAAGCTGCAAAGGACACGTCTCCTGCATCAGACACATAAAACTAAATAAAATAGCTTTATGTAACAGAATAAGAAGACCAACTTAGATACTGGAACATTGTCACATGTGATATGTGTTCATTATTTGAACAATATCACAGATCTTAATGACTTTTCTGTTTTTGCCTTCAAAGGAATAAAGAGAAACACATTCTGAATGATTTGTCTCTGATATGATTCAGCGTTTTACGGTGACGACATGGGACTAGTTTTCAAGTACAATGAAATGCTTTTTTTTTCCATCCACAAGAATGCTGAATAAAGATTAAATGGTAATAACAAGATTAAAGTAACACAGAAATCTAAGATAGTAATGCAAATCGCTGTTTACAGTTATCTAATATCACACTTTACATGGGCATTGCACTATTTCCAGTCCTGACAGACTGGGACCTGCCAGTCAGGAAGTCCAGGGGCCAGTCACAGCAGGTGGGGTGCAGGCCGAGTACAACGTTTGTGGGAAATGACTGTGCTGAAGGTGGAGGTGTCATTAATAAGAGTTTCCTGACATGGAAGTCTTTGGTTTCCAGGTGTGATAGGGAACAGTGCTGGGCTGCAGTGAGAGCCTCTGAGGTGGCTCTGCAGGGCCAGATGCAAACCATACTGGGTCCAGAATGCTGCTTTGAATGTTGTTCAGCACCAGTTTCTCAAATCATTTCATTATGATCAGAGTTAGTGTTGGGGAGGGGGCTGAGGTGGGATTGGCTTGGTGATCTAAGTGTGTATAAGCTGTAGATGGAGGTCACAAAGTGGTTATAAGTCAGTCGTATAAAAGAGATTTCCTTGACAGTCCTTCCATCCTGAACATCTGCAGGGTGAACCAGGGGGTTAGCATCAGGGTCAATAGTCTGTACAGCAGAGTGCTGCTCTCCTCTAATAGTGGCAATATTATGAAGAACACCTGCCACAATAATGTCACTTGCCCTCTCTGGAGTGACCCTGAGCTTATGCAGCCACTGGAACCGGGATTTGAGCAGGACTGTGGTCGTCTCAACCTGGGCTGTAGACCTGCAGTGGGTCACAGTAAAATGCTGTTGGGGCCCTCGCCTTGGTTTAAGGGTAAAGAGTCAATAGAGATGGCTCGCATGGATATCCCCTGTCTCTGAACATGTTTCCATTAATCTGGCCTGTAATAAAAACAGATATATAGAAGTGTGTTTATATCTGATAAATGATTATTGTACAAAGATGACAGTTAGCTATTATGTGCAAATCTGTTGCTCAGGCTACACTCACAATATATATGAGTCATGAACAGATCCAGACCACTTGGCTTCCAAGTTTGTAATAATGCGGGTGGCATGACAAATGATTTTGACAGTGGAGAGAATATCATTAGTATTATTAGCTGCAGTATATTATGATGTGTACATGTTCATGTTAGTAGTTAAGATACATACACACTGATGCTGTGAAAGGTCTGTCTGTTCACACACTCTCCTTTGTTTCAGGCTGGGGCAGCCACACACCCCATTACATTATAGTTCAGCTTTAATTTTCAGCCTGTGTTTACATCAGAATGTCTTCAACATTAGTGGAAGAATATAAAGTAGGCCTGAATAGAAGATAAGCCTTAAGTTGATAAAGTGATTCCAAATTATTTATTGTTCACCTGCAATACTGCGAAATTCTTCTTGATGTTCCTTAAAGGTTTGATCCCAATGAGCATCACCAGCATAGGAAACAGGCATTTCAGTGCAAGTGTAATTTTTAATGTAATAGCTTGACAGCGAGCGGCCTTACCTTAATGTTTCGTGTCGCCGATGTTGTGCAAAAAGGTCCCCCTTACAACAACAACAACAACAAAAAGCAGCACAATGCAAAACACGGTGATGTGAAATCAGCACATGTCCATGCTATGTGGTGTTGGGACTGTATTTCAGTATTACGGGCCTCGCCTATGGAACAGCCTGCCTGAGGGCCTCAGGGCTGCAGAGGCTGTTGATGTTTTTAAAAAAAAACACTCAAGACCTACCTTTTTAGTTTAGCTTTTAACTAAGTTTTAACATTCTTATATTAACCCATATTTATTCTTCTTTTTAGTTAATTTTATTTATTTATATATATTATATATGGATTTACATCTTTTTAGTTAATTTAATTTATTTATTTTATATATTTATTTACATATTAGTATAGATTTTATTATTTTATTATTTTTTAAATGGATTTTACATCACTCCAGCTCTCTCCTCATTGGGGTCCTCTTTACCGAGGGCTGCCTCTGCTCTGACTGCATGGGTGTTGCAGTGGGGGCTGTCCCTGTCTGGTGGGTCGGGATCCGGCGCTGCAGCCTTACAGTTGTGGCGTGGGTCCTGTCTGCCCGGACCGGGGTGGCCCCCATGGTGATGGCCTGGGTGGTCTTGGTTGGGGGTAGCCCTTTGTGTCGAGGCTCCCTGAGAATATCGTTTCCTTATCTGGTGCACATCTGGTATAAATGCACCTGGTCATTCATCTTCTTTTAACTGTTACAGGGCAAATAGGGCATGGGTGAGGGTGGTTGTGGGTGGGTGAAAGGGGATGTGTGTGTGTGTTAGTGTCTTATCTACTTTGATGTAAATTGTTTTATAATGTAAAGCACTTTGTATTGTTTTAAAGCACGAAAAGTGCTATACAAATAAAGTTTGATTTGATTTGATTTGATATGGCCTAAGAATGCTATTTAGATAACTGGCTGATTGGGATGAAGTTTGATACCTTTCAATGAGATATTCATCTGGTAACGGGAGCCTGTCTATTCATGGTCCGAAAAAGTAAAGCATTCCTTAAGAACTGAGCTTCCAAACCCATGCATCGGTAAGGAAAACTGATTAAAAAAGAAATAAAATAAATAAATAATAAGAAGAAATAGAAAAAAAACACATACTGTAAAGATGTTCCAGCAGTTTTACTGCATACCTTTATTATAATGTGCCCTGCAAACAATTTTTCAGTTTAACAGAAATTGCTCTGAGCAAAAAGATAAAAGAAAAAATAAGAATTACTTCAAAGAAATAAAAGACCAAACATTTCCAAAGAAGCGCTGTCAACATTAAAACTATGAAACTAACAATAAGAATGCATTTCCTGACACGATTATTTTTTTAAACAGTGTAAATACAAGGTTTAAAGTACACTCTGCTGTTGACAACAGTCCCAAAATATTTGTACTGCTGCACTAAGTCAGCAGCCTGGCTATCAGTCATGGCAGAAGCTGTGGGATTTTTCCTAAAATGAATGTATTACGCTTTAGTTTTCATACCCTAAAGAGGCACAGCTGAACTTTTTTACCTGCTAATGGTTCTCTGAGTTCGCTCCCCGGCTAGTAAAAGTCAGTCTAATGTTGACTCTTGCCTCATTTTTTGCAAGAATACTTTTTTATTTGTTTTCTCAGCTCCTCTGAGAATCTACTTGCCTTTCTTAGCTGAATCAGTCGTGGTGTGAGTTCAGAAGCAACAGTGTTTTGTTACAATATATGGCAGGTGATGTGGTGCTGTGAGGCTGGAAAGTAAAGTTGTTTCTCAGCTTCGTGTCTCTGCAAGGCGACGGCAACTTTAGGAATGCACAAAATTAATGTACAGTCAGAAGCACAGAGATTAAATCAAGTATATGTGACGGGGACAAAGCATGGTTTTTAAATGAAATACTGTAGTTTTATTGCATGTGTTTTTAACTTGTGCTGTGCTGCTACTAACCCCCCTCTGGAGGCCTGTCACTCAACCCATAATTGTAAGTGGGAACACCTGTGAGTGTCAGGGCAGACCATTTAAATTGGAGCAACAGGTGTGGCAGAGGAGAAGGAGAGAAAGAGAAGAGAAGCAGAAGCAGAAGCAGAAGCAGAAGCAGAAGAAGAAGAAGAAGAAGAGTGCAGGACAAGGAAGGAGGAGACGACGACGACGACGACGACGACGACGACGACGACCACGACGTGGTGACTGCTG
Organism: Telmatherina bonti; assembly: GCF_933228915.1. Lineage (NCBI taxonomy): Eukaryota > Metazoa > Chordata > Actinopteri > Atheriniformes > Telmatherinidae > Telmatherina > Telmatherina bonti. Next base: position 12,277,050 of record NC_136610.1, on the reverse strand, counting down.
AGGGGCCAGTGACGACTGGTCCCACCGCGGCTTGGTGGTGGCAAGGCAGAGCCTGAAGTGCAGCAGCCAGTCTGGACCCTACTTAGTCCTGGGCCTATGGATACTCCTGGCCCAGGACCAAGCGTGAGTAAAAAGGCTTAGTTTAGGGTCGAGAGGGAGAGGCTGGCTGCAGGGCCAGGCAGGAGGGTTCCCCTCCTAAGCGTGTAGACTGCCGTGTATGCTCCTCTCTGCAGGTCCTGGGACGTGATGCCGCCGAAGGGAAGGCTGAGAAGATTGGATCAGTCACTGCAGAGAGGAGGACCACCCCAAGCCGCACAGTGGTCATTTTAAAGGACATTTTAAAGGACAGGGGTTTTATTATTTTAACCTTTTTAATTTTTTTTTTTTTATCTTGTTTTAATAAACCGTTTTCATTGAGATTTAATGTGGTTGAATCTGCTCCCCCTGATTTTTTAAAAGAACCAAGGTGGCTGGGAGGACCCTATTTTACCTGTTTTCATTGTCTTTCTTTTGTTTTAACATGCCCCGGCCACCCGTTTACATATAAAACAATCAAATTTTACATACAAAGTGCTTTTCATCCACAAACACAATGTGCTTTAGACAATAATAACATTTATTCATTCATTTTCCTACCCGCTTAATCCGATGAAGGGTCGCGGGGATGCTGGAGCCTATCCCAGCAGTCTGTGGGCGAAAGGCAGGGTACAACCTGGACAGCTCGCCAGTCCATCGCAGGGCACAATAAAAACAATTTATACAAATTAAAAAAAAAAAAAAAGAGAAATAAAAACACAGGTATAGACAAGGTGTATATAACACTAGTTCAAAACACACCATTGTCTTTTTCACACACATGCACTCAGACACACGCAGGCTATCAAAAGCCAAATGTATATTTAGTTTTTTTTTTTTTTTTTTAATCAATTTTTTTTTTTTTTCCTTTTTTTCCCAATATGACACATTAATTACAAACTTTTTTTTTTTTTTTTTTTTTTTTTTTTTTTCCCTTTTTTTTGTCTTGTCCAGCATTTAAGCAAGCAGACTGATGTTCTGGATGCTGTGTTCTGCTGAGCAAATTTATTTTGCCAAGGGGAACTTTTGTAGATGTAATGATCCCCTTGTATTTCTTGATTCTTATTTTATTTTTCAATTTGTTTTGGATAATAGCTTGTATTACAGAGTTTATGCTGCTGGACCCGACCGGAAAGGACAGGAAAGGGGCAGAAAGAGAACAGAAAAGAGAACATAAAAAAACAAAAAAAAACAAAAGAAAGAGATCAATGCATACATGTATATGCACATACATACCCACCTACATATATATGTATATACACTCGCACATACATTATATATATACATATATACATACATACATACATATACACATACATACACACACATGTACACATACATGCATACATAAAGATAGATATACATACATACATATACACATACATACACACATATATATATATATATATATATACATATATACACATATACATACACATACATCCACATACATATACATACATACACATACACTCACACATATGCATACATATATACATATCCATACACATACATACATACACATACACATACACATAAGTACACACACATACCCACCCACACACATAAATATATACACCCACACAAGCCAACTCTAGATTCGTGGAGAACAAAACCGTTGACAATCATGAGGACCAGAAACTAGCAAGTTAAGTCAAAAAGACAGAAAGAGAGCTACCTGCTGTTAGTGAATAAACTTGCTGGATGACTCAGTGACTGTGACACATGCAGAACATTCATGCAGAACATTCAGAGTGGAACGTGTTTAGAGAAGAGTGATCATGCCAATGTGACCCCGCCCGCCTACAGCTAGAGGAAGGCCAGGAGAACCCAGAGACCCGGGTAACCGACAGTCACCCCCAGGTACAGATCCCAACCCCCCCCACTCCAGAGCCAGCCATGCATCTGCCCAGGAGGTGGCGAAGGAGGTGCCCAACCAGAGTCCCCCGCAGTCAGGGGGAACAGGCCCCAGCAGGCCCAGGCCGGCAAGGGCCGATCCCGCCGGGCACCGGCCACCTAGGGCAGACAGAGCGCAGGCCCCAGGGCCCCAAGAGCCCGTGAGCAGCCCCCCGCCCCCGCAGGCAGAGGGCACAGCCCACACCGACGGAGGACCAGGATCCCCAGACCGCCACCCAGCGGCAGCCAGGTCGCACCCCAGCGCACCAGCTGTGCCCCCGGGTACAGGACACCACCCCCCCACCACCAAACCACACACACATATATATTGCATACCCCCCCCCCCCCCAACACGCACTCCCCTCACACATATACATGCATACCCCCCCCCCCCCCCCCCCCAAACACGCACTCCCCTCTCAACCCCATCCACACAACCCTCTGCAATCCATGCACATCATCCATCACATACACAACCCCACCCCACCTCTACTCACTCACCCATACCAAGTCACACGAACCCCAATCGCCCCCGCCCCCACACACGCTCACCCCCCACACACACACGCTCACACCCCGCCACCCCATCCCTCTACTTCTACCCAACCACACATGCCCCACCAAACACCCCTCCACCACCCATAGCCCCCCTCCAAACTTCACCCTCACTCACACATCCCATTCCGCATATACACCCCCCCCCCCCCCCCACACACACACACACACACACACACACCCTCACTCCTCCAACACAGGCACACCCCAATACAACCCACGCGCCAACATACCCCTCCACACACACATCTACTCATCCTCACACATCCCTATCCCCTACCCACCTATATCCCCAACCCTAATCCCCCCCCCAGCCATCCCACCATCCATCTGTAACCCCATACACCCACTCCCACACATCCTCACCTCACCCCTCCATCATGTCCCATGTGAGATACCTCAGAGGGGGCAGAGGACAGGATGGCCCCGATCAGGGCCCCCATAATTACCGCCCACCACTCCCAGCGTCCCCCCCACCACCCCACAGATGCAGCCGACCCAGCACCCCCCCAGGGCCGGCGACAACCCTCCTACAGCCAGGCCAGCCCAGACTTAGGCCTAATGGACGGCACTCTTCCCCCACCCGTACCCCCCCCCAGTAAAGCCCCGAGAGCAGGGGCATGAGAAGACCCTATCGTCCCTGCCTCCCCCCCGCTTATGACTGATTGTGAAGTATGTATTAGTTGCAATTAAAATTGAGGGAAGTGCCACGCGGTGTTGGGAGAGGGACCACCTAAGCAGCCCCGCCCACCATACACCGCATGCTCTTCCCCCTAATCATGTGAGTCGTCAGTGTTTTGGTGTTTGGTGTCTAAGTGTAATTAAAACTGCGAGGTGAGCCGAGGCTGGGTGCAGCGATCAAGACCACCTTGATGGCCTTTCTCACCACCCAGCGCCACGTGCACACCTCCCAATACCCTGCCTGTGTGTGATGGGGAGCGGGGAGGAAGAGGGGTTGAGGGATTTAAGTCTGGAGGAAAGTGAGCTTTCTTCCAGATGTATATTTAGTTTTTTTTTTTTTGTTTGTTTTTTTTTGTTTTTTTTTAATCAATTATTTTTTTTTGCATTTTTTTCCCAATATGACACATTAATTACAAATTTCTAACCCTTCCCTTCTCATCTCACAAATAATACTCTAAATCAAACCATAATAAAGAAAACAGCATGCATTGATTTCAATAAATAATCTATTAGAGGTTAAGTGCAGAAAGTTAAAGCAACCTCAAATTCATCTTCCAAGTTTAACTTTAATTGGATCTGCTGCCTTGTACCAAAATAAAATATTTAGTTGATTAGCATTATTATTCTATGCTGTAGAAATGTCCAAATAGATTATATCTAGAAAAGCCAAATACCAATGTGAGATATTAATGGTGTGTGGTGGTTTCCATCTTACTGCTTTTATTTTTTGGTGCCATCAGACCTTCCAGCAATATTTATTTCCACATTTTGATATATTTACTGTAGATATATTATTCATCATACGTGTTTGAGGATTTACTGTAAAAGTTTGTGCTAATATAAAAGTCAAAGCTGTCACTTTTTCCAAATCTTTGCAACTGGTTGACATTCCCAAATTTCAACCAGTATCGTCTTTGTGTATCAAATATAATAAATTGAGCTTTACAGGCATAAAACATTACATTAAAAGCTTTAATAAAGGTCCCCAACATGCAGCTGCTTACATCCATGAACACACAAATTATAACAGATAAGAAGATCAGCATGAGGTTACAATAAATGATGCTTCTGATTCACTGTGCTGCCTTATTGCAGCCGTTTCATGCATACCAATTATTTTATCTTTCATTCACTTTTAAACGCTCCTCATATAGAAAATGATCATTAGAGCAGAGTTGGGTGGAAAGCCTTTTTAGTTTCTGCTCTTGACTTTGTCAGACGTGCTTTGTTCTAAACACAGAGAAATCATGGTTTCAGTTTTACTTAATTAAAATTAAATCAGCAGGGAAAATGATTAGAAATGGAGAAATGCTTGTCTCTGATGCAGCCTGAACTGCCTTAATGAAGAATTTAAGGTATTTCTGTTTTCTGTGTCCAATGAATGTGTGTGTATGTGTGTGTCCTCTTTGAGAGCTGAAGAGCAGAAGTTGCTTTGAACAGACATCAGCCCATTGAAATCTCAATGGCAAGAATGCGACACATCCAACGCAGAGTACACCCACGCTGCTTTGAGTCAGCCTCACACACTCACATATCCACATGCAGGTTAACTCCTTTCTCGCTTGTTCTTACAAACACACATACTTCAGATGAATCAGTGTGAACAGTCATTCTCACACAGACATCAGTGCTGTGTTTCATACACACACACACACACACACACACACTAAGACACACAATCTGAACTTAAATTCTTTATGATCTCATACACTCTTTGCCAATATGGTAACGCCCCAGTCAAACTCACACACACACACACACACACACATTTACACTCGCACAAACCACAAACCACCGCAGAACGGCTCAAAAATTGCTTTAAAATGACCTTAATTAAATAAAGTTCTGTCTTTTAAATATATAATAAGCTATCATGGTCATGGAGGGTAGCTGTATGGCTTTAGCCTGATAATCTTAACTAGTTTTAAGCTGTGTGTGGTTAATAACCCATGTAATTTAGTGTGGGTCTGGTTGAAAAGAACAATCAAGTCTTAACTCATTTTAGACACTTTAATTGTGAGTAAACAGCAAAGCTCATATGTAAAAAGAAATGCATGGGAACTTTTTATTAACTTTACTTTTTCATTGCTTTTCATTGAACATGAACTGTAGATGGCATGTTGCCTTTCATTTGCTTTTATCTGTTGCTTATATCTGTTGGTTAAAGTGAATTGTGCGATTCAATTTCTGAAATGAGACAAAAAAAATACAATAAAACTTGAGAAAATAGTCATGTCATATTTAAGTGCAAAGTGTACATAAAGCTTTATTCTTCGCATTGGCAGGGGTTTGTCTCCTCATATCGATGTATTGTCTCCTTATATCAAAATACGGGAGATTTATTTAAAATGCAGTGCGGGAAAGACGGGTAAAAAAAAAAAAACTAGAGTTTCCCTGCCAAAACGGAATACTTGACAGCTATGATTAAAACTGAAAGAAATAAAACCTTTCTGAACACAAAACCTCACATTAGTGCTTTCAAAAACACCAATACATTGTGTCACAATGACTGTCACATATGATCAAAAATGGCCTGAAAACATTGCATGCCTTCATTTTTCTTTAACCACAACAAGCCAGCAGTGTTTGTATTGTGAAAGTGTTGCAAAAAGGATATTGCAACAGCATAATCACTCATTAATCAATTTGTGTAATTTATTTCATATAAAACTGGATGGAGCACAAAGTAAAAAGGAGAAAATAAGTTAAAAATAAGTATAAAATGCATCAAATCAAACCTTTCCCTCTCCCAACTATCATGTACTACAAGGGTGTCAAACTGCAGTCCTCGAGGGCCGGTATGCGGCAGGTTTTTGCTGTTTCCCTTTACCAACACACCTGATTTAAATCAAATGGATCTAGCAGCTTTTTGTAAACTAGTTTATTAATTTCAGTCAGGTGTGTTGTTAGCATGGTGACAACAGACCTGCAGGATACTTGACCTCGAGGACCGGAGTTTAACACCTGTGTACTACCAGGACTGTGGACTATACATTTCACAGCATTCCCAGGGTCATAAAGGCTGTTGGGAATAAAGAAAGAATCAATCACAGAAATGTCTAAAGGAAACATTACAGGCACATAAAATAGTTATGTTAAGTTATAAAGATTTGCAGCCTTTGTCCATGATCCTTTTGGTCCAGACAACTGCTGCTCAATGGACATTTTCTCTTTCGACAACCATTCGCTGCAAACCCTGGAGATGGTTGCGTGTGTGAAAATTCCAGTAGATCAGCAGTTTCTGAAATTCTTAGGTCAGCCTGTCTGTCCCCAACAACCATGTATTTCAGTAGTTTTATCACCTTCGTATGGAGGCTTTTGAAAGAGCCAAGAAAATGTTGTGTAAACATCAACTTTTTTTTTTCCACATGCAACCGTAGCTTTCACTGTTCAGCTGTCACGTGCATATCTTTCCACTCTGTCACTTCTCTCCCTTTGCAAGTTTGCCATTATGCATCCGTTAGCATATGCATGCATGCATCTATGTGTGTGGGTAGGCTGGCATGCAGGTGTGTAAACACCACTTTATATTCTTTGTGGGCTTACAGAGGACTCCACAATTTCGCTCACGTCCCTTCCTTCTGACAGCCGTGACAGAGCAAGCAACAGAATATGGATCAGTACCGCTGCTGTTCACCTGCTGCAAGGTGTGTTGTGTTGACTAAAAGATTATAACAGAGAAACTGTTCCTTACACAGAAAGTCTCATAATCTATGCGTGGCACACATTCACTGTGGTCACAGATAGATTTTCCAATAGGATTAGCTTTTTCTAACTCATTTATACACACTGGTATGCCTTCATGAGTCTGGAAAATTTGTTGTGGTAAAACTTTTTATTGCCAAATAGAATAAATATTACAAAAGATCACCAAAGTGGCCAATATATACAAGTCCTATCAATGGCTGGAGAGGGCTGCACTGAAGGACAGCACAGAGGGACTTATCATGGCAGCACAGGAGCAGGCCCTGAGCACCAGAGCAATCGAAGCCCAGATCTACCATACAAGGCAGGATACCAGGTGCAGGTTATGCAAAGAAGCCCCTGAAACAATCCAACACCTCACAGCAGGGTGCAAGATGCTGGCAGGCAAAGAATACATGGAGCGCCATAACCAAGTAGCTGGCATAGTTTACAGGAACATCTGTGCAGAATATAGACTGGAGACCCCTAAGTCCCAGTGGGAAACTCCCCCCAAGGTGGTGGAGAATGACAGCTGAGATCCTCTGGGACTTCCAGATCCAGACAGATAAAATGGTGGTGGCCAACCAACCGGACATAGTGATCATGGATAAGCAGCAGAGGAAAGCCGTAGTGATCGATATATCCATGATGATGGAAGTATCAGGAAAAAGTGGGATGAGAAACTGGAGAAGTACCAAGGACTCAAGGAAGAACTGGAGAAGGCCTGTAGGGTGAAAGCAACAGTAGTACCCATAGTGATTGGAGCACTGGGGGCCGTGTCCCCCACACTGGAGAAGTGGCTCCAACAGATACCTGGTGCAACATCAGACATCTCTGTCCAGAAAAGCACAGTCCTAGGAACAGTTAAGATACTGCGTAGGAGCCTCAAGCTTCCAGGAGAACCCGAGCTTGAGAGGTAAACAGCCAGCCGCCCTACCCTGGGAGACGGGAGGGGTGGGTGAGAGAGGAGTTTTTTATTTAGATATATATGTATGTACATTTAAAGAGCTCTGCACAAGCTTTAATAGTAGTTTATCCCTTTGGCATTCCAAGGAGTCACAGGTGGGAGGGATGTTTTTAATGTTCCAGCAGGAACACCACCTACCATTTTAAAATAGTAGGTGGTGTTCTGTCTGTCTGAGGAATGTATGTCTCCAGGCAGCGAAAGTCTGAACAGTCCAGCTTCTTTGATGAGATATTCTCAGGGTAGGTAGAATGGTAGAGTATGACCATCGTTATTAAGGAACTTTTTTTAAGAACTAAGATCAGTTTTTACCTCATTTTTACCCAGAGGTTCTTTGTGTGGACACGAAAGATGCTTTGCCCTAAAATTTTCCACTTTTTACATCTACACACTTTCTCATTGGTCTGAGATCAATTACAAATGCAGGTTCCTTTTGTTACTTGTAGTACTTAAGCCTATTTAACTGAATTTATTATAATCTTTATCATATACCTGAACAAGGACTGACATCCAGGAGCTGTTACAGAGTAAACATTCTGCCTGTGACAATAAAAAAAAGTGTCTGTCTTGGTTCTGACTGGAGGTATGGACAACATATCTGTGGAATTTCAGTCACACGTCAGTTTTTTTATCAACGATTTAGAACATTTTAACATCCTTTAGCATACTGTTAATTTCTTCCAGACACAGTCGGGCAACAGTCAGTGCCATCCTGTGTGGGAAGACAGTGATTTGAGCTTGCCAGGCAATTTTAATTATTTTGTTTTTATTAAAATGCATCTATATTTTCTTAGATTTAGGATGAATGACAGGCTCAGTTGTGACATGCCTTTATTAAATGACTCCAGATGTTGCCATGTTGTCTGTTGGTCACTCTGAATCTCTCAGCTAGATGCAGAAAGGGTTACGGTGGGTTCATCTGGTGGAGTCTCACATTTGGGTTAGTTGGGAATCTCTTCTCACCCTCGAGCTAAAGCTGTGATTTATGAACTTTCAATAGACCTTGTGCTGAGTTACATACAGCTGCAGAGATGCTGTGTTCATATAGCTAGGAGATGAATTACCAGTATGTGCTTGGAGACACATCTGACATGTTATGTCAGATTTTCCCCTTTATTCACTCCATGGCTGGAGAGTCACAAGTTAAATGTATAAATTACCAATGCATCCAACCACCTTAAAGGATAAGATCTCTTAACTATCGGTTGATAGTGTTAATGCTTAAATTCAGTATGGCACAGATTTGAAATCTGGGTGTCATTGAAAATAAAAAAAAAAAATTGTTTTTTTTTTTCATTTAATTTTATCTTAAATATATGGCATCTAATCATCTGGCTCCACGGGGTGTTAAGCCCAGTTAAGAAGACTGGAAAGTTTATAAACAAACATTTCTTCACACAGGTACCTTAAGTTTCATGTTGAACATATGTGGATGTTCTACAGCTAATTCATAGCATGTGCATGTTAAAATCAGTTCTACTTGTTCCTATTGCATGACATTAGAGAATGTACACTGCCAATCACACTTTGGACACACTTTCCCATTAAATCCAATGGGAAAGTGTGTCCAACTGGTAGTGTATATGCATGGATTAACACAGTAGTCTGACTTTATTGGTTTAATAAATTGAACTGAATTCGTTTTACAGCTTTTGCTTGCTGCATAATCTCTTGGATCCAAACTCATCAACTTTAAATATTCGACCAAAATGTTACTTGTCAGTGATCTAAACCTTTTTTTGTGTGCCAAAAATCACTAAAGTGCATGTCAAATTCCATTTTTTCTTTTTTTTTTACAAGCACCTAATTCACAAATGAATACAAGTGGCCCTCACTTGAAGAGTTTCACTGTTCTTCATCCTACTTTTAAAACCCTCCATCTCCACTACAGGATGAATTCATTTCCTGCCTTTCTAAATGTTTCATTTTGACTCATTTGTACCACTTCTCTCTTTCTGTCTGTCCAGTCATCTCCTCCCTTCCTCTTTCTCTACTTCCATAACAGTTCCCAGCTATAAACATTTTATTCTTTACGAACAGACATCATCTTGATTTTCAGGAGGTTTATAACCACTGCCCTGTTGACCATTTGGCATGAACAGATGATGTCTAACCAAGGCCCACGCCCAGCATGCTTCTGATTATACTGTTGGAAGGCACTATTTCCTTAAGTTTTGAAGTGCTTCCTCTGTTTATACTTATGTTTACCAAACATTTTCTTTTTATGTTTGTATTTTCAGTAATGTCAGTCATTCCTTTCCTAAGACAGTTTTTCTTCATTGACAGGGCCTGCCTACAGTTAGGGCTGTTGCAGAGTGTGAATGGGCGGGTCTTGTTCTTCATTGAATAATTGATGGGGAGTGATTAGGGGTATAAAGATGTACACTGAATAGCATATGAATGTTAAAATGATTTTTTTTTTTTTTTTCAGAATTTGTGTGCTGAATTATGGAAAGTGAGCTGTTGTCAAAATCATGTTTTGTGATTAATTTTGTTGATTCATTCTTTGCAGACATGTGTGGTGATTGGATTATTGGGCTGAGAGGGTGGTGCCTCCTGATATATATAGGAGGTGCTGCCTTCCAGGCTGGTTGGTCTGTCCAGGGAAAACTTGGCAGTTGTGAAGTGATCAATGTTAAAATAAATGAAAATGTGAATTTCTACCACCCCTTGGTTGAAAAATAGTCTTATTCTTCCTTGTGGATATGTCGTCGTACGACATATACACAACTTCTTTTATCCAGTATAGAATTAAATTCTTGTTCTCATTTCAGTGAAGCAATCATTTCTTTCACGAGATGTAAAAACGCAGCTGAAGTCCTAGATTTGATCTCTGACTGTTGTATTGTGGAGTTAACTTCCATTGGTAGTCTCTTGAAAGTTAAAAATAGTTGTGTATGCTTTAATCATAAACTCATTGACATTTGCCCATATGGTGCTCATAAAATTTGTGTCTTTTTTAATTGTATAAGTTGCACTTTTGAACCATCCTTGTGTGTTTATTTATTTCATTTAAAAGGAAACTTGTTCCTTTAGGGAGAAGTATATGAGAATAGTTGCCTGAAGATGTGAACCGAAGTCTTTTCACATGAGTAAAGATACCTGTGAACACCTAGCTTCAGAACACAACAGGAAAAAATTTCATCAGCATTCAGTCCCATGTTATATGGTTCTATAGTTTTATTAGTTTGATCAATGGTTCTGACTGGTGGGAATAAAAGAGCTGGATGGACACTTTCATTTCCAATGAGGGTGCTGCACACTGAGTTGCAAGAGTGTGCACAGTTCAGTAAAAGCTCTGAAATTGACCAAAGCAGCAAATAAAATAAGAATTTGAAGCTAATGCTTGGTTCTGTTGTGTGGACTGATTTCTGCTGTCAGGTCAGAAATAATTAACTACTTTACTCAGAAAGTTGTGATTATCTTAGTATCATGTCCACTACCAACTGCTGGATACAGCTTAACGCCATCCCTCACTGTTGGTTCTGCTTACCAGCTCATCTTCAGGGACACTGTGGTAGTTACTGGATGTAAATCCAGTTCTGTGAGTATACCCCTGAGAGCACTGATGACAAACCTGCTACTACCAGGATTGGTGGGTCTTTTTCTGGCTTGTCTTTAAAAACATGTGTGAACATGCTACTTTGCTGTAAAAGCTGCCCAAGTGTGGGATTATATTTAGAAAGTGGGCTGGTAGCACCAGGAGTTTGATTTGTTTGGGATCGGTCACTTTCAATTCAATTCAACTTTATTTATATTTTTATTTATATATATATATATATACTTTCAACAGGCTCAGCAAACTAAACTGCCAACCAGATTTAGCAGCTGAATCTGGACGAGTGACTGTGAGAGATTTCCAGGGAGGAAGGGAGAAAGCAGGGAAACTGCTGAGAAAACTGATTAAATGAAAGACGTTTGTGAGCTATATTGTATTTGATTATTGTTATCTCACTTAATTACATTATAATTTCAAATTTGCTTAAACATGGAAGCATATTTCCAAACACTGAAAGATGAAAGAAGTTTGCTGGATGTTCATTCATTTATTAATTTGACTTACATTTGTTATGGTCTGTTGTTCCATCTGCACTGTTACTCTCTATGCAAATACACCCAATTAGAGATAGAAACCAAAAGGAAACTGATAGAAGGAAGAAATAAAGACAGTAGAGTTACATTGCATGAGAAGAAAGAGAAAAAAGAAAGCAAAAATAGCAGAAGCATAGAAAGATGGCAGGACACTGCAATACAGAAAGAGTTAAGGCAGAATGGGAGTAAGAGTGACAGTAAAAGGAAGAAAAGGACTGAAGATGAAAAGCAGTGGAGGAAAGTAGATGGATGAGGGAAAATAGAGCAGAGCAGAAAGGAGAGCGTGGAAAAAGAGAGAAAGGGCCACTGCGAGAGATCAGAGCTGAGAGTCATGTGACAGAGCAGCACGTGTAGGCCGGCGGTGTGAACTCTCTCTCCCTTTTCCTCCCTCTCCTTCTTTCCACTCAGATACAAGAAAAGCCCTTAGCCAATCAGAACGCAGGAGCTCTGTTGGTGCAGCTACCTCATGTGCATGTGTGTCGCTCTTTAGCTGACATACTCTATTAAATGGACAAACATGCTTGAATCCTTTGAGATCTTGATACTGAAAACCAAGACAGATTTTTTGAGTTGACACCATGAAATCAGTGTTGTTGCAATCAGCAGAACCATGGTGCACTGAAAATGAGACACAACCAGACTTCAGAGGTTTTAGACCAGGCGGACTTAATGAATTTATGAGAAATCTGTTTTCTGCACTCAAACACATTGTGTTTGTGTGGATCTGCAGAATGGATATGCTAAGGGAACAAAAGAGAACTGATATGGTGTGCAAATGTGAAACAAATACAGCACAATCAAGAATATTGTCAGTAGTACCTGTACAGAGTAAAAGTGTGCAAATGCATAAAATGTTCAGCAGTTCTGAAGCCTAATGGTCTACAAACTATCCTTGAATCTACTGGTCTGAGTTTGGATGCTCTGAATCCTGCCCAATGGCAGGGGCATGACGAGTGTGTCGATGGGATGGCTCGAATCAGAGAGAGTCCACTGGGCGTTACGCCCATGGTCAGTAAAGGCCCTGAATGGCTAGCATTTCAGTTCTGGAGATGTTTTGTACGGCTCTGACCACCCTCTGTAGAGCTTTGCAGTCCACACTGTTACAACTGTTGTCTCAGGCTGTGCCACATGCAGACAGAATACTTTGAGTGGTGCATCAGTTAAAGGTGTGTTGGAAAGATTAATTCAGCAATTCTGAATCGATTTTCATATTAATTCCTGAAGATTGTTCCATAAATCCAAAGATACATTTTTTAAAGAAATGTTTCCCCGATGAACTTGAACCTTTTTGCCACGTCATTGAATTTACGCATGCACGCTTCATGTGAGGACTTTGAAACAGTGAACATTACGTCAGGCATTAGCAGTGTTAGCCAAGCCCCGGCTTTGAAAACGCCCGAAACGTTTAAGGCTGAGATCTGGAAGCATTTCGGACTCAGAAAAGACAAACAGAAAGACAAACTCGACAAAAGCAAAGCGATTTGCAAATAACTGAGGTGATTGCAGGCTTCATTTGTAAGGATATGCACCTGTATTTTGTTGTTGAAAAGGAGGGCTTCAGGTGGCTAATGAAAGTAGCGGAACCACATTATGCTGTCTCACAAACGTCTCTCTGAAGAAGTCATTTCAAACATGTACCAGTTGGTAAAAGAAAATGTGAAAATTGAACTTCAGTCATTCTGGGAAGGGGACTGCTCCTTACAGCTATGTTTAACTTCCAATACTTCATTAATTTTTTATTAAATGGCAATATCATACTAGTATTATGTTGCATATAACAACACAGCCATGTAAAAAAAAAATAAATAAATAAAATAAAAACCTTTTGAATACTACCGACCTAACATCATATTAGATCAGAACAAATCAGATCCAGTTGTGATAGTCAGTTCTAAGTTTTCAGAATCGGAATCGAACCGATTCAAGAGATTTAAATCGATACCCAGCCTTAGCGTCAGTAAAAGCTGGTCTGATTCCAGAATCTGCACCAAACTTCCTCAGTCGTTACAGAAAGAAGAGCCTCTGTCTCAGAAGCTTTTGGCAAAAGCCTCTGAACTTCCTGTAATCACACCTTCATGATGCACTGGGTAAGAATATAGCTGACCTTGATCCCAGAAATGTAAAGCAGGTGACTCTTTCCATCTCTACCCCTGGGATGTTGAGTCTACAAAGACTCATTTCACCTGATGTGAAACCAGCAACAGTGGTGTTATTTGCTAATTTGATGCTGGTAATGGAGCTGTGTATGGCCGAATGGTGGTGGGTGAATATGATGTATGGAAGGGAGTTAAGCACACATTCCTGGGGGGCACTAATGCTGAGCATCAGTGTGGACGATTTAGCATTGGTGTGAAAATTAAAGTTACCAAACATCGTGACAGAATCCATTTTAAAGCCTAATCCTAATCACTCAGTGTTTTTACACCTGAACACAACCAGCTAGTGAAGGTTAGCCCAACAAAATTATGACAGAAAGCAAGTTGAACGTAAACAAAACAGCAGCTTGCAGCATAACAATGTGTAAAAGTACTGAACTGAGGGGCTAACTAAGGTGGACAGGTTATTCTGTGTGGTGGTGAGGTGTACCTCTGAGACAGGGAAGGTGAAGAAAATGGCTTGAATGCAAAACGATCTCTGAAGTGTTATTTTATGTGGCAGCACCCTTCATAATGCATTGTAATGCCTACAATCTTCATTATATTCAGCCACAAACAGCACATTTATATTCATACATGTACATGCAAAAAGTCCAGCAAGGGTAGCACCAGCTCACTTATGGCTACATCCGCCATTGGCATGTAAACAAAGTGAAGTTCATGTGACCCAAATCACACAGACGGCAGTGCACAAACGTATGTTGTAAACAAAAAAATACTGATCGTTCTTTCCATACACAGCCTAAACAGCTACATTGGCCTTCAGCCTGGAAGATGTTTTCCAAAACTTTTAGCTCCCCAAAGCTGGATTTAGCAGAAAGGGCTTGTTGATTTGGCCTGTAACTTTCAAAATGAACTTTTAAATGCCAGCTCTAGACATGTTGAAGCTTGGTCAGATAACTTGATGTCCGTTTCAGTTCTTTGGGCTCATAAAAATTCTTTTCTCTTCTGGGGAACTAATTTTACAGCTAGAGTAGACTCAAAGGATCCGTTAACATGGGAATCTCATGCAAAACTGACACTAAAGCTTTGCCTTTCTTTCCTTACATCTGTCTGATTAAGTTTCACTCTCAACTATTTATTTTCTTTCCTTTGGAAATGTAAAATGCTCCTTTAAGTTTGAGCAACAAAAGGGTTGGGTAATGAAAACAACACAGTTATATGAATGAAAGGAAACAAATATCATCCTTGCTTGTCCCCTGAAAGAAATTATTAGATAAAATGAGCAGAAATACCCTATTTTGTTTCAGAAAATTTCTGTACCTTTTGTTACCATGGAAACAACCAACCTTGGAAATAACCAACATTTTGAAGAATTACATGTCTTGGGTACTTTTTGTGTTTAGAAACAACAGAAATATCTCCTGACCAAGACTTAGAAGATACTTGTAAAGTTTATGAGCCAACAATAGCGCATCTGTCTCTTCACAACATGATTTGCAGTTTAATCATTTGGAAGTTCAGATATGCAGTTGCTGTTATGCATGCAAAGTGGAGTGCATGTAAAGATATGTGATTACTACTTCTAAAATAAATCTGCCACCTTTGACCAAACCAGTCATTTTCTTGTCAGAGAACCAAAATAACCTCGGCCTTTCAGGTAATTTACTGTTGACACAAACAGCTGATGTATCTCATTTAAAATATTCAACACTCAATGTGGGAAAGATGGAGCTGGGGACACGTAAATAACACAAACACGAGTGTCAGTGTAGGCAATGAGTTGTCATCAGCTGTGTATTCAAACTCAACATTAGCACTCTTAACATTGACTCTGCTCCTAACAAAACAGCCTATTCAATATGTAAATTTTCCACAGAGGTGGAGGAGCATAGCGCAGCCTACGCTCTCTGCTGTCAGTCACATCCCCAGCTGTCTCACTCCACTGCCAGCTTAATTTCCTTCAGCACAAGCCAATATGTACAACTAGTTAGGCTAAAGTTAATGATTTCATAAACTGTCAGTGTTTCATTTAAAAATGCAGTGCCATAATCTCTGAAATGATAGAGGGGAGCAGGAAAAACAAGGCACACATAAGGACTCTGACAAGTGCCAAATTGTAGCGTGGGTAGTGTGATTCCTCTGACTGATGTTCTGCTGGAAAAGTTTACATCCTGAAATGCTTTTGTGCTGAGGCTTCTTTGATCTATACGACATATATGTATGTAAACAATTTTATCAATCATACATGGATTCTCTAGCCACATCATTATGTCCAGCTTGCCATGTTGAATCTCCTTTTCCTTCCTTTTAACTGCCTTAATTCTTGGTGGCGTAGACTCAACAAGACGTTGGGAGCATTCCTCTGAGGTATTGCTTTATGTTGACACGATAGCATCACACAACTGCTGCATATTTGTTGGATGAACATGGAAGATTAGAATTTCTTGTTCCCCCACATCCCAAAGCTGCTCTACTGGATTGAGATCTTATGATGGAGCCCAATGGACTACAAGGAAGCAATTGGAGATGATTTCAGCGTTGTCACATGGTGCATTATCGGGCTGGAAGTAGCAATTGGGAGATACACTGTGGTCATAAAGGTATTGACATGGTCAGCAACAACACTCAGGTAGGCTGTGGTGTTTACATTACACTCAGTTGGTACCGAAGTGCTAAAAGTGTGCCAGAAAGTCTCCCTTAAACTCTTACACCACCACCATTCTGAACTGTTTTTACAACACAAATAGCAGATACGTTTGGGGCAAATCTGGCTCACCGGACTCAGTTGGCTCAGTTGCAGCACTGGCAAGTCTTGAGTGAGCTATAAGTAAACCAGATGTCAGTTGCCAGCCTGGCATGGATACTGGAAAGTCTCCTGTGGGCCACATGTGGTCCAGATGTCAGTTGTTGACCTGGACATTTATTATGGGAAGTATGTTGTGGGCCAGAAGTGGTCCTAATATTGGATACCTTCTTCATGCCGATTTCCCTTACGGGCTGCATGTGATGGTCATGTTGCTGAGTTTTGGCACGTGACCTTAAGTCAAGGCCAAATTTAAGCCAAACAGGCACATTTGGGCCAAATTTGGGCTAGATAGGGAATATCCATGCTTTTATGTTTATGCAACATACTCACCCTCAGCTGAACATTGCAGCTGGAATGGAGACTGATCAGACTAGGAAATATTTTTTTATCTACATATCTATCTTCTTTTGCCCAAATGTGATAAATCTTTCTAAGTTTGGGCGTCAGTGTCATGTTCATCCTGTTCATCTGCTGTAGCCTTTTGTTGCTTTTCTATCACCATCTGCCTCTGACCTCTGACATCAACAGAGGCATTTTCATCCAGACAACTGCTGCTTACCTATTTTTTTCTTTTTTTCAGACCATTCTTTTAAACCCTAAAGATGAATATGTGCAAAAATCCCAGTAGATCAGCAGTTTCTAAAGAACTCATACCAGCCTGTCTGGCACCAACGACCATGCCACATTCAAATTTACTTAAATCCTCATTCTTCCTTATTCTGACCCACAGTTTGATTTTTAGCAAATGGTTTCTACTATGTCTATATGACTAAAAGAATTGAGAAGCTGCCATGTGTTTGGCTAATTTGATATTTACGGGAACAAGCAACTGAACAGGTGTACTCAATAAAGTTTCTGGCAAATCCCTACAACCTCTTTCTGCAGGATTAAAAAATTTATTCAAACAAGCTTATATGTAACCCCAATGTAAATGGTTTAAATGGTCATATGGTCAAACTGGGATTTTATGAGTAAGATTCTTACTCAGGATGAATGTGTACAAAATTAATCTGGAACAATTCGGCATGAATGCAAAATTTGAAAGGGACATTAAACAAATGTATTTGTGTAGAGAAATAAAATCAGTTTTCCATGAATCTCTGTAAATTTTAACATGCTGATTTTATATCATTATTATTTCAAACTAAAATATCCTTTGTAACATTAAACACAGAATCAAAGTTGAAAGTTTGAAGCTGAAAAAAGTATCTGTGTTAAGGCAAGAAATAAAGTCCTAGTTCTCCATACCTGAACCAAACCAGATGCTGAAACAGGAAGAAACACCACAAATAAAGGTTCCAATGAGAGTATTTCTTAAATCTACAGTCCGGTAGAAAACAAACCCTTTTGTTAATCCACTGACAAGCCCTATAAACCCTGCAGCTTAAAATGTCAAAAAATCCTGTCTAACCTATTAACACTGATCATGATTTTTGGACCACGATAGTTATAGTATTTTTTATAATCATAGTGAAGTTATTCGTGTACATGAAAAGAAAACAAAAATGCATAATAAATTGCATATAAAACATGGATGAACTAAGAGGAGAAAACCAATTTTACATGAGTGTCAGATATGTTGAGCTTAATTTGTAAAGCCACTGATCTAATCAGACAAATTCATTGGTAATCATTCTTTACTAAGCCTCAAACAGAAAATCATGCAGAACCTGGGAGTATATGTGCTGTTAAATCACCGCTGGAAATACAGAGACATGGATGACTAAACAAATTCAAATCAGAAACACTAATATTAAATGAAGAATAATTATGGATATAAATGCATATTTATACAACAGACACCACACACACAGCACAGGTCTGTTCAGGTCAAATACTGCTATTCTGCAATAAATAATGCAAATGTATGTGGGGTGTAGAGGATGCTGGAATAAATACTGTATGGCTATGGGAAGAATTATAGCTTAAAAAAACCTACTCATCTACTGGAAGATCTTTATGGATTTGCGACTATAAAATATGTCTGAATAGATCAAAATTATGCTTTAAATAATTATATCCCACACAGCCCCATCCTGAATAAAGTTGGCAAATAGGCTCTGTAGCCTTTCTGTCATGATGCACATATAACAGGAATGCTAAGGGGGTTATTGCACTTATATAGTTGGATGATTTGTGGTAAATACTCATGAGTGAGATGCAACGATCATAAATATAAACATGCCTCTTCAGTTGCTCCCTTCCTTCCATCTTTTTTCCTATCTTCAGTATTACTAGCTGTTTAAATCTGGGTAGGTTTTTCCATCTGTCTCTCTTTCTGCACTTTAGGGCTGTGTAGCACGCTTTGTCGAGGATAAAAAGCTGACACACACTCATATGCAGTAGGATGACTAGGTTAAATGCAATACATGTTAAGCCCTTGTGTCACTGTGTGGCAGATGGAAGAAGAGAGAGAGGGAGAGTGAGAGACATAGCCAGACAAATGCAGGTATTTGTAATGGATGAGCTGAGAAGCCTGAGCTGTGTCAGTGCACGCAAGCATGGGCAAATTATTCATCTGAGTGTGTCTGAACAATACTTCGAGCATACATATATGTTTGAAGTTGCTAGTGTTTATGTGTGTACATTTGTATTGTTTGGACATCATCACACAAACTGGGTTGATCAATAAACACACATACAATTGATTTACTACACACAAGGTAACACATGACTGTCAGGCGAAAGAAAGCTCCCAGCGAAGATTGTGCACGTTCTGGCAGATGTGAGCATGTTGTGTAATCATT
>NC_136610.1:12107451-12249951 GCF_933228915.1 Telmatherina bonti | reverse complement strand
TCGGGCATGGGAGGAGTTCGGCGAGGACATGGAGAAAGACTTCCGGACGGCTTCGAGGAGATTCTGGTCCACCATCCGGCGGCTCAGGAGGGGGAAGCAGTGCTCCGTCAATACTGTGTACAGTGGAGTTGGGGAGCTGCTGACCTCAACTCGGGACGTAGTGGGTCGGTGGAAGGAATACTTCGAAGACCTCCTCAGTCCTACCAACACGTCTTCCGATGAGGAAGCAGAGCTGGCGGACTCAGGGGTGGACTCTCCTATGTCTGGGGCTGAAGTCGCTGAGGTGGTCAAAAAGCTCCTTGGCGGCAGGGCCCCGGGGGTGGATGAGATCCGCCCGGAGTTCCTTAAGGCTCTGGATGCTGTGGGGCTGTCCTGGCTGACACGCCTCTGCAGCATTGCGTGGACATCAGGGGCAGTACCGCTGGATTGGCAGACTGGGGTGGTGGTCCCCCTTTTTAAGAAGGGGGACCGGAGGGTGTGTTCCAATTACAGGGGAATCACACTCCTCAGCCTCCCTGGTAAGGTCTATTCAGGGGTCCTGGAGAGGAGGGTCCGCCGGATAGTTGAATCCCGGATTGAGGAGGAGCAGTGTGGTTTTCGTCCTGGTCGCGGAACAGTGGACCAGCTCTATACCCTCTTTGGGGTCCTGGAGGGGGCATGGGAGTTTGCCCAACCAGTCTTCATGTGTTTTGTGGACCTGGAGAAGGCATTCGACCGTGTCCCCCGGTGGCTCCTGTGGGGGGTACCCTGGGGGAATGGGGTACCGGACCCCCTTGTAAGGGCTGTCCGGTCCCTGTACGACAGGTGTCAGAGCTTGGTCCGCATTGCCGGTAGTAAGTCGGATTCGTTTCCGGTGAGGGTTGGACTCCGCCAAGGCTGCCCTTTATCACCGATTCTGTTCATAACTTATATGGACAGAATTTCTAGGCGCAGCCGAGGGGTTGAGGGGATCCGACTTGGTGGCCTCAGGATTGGGTCCCTGCTTTTTGCGGATGACGTGGTCCTGTTGGCTTCATCTGGTCGTGATCTCCAGCTCTCACTTGAGCGATTCGCGGCCGAGTGTGAAGCGGCTGGGATGAGAATCAGCACCTCCAAATCTGAGACCATGGTCCTAAGCCAGAATAGGGTGGATTGCCCTCTCCGGGTCGGGAGTGAGGTCCTGCCTCAAGTGGAGGAGTTTAAATATCTCGGGGTCTTGTTCACGAGTGAGGGAAAGATGAAGCGCGAGATCGACAGACGGATCGGTGCGGCGTCTGCAGTAATGCGGGCTCTGCGCCGGTCTGTCGTGGTGAAGAAGGAGCTGAGCCAGAAGGCGAAGCTCTCGATTTACCAGTCGATCTACGTTCCTACCCTCACCTATGGTCATGAGCTGTGGGTCGTGACCGAAAGAACGAGATCTCGTATACAGGCGGCTGAAATGGGTTTCCTCCGCAGGGTGGCCGGGCTCACCCTTAGAGATAGGGTGAGGAGCTCGGTCATCCGGGAGGGGCTCAGAGTAGAGCCGCTGCTCCTCCGCATCGAGAGGAACCAGTTGAGGTGGCTCGGGCATCTGGTCAGGATGCCTCCTGGACGCCTCCCTGGTGAGGTGTTCCAGGCACGTCCCTCTGGGAGGAGACCCCGGGGAAGACCCAGGACACGCTGGAGGGATTATATCTCTCGGCTGGCCTGGGAACGCCTCGGGATCCCCCCCGTAGAGTTGGCAAATGTGGCTGGGGAGAGGGAAGTCTGGGCTTCCCTGCTTAGGCTGCTGCCCCCGCGACCCGACTCCGGATAAGCGGCAGAGGATGGATGGATGGATGGATGGCCACACTGTTAGACTTTTCATTCATTCATTCATTTTCTATACCTATTAGTCCAATCAGTAGTCACTGCGGAAGCTGAAGCCTATCCCAGTCATCACTGGGCGAGAGGCAGGGTACACCCCGGACAGGTTGCCAGTCCATCAGTCTGCCGACACAAAAAAGACTAACTTCTCTCAATATGACCTCTTTTTTACCCTTTCTACAACATTCTTATTTAAAATACTAAATGTGCTTTTAAAGCTAAGATGATTTGCAGAGATGGGTGTTTTTAGTAGTTCAAATTTTGCCCTTTTTAAGATTTAAATATCACAGACTCATTACTAGTTGCTGCATGTGGGACTGATATCCAGGAGACCTCACAGTTTTCTTTTGAAACCAAATTTGTTTCTTCTAATTGGGCATGGCCCTTTTTTGTGCCTGAACTTTGAACCATGAGCTCCAAGGTGAAGCTAAATTAAAAGTTTCAAATGTTTTCCCTTTAAAATGACCAGGTAAGTTGTTGATTCATATTCCTAAATCAGATCTTTGGAAAGATCTTCACAACCAGTTCCTCAGTAGGAGATATCGGGAAAATGTGATCCAGAAGAGTGGAGCTTGATACGCTGCAATCCATTGATCGTTCCAAAGAGTTGTGACTTCCTACGCAACTTGGCACTACGAACAAAAACGGCACTAAACCAATGTTTAAATATGTTGTGTAAAACAAAAAAAAAAACTTACAAACCTAGCTGAAACAGTGCTGGGACTCTGCCATTCTTCTTTGTTGAAATTCAAGGACGGCGCCGTGCCATTACACTGAAGGATCTATTGCTATCTGCATGATACTCCCCTACTGGGTAAGTCTACAGTTCGCTGTGGAAATGCAAGAGAAATCAGGGTTTACCAAACCAAGCTATCCCATAAGAACCTAGATCCTGCTGGTGGAAATGGGACTTTACAACATATTCACACTGGCACTGTTTGGTCACCCTGCTAATGTAAATAGACCATCCTGTGAAGCTAAGAGTGGCAGTGGTGAACCACATATTTGTCTCATGAAGGAAGCAATAAATAGAAACTTTCAGACTGCAGTTAACGTTTCTGTTTCTGGCCAACAGATGGGTTGCATTTACTTCTTTCCTTTTTTTTTTTTTAACTTCCTCAGTGACCATTTTGGACAAACTACTTACGATCAGCTGCAAAGACCATAACAAAATAAACGAAGAATACGGAATACAAAAATCATATTTATTAACTAAACCTAAATCCAACCCAAAACACCAGACCCTGAACTCACGTGGACCAGGGCGCGCCCTGGAAGAAGCGTATCTTAAATAGCCTATTAGAGACCCTGGCCAGCTGTCTCCAATCAGCCATTAACTCCACCTGCAACAAAACACAATTAGAAATCAAAACAAACTAAAAACGCACAACGACCCAACAAACCATGGGTCGTCATGTTATGAAAAATTAAGGTGTGATATTTCTTGGCACTCAACAAAGTCCTTTTGATTATCCTGGTCTTAATGAACCCTTGATGAGGAGAAAGGAGGGCCCGGTGGCATGATTCTAAGCAGTGCATTCAACCAGGGGTTAAAATCTTAATACTAATAGCTACATGTTAACCCTTTAAAATCTTTCAGCGTTTGGCTAAAACAGGTTTTCATGGATCAAAGACATGCTCCGGGGAAAATAAGTGAGGTTGTTTCAGGCCCTAGGGAAGACCCAGGTAATGCTGGAGGAACTATATCTCATGCCTGGCCTGGGGACACCTTTGGGTTCCTCCCAGATGAACTAGGAGAAGTAGAAAGTAGAGTTTGAGCTTGTATGTAAGCTGATACCCGCAGCTATCCAAGCTGCTGACCTTGAATGAAACAATAGAATAGTGTTTCCCCATTCTGGTCCTTGAATACCACTGTCCTGCATGTTTAAGAGGCAATCCTACCTGAATGAAAAGAGTTGCTCATTAGGAGGCTTTCAAAATACTTTATGTGGAAGTTCATTAACGGGAATCAGGTGGGTTGCAGTAAGAACACTATGTCTAAGACATGCCCAGGATTAGGAAACACAGCAATGGAGGATGGATGGATGGATGGATCAAACCATTTGTTTACTGTGCATGCAAAGAGACTTACAAAATCAATATTCACTAAATATTTTAGGTTTTTTTTGTGTGTGTCTTTTTGTCATAAAAGTGGCTCTCCTTGGTGTATTTGTCCTGCCCATGTGGCTTCATGCAAACAAGAAAAAACATATGAAGGGGGCTGTTGATTCAGACTGTGGACCATACATTACACTGAGACACATAACTATGCATACACAACGCATTCGCAAACACACAATGCTCTTTTCTGAAAGTTTGTGTGTAGCCGAATGTCACAAGGATGAGAAAACTTGCCCTGGTACTGTAGTTACAAAACCATGTGTGAGCTTTATTGATTTACAGCTTTAACACAGCGGGGATTGAACGTGCCCCCACTCTATGAAGATCAACTAACGTACTGTATGACCCGCCTATTTTGTAGGCCACAGCACTGATTGCTAACTGCAAACAAAACATGGCTTTGAATCACAGGCATCAATAAAGGATGTTTTCTGGTTGCACTGATGCTTGTAACGCTATAATGTCTTTTGATCAAAGTTTTATTGATAACATATTTGATCAATAAAACAGACTTTAACATGAATTGATGGAACATGGGATTTAATAAAATATCTGAGACGGTTTAGCCAACATTTTAGCATCAAATGCTAAGTCTTGTTTGCACTTCTAGTTGGTTGATTTTTATTTCTCTGTTTCATTTTACATAAATGAGCTCCTTCTGCTTTGGTGGCATCAATGGATCACTGGAGTTAGTTGCAATGAGAATATAATGTTGTTTGGGTGCAAATTCAATTGCATTGTTATCACAGCTGTGTGGTGTGCAAGAACAGCACCCTATGGGACCAGAGAGAGAGAGAGAACTGTGAGATGAAAGAGAGAGAAGGAGAACATGAATGAAACATTTAATGAGATGAGGAGCAAAATTACATTAGCACAGACAGAGAGAGGAGAGAGCGGTTTGCTCAGAAAGTAAATCGTTCTGCGTGCTGCAAAAGCAAGAAAGCTTCATTATCCGTCTCTGTTTAAAAGTTGCACACTTGTTAGGTAAATTCCTGAACTTTCAGTCTAAGAAGACGTGAACCACTCTGTTTCCATTTGCCATGTTTACAAATGAGAGGTTTGTAAATATTCCATAATGACTTAAGGAGCCTGCGATGGACTGGTGAGCTGTCCAGGGTGTACCCTGCCTTTTGCCCAAAGACTGCTGGGATAGACTCCAGCTTCCCTGCGACCCTTTGTTGGATTCAATGGTTAGGTTGATGAATAATTGAATGGCTAAAGGAGCACCAGTAAATATTCAAAGTCACTGAAAGACACCAGCGGCACTTGTGTGTTAGAGGCCAGTGAAATCACTGCATCTAAAATAAGTTATAACACATACACTCAACAGCCCATTTTTAAGGCACACCTTGCTGGTACCAGTTTGGACCCATTTTAACCTTCAGAACTGCCCTGAATCTTCATGGTAAAGATACAACAAGGTGTTGGAAACCTTCCTCAGAGATTTTGGCCCATACTGACATGACAATAGGCAGTCGGTGATGATTTGTCTGCACATGTCCAAAGTGTATCAAGAAAATATCCACGTCATCACACAACTACCAATCTGACCCATTGATATGAGGAAGAATGGAGCCACTTTTCTTCTTTTTTTTTTTTTTTTTTTACTAAAGCTAATCTAGCAACTAATCTAACCATTAGCTGTTTTCATTGTGACAATGCCCTTTCTGATCCTGAATATGAAATTATTATGATGATTAAGCACACTCACACTGTCTCTATCTGTCTGAAACAACCACATATGTGACAACAATGAGCCAAAGAAGAGTAAAATGTTATCAGAAGCCAATTGGAGGCAGAACTGGGCATGTGTGTACTCTTACACAGTCACACACTTACAGTACATGTAAAACACATATGAATGCTTTTACAAGAGAATAATTACTTTACTTAGAAGTTAGTTACTTTTTAATGCAATTACTAAGTTGTGTCCTTTGTCACTTTCTAGATTTGTAACTATTAAACATGCCGAATACTGGTGTTCAAAGATTGTATTCCTGCACTCCTTTTTCTTATTGGTCATTTAAATCACTGTTGCCTTTCTATCACTTCCAACCCAGTCTGCCCATTCCTCTGACGATAATGGGTGTCTTAAAATAAAAATTGATTTTCCCCAAATTGTTTTTTAAAACCTGTAAATCTGTAGAACAAAACACACACCAATCCTCCATGTCACAGTGTTTTCTCAGCTGGTCATGTGATGTCCCCTTTAAAACTCCGTTGCTATGAGCACAATGTGGAGAAAAAAAATGTCAAGTCAGCAATTGTGGGATGTGTTCCTGGGGTTTTTTTTGCGCATATGTAATTGTATTCATTCTCCATACACACAATGGAAATGATACATTTATCACATATGACTGTAGGGGGGCCTTGGGCAGAGTGATCTCACCCTGACTCAATATTAACCTTGTCTTAACTAATTAATGTAAACTAATGTACAGTGGGGTCCAGATGCTTCAAACTGAGGTGTATTTTATTCTGCTTTAAACACCAGCTATAGCAAGGTTTTCTGTAACACATGTAACAGAGGGAAAGGGGGGTTTATGAGAGAGTAAGTGCATGTGTGAATAGCTCAGGGTAGTCTGCAGCTGTAGTGAATTATGAACTGCATGCAAGTAAACAATAAAAGAAGAGTGGCCAGTGAGAATAGTGAACGCAGACTCAGGTTTTTCTTTCCAGCTCAGGCTCCCTCAGGTGCCAAAGTAGCTCCTTTCTGTGACTTTTTTTTTTTTTTACTGAATTATGAAGTTCATGCTGAAGCATTAACTGATAACCGATTGCTTACTTTTAAAAATCTGAGCACTTCCAAACAATAGAAGTGTTTATTATTTGCCTAAATAACAAGCATTTAATCAAGCTGACCTACTGTGACATCATTTTGTTTTAGTAACATATTTTTACATGCACAAACATTCACCAGCCTCATCTCTTGGCATACATCTCTAGTACCGTGTTTAATCCCCTTTTGCTTTCAAAAACCACGAAAGGTCTTCATGTATAGATTCAAAAAGTGTTGGAGAATCTCCCGTTCCACTACATCTTCAGAGTGCTCTACCAGATTGAGATCTGGTGATTGTGGAGCCCATTGGTGTAAATTGGGCTAATTATCAAGTTCAAGATGTTTTGATATTTTTGACATGGTGCATTATCCTGCTAAAGCAGCCATCAGAAGTTACTACACAGTGGTCATAAAGAGATGGATATGATCAGCTACAACACTCAGGTAGGCTATGGTGCTGAAATGATGGCCAGGTGGTACAAAAGGGTCCAAAGTGTAACATGAAAACATTCCCAAGGCCATTAGAACGGCATCGGTCCGAACTGTTGATAAAAGGGATGGATCCGTGTTAAATCGTTTATTACCTCCTACCTAGTTGGCCTGTGTGTGTGTATGTGTGTGTGTGTGTGTATTGTAGTCTCAGTTTCCTGTTGTTAGCTGACAGGAGTGGCATCTAATGTGATCTTCTGCTGCTGCAGTAGCTGTAGCTGTATCTCCTTCAACATTGGACATGTGCATTCACAGATGCTTTTTCTGAATACCTCAGTTGTTGTATTTCAGTAACTGTTGCCTTCAAAGTCTCCAGCGAGTCTGTTCATCACCCTCCACTCCCCACAACCAAGGTGTTTTGGTCCTGACGAATGCTGCAAGTGGATATTTTTCTCTTTTCAGACCATTTGCTGAAATTATAGAGATGGTTATGTGTGAAAATCTCAGTAGATCAGCAGTGTCTGAAATGCTCAGACCAGCTTGTCTGGAACAAACAATCTTGCTGGGCTCAGTAACTTAAATCTCTTTTCTTTCTTATTCTGATGCCCACTTTGAACTTCAGCAGGTCATCTTGACCATGTCAATGTTATTGAATGTATTAAATTCCTCTAATCAATACTTCATTTGGATGAAAGTGTCTAATGATTGGTGTAAAACAACAGAAGTCACGTGACTGCTAAAATGCTCCTTCTCTTAAGCTAGCAGAGAATTTTGCTAGATCCAACTGAGGAGGCAGCCTGTCTGCGCTGATATTGCCTGATTTTACACAATCCTGCACTTTTTGATCATGATATTATATAGAGATTCTGCTTTCCCTGATTTGCTGCACTCTGCTTATTTCCTGCCAAACATACAGCCATTTATTTCCTTTAAAAAAACTTTATTTCATTTAATTTTTTTTTATTGCCATCATGAATTATGTTGCATGTTGCATATATTTTAAAATGGATTCATCTTCTTACTGCAGAATTATACCAGCTCATTCTGCTGTCTTAATATTAATAACAAATCATCCAAGTTCTTGACGCTACAACTGATTCCTTGACTGGGCTTACCTGAATGCATAGCTGCCATATTTATACGTTTTGTTATCATGTTCTACATCTTCTCAGCGCCGCATCATTGCAATTCAATTACCCCTGAAATATTGCCTTTCTGCTTGTTGGGCGTGCCAAGGTTGTTCAAGTCCTCTCAGCTGCAGCTCCTGTTTACAACAGCCTGTGAAGGCGTCAGCAGCTCGGTCGCTTGGTGTGACATTAGTTATCTGTGTATTACAACTGTGATTTTAAAACACATGAAGAAGATGAGATTAAACTCTTATTGGACACCACTCAGTGGCAGAGCCGGGAAATGTGCAGTCCGGTGGCCAGGATGCATCTGTGGTCATTTTCGGTAGAGAAAACATGTCTAGAAAATGCATGGTTATTTAGCCCTTTGATGCATCATGTTTTGTAGTATTTTCATGAGTGAGGATGGTATATTTGCAATTTGGTAACTTGTGTTCATTCCTGTTTTAGTATTATGGTATTAAAAATAATAATAAAAATAGTCTTTATAGACTATGCTGCTTATGCATTGAATTCCCCAAATCCAATTTTTGAATGTTCTTTGGCAGCTTCCACTATTTTTCTACTTCATTATTTCAATTTTTATTAAATTTAATAAGGACAATATGATGTATTATGGTTCAAAAGCAAGTTATTAAATGATGTTCTGCAAGAGCTAATGTCTCTTCATTATGAAAAACCCACTGTCTCCTGTTTGTTTATGATGCACTGCTGCAGCAATGAGAGAGGTGTAATGCTATTCCTACCAATGCAGTTGATTACAATTTAAGTTACTCCTATGTGTTATTACAGCTTTTTTTTTTTTTTTTAGCTCAGACTTACAGGGAAGCTGATATCATGTCCTACCCTCAACCTGCACACAAAGAACAAAATGCTCTACAAAATGCCAAACACAGGCAAAAAATTCTGACTTACTATCTAAATACCATAAATGGATAAAACAAAATGTGCGTCCTTACTCACGCAGGGTTATATGCAGGTCAGTCTTAGCAAGGATTTAAAAGTGGCTCTTGTTGAGGCCGATCTGATTTAAAGGGTAATCCGTTTCACAGCTTAGGAGCAGCAACTGAAATTAGGTGATCCCCAATGGAGACGCCACAAGTATCTGGTCAGTTGATATAATCTTTATCTCTATGTTTTATCATGCTGATGAGTAAAGAAACTCATCAGCATGCTCGTAGCACCAGCCAATTTAACAACCAAACAAAAATCTATTCTGAAAAAAGATTGCTAATTTATAACCAATGAATGTCGGCTATACCAATCCCTTATCACTAGCAGCTAACATTGCATGTCTGGAACTGCCAATATGCATATATAGGGCTTAGCAAGTCAAAAGGTTATAATCTATTTTATTTATTATTAAGGCATTAGATCATTAACACTGATATTTATTTTATTATATTTTATTTTCTGTCCATTCCAATTTAGGCTTGTGGTGAAGCTAGAACAATTTGCATGCAAGAGCACAAATATTTTTCACACACCCACTCCTAAACAGACTTTAAAGTATCCAATTAACCATACATCTGTGTTTTTGAACTGTGGGAAGAAGCCAGAGAACCTGGAGAGAACTTGAGGAGTGCATACTCCACACAGAAAAGCCCCAGTTCAGTCCATTGCAAGGCCAATCCAGAGAGACAAACTCTGTCAAATGCTATAAAATCAAAAGTCATCTTATTTCATGTGGCCTGTCTGTGTTTTTTGTTTTTGTTTTTTTTAAAAAAAGTTTTATGGAGGATTTCAGCCAAATTGTGGTTCTTAAACAACCCTAGGAGTGTGTGTGAGCGTGAATGGTCAGTTCTCTTATGGAAACAGATGTCAGAATTCTCACTTTTTCATTAATGTTATATTCTACAATAGATTTTTTGTTTAACAGCAAGCAATGTAACTATTTCTCTCTCACTGATTAAATAAAGCCTGGTTTGGTCAAGTGTGTATTTTATTCCAGCACTGGCGCTAAGCAGCCACAAAGAACTAAATTATGATTGTTAATGACCATGATGTAATTTGCTCTGAGTACACACGTATGGTATTTCACATAAATACCGTCATGTCATTTATGAAAAGCTTGTTTAATGTACAGGCAGCCCTGCGACTACATCTGTGTAAATGAGGAATATGAACTCTGGAGTGTGTGTCTGGCCTCTAAATCTGTGTGCGCTCCACAGTTGCTGTTGTCTTACTCAGCAGCAACTGATGCATAATGTCAAACAGCATGGAAAGGAGGGGAAGACTAATTACTAGAAAGAGTTTCTGGGGTGTTTGGTTGCTGAAATACATAATTGTGTTTGTAAGGAATGTGAACACAGACAAAGAGACAAAACACAGTGATGTCAATGGAGAGTGTTACATGATGGTCTATTAATACAGCAGCAGTCTTTTATAGGTCACCGTGTGAAGACATACCCTGATACAAATCTATTTACAGTCTTTCTTCACACCCACACCTTTCACAGCTTTGGCTGTAATGTAACACTGGTTTATAACATGAATCCTGCCTTTTATTTCAGGTCATCAAATAAACAAAGTATTACAAGAGACAAGAAATTAGCTGCAGATGGAAGCCTGTAAGCAACATAAAAGTAGAAGTTTATGGTGAATACCTGATGGATCAGCTTACTGTTAAACATATATTTCATCCAATATGTCAGTTACACAAACTACAGATATTTACATCATGTATTTTGTCTATAAACAGAAAAAAAGACTTGCTGTAAATAAAAGAAACAACAATGTACGCAGTAAGTTGTAAAATAAATGTTGTTATTCAACTGTTTTCCATTACAGGAAATAATATTAGTTTAAAATGTATTTTTAATTTACTGATTAATGGGTTTTTTCTGTGGGTCATGTATTAATGAAATATTTCCTTCTATAAAAACAGGCCTAATGATTTATCTCTTTAGACAGTTAAAAGATTCAAAATTTCCTGACTAATTACATTTTTTTCCATATTTAAAAAGAAAAAAGTAAGATTTTTTTCTGTATTGTGTGAGAAAACATGTTCTCCAAATAACAAGACTCTTCTAAACTTCTGTCATTTAACCTTTAAAGAGCTGAGGTATCCCAGCTGGAGGTGTTGAGTATGAAAAGCACCAAACTAGGCCAACATGGCCATTTTAGGGATGTAACTTGAACTGTCTGTACATAAATCTCTGTAGTTTTGTTTTGCTTCACGTCATCACTGCTGGCATTTGCAGTAATTGTTTTTTAATTTGATTAAATAGTTACTTCTGTGAAGGTGAGCCTTAATTTTTTTTTATTTGTGCCATGTGCCATTGTCATAATTTCTTAAGCAGATCTCAGAAGTGTTGCTTTCACAATCAATCACACTGTGGTTGCAGAAATGCAGTTATTCTGGGTATGCATGTTGAGAGCAGAGGCTTAAAAATAGGCACAGGACTCAAAGGCTTGATTAGATGTATGTTATTTTATTCTATAAAAGATTATGCAAAAACTCACAGTTAGACAAAAAGTAAATAAAGAAATTAATAGGTTTTGGTTTTGGGACCACTGCATATTACAACTGGTCTTGTTGGAAGATGTTAATTTTTCAATTTACATTGACTTGTTGTTAGTTTGTCTATGGTTAAACGTAAAAGAAAAACACAGATCCTTACAGTTGTTAGCTTCATTATTCTCTTCTGTTTAACAGAAGAAAATAAATACTGATAAGTAACAATATTTTTAATTTGTTTAAAAAAAAACTTATCTAAGGACATTCCTATAATGTCAATAATATCTGTAATCTACATCTGAAAATGAAGTTAAATGATCCTCACCCATTGGTCATTTTTGATACTGGGCATCACAAATGAGTAAATTTTAACGTCACTGAAAAACCTCTAAATATGATGAAAAGAAATCAGTTTTGTTAGTGCAGACAAATTAAAAAATTAACGGCAACAAAAGCAGTAAATTGTTTTTGTTTTGGAGTTAACATACTCTGTATGGTGCTAACAAATAAGAATGATAAAAATTATTGAGAGGGATTCCAGATGTGCAAGGCTTCATTGTCAAGTTAAATGTATTGTATATATACCAGTATATAAGTGCACACACACACACACATGATCTGTCAGTCCCATTGTGTTAAGTAGCACAAAAATCAAGGTTGGCCTGCTGGCAGAGGAAGTTGAGGAGGAAGGTGAGTGAGTAAACAAAGGCCTCCACAAGCATGAACGGAGAGAAGCAGAACACACAAGATGAATTAATACCTATATCACTCAGATTCCCTTCACACGCCATTTTTCCTGCAGCTCTTCAGCAGATTGGCCAACCAAGTAATGAAATTCCCTGGTCACATGCGAATGATCAAGCTGCTCTAAATTAAATACATCTATAAATCAGACTGCTCTTCATTCGGGTGATGTCCTTTAAGGATGAGAAACGTAAATTAATTTAAACTGGGATGCCACAGCACGAGGAGGAAAGTGCAAAAAGCAACATATAACCAGAAGAGGAATTGTCCTGTCCGGGTGTTCAATTTCACATTTTATTATCTGCTAAAAACTTCCTCAAATGTCTGACATTAACATCACTTGCAGGATTATTCTGTTACCGGGCTTAAAAACTTAGCTTTTTCATTTGCAGTTTAGTCGTGCACAGCAATTTGTTTAGTTTTCCAGAGATATATAATACTCAGTGATGTAAAGTGGCCCCTGTCATGAGACTGCTGGCTTAATAACAAAATGGCTAACTATGGAACCACTGGCTGGCTTCTTGTCTGTCTATTTGCAGTTTACAAGTGCTTTGATTTTTTTATTTTCTGTAATCAGCACTTAGGAAAGCAGCAGTAACACAAATGAATGACATGTCTTTACTGTTTTGTAATGGCTGTTCCCAGTTGTTCCACTTTGATAATAAACAAAACATTTTGTGGGTTTACTGAACTTTATGTGAAAACTTACGTATTTATTCATCAAACTAGCTTTGAAATGGACAGTTTTGTTTTTAAATGGACTAAAAAGTATTATGTGTTTGTACCAAAGAAAAAATGTACTTGTGTCTGCAATGCGAACAGTATCAGGGTGTGTAACATCCTTGCTAACTGGTTGCCTGATGGACTGACTGGCCAGCAGCCCACCTTTTCTAGAATGTACCAACGTATTCCCATGTCCAGTCTGGTTATATTTGGAACATACTTATTACATGACTGGATTCTTTTCAGCCAGCCACTCGCTGGCTATGTGTTTGATCTATATTTGGTCAACAAAAATATCAGGTTTTTTTTTTGTCTTTAGTGTCATGTTTATAAAGTGCAAATAGTTTTTATTTCTGAAGGCAAGGCCTGAGTGTAATTGAAATGTTGTTTTGCCAGTCTGCTTTCAACTGCAGAAATGGCACAGGCTATTTCCTGGAAGCTAACTTATGCCATGCTGCCATGGAAGTACTTCCTACATATGTCGCACTGGTTGCTGCTAGACAGGCTAGAAAAACCAATGATTATGTTCAAAGACTATACAAAATCTCCTTGTGAACTGCGAAAAACTGTGTCCATGAAAGTAACAGTCATATTTTCAGTATATATTTCAGCTACATCTAATATTATTTGATAACTGAAACCAAAACTATTTTCACTCTAAACTCAGAATCTATTGATTGTATTGCCAAAACACAACTCATGTTATTAATTAAACATAAATTACAGCTGAAAAATTACAAGTTTTTATCTTGACTTACTGTTTATCCATAACAGCTAGTTAACTAGCAAACAGCTCTGTTTTGCTAGTCAGCTAGCAAACAGTTTTGTTTAGCTAAAAATGTAGACCAGAGTTTACCATTTTGATATTATGCATTACTATCGTGGATTTGCCATGTATACTCTCCTACACAAAATAACACAAGATATTTTTTTGCCACCTCACAGTTTTCCTAACTTTTGAATGTAAAGCATTTTCTTGTTAGCCTGGGCATCATTTACAAAAACCATTTGCTTTTTGAAGACATGTTACAAGCCCTACTGTCAGTGTGGGTTGTGACACATGCTGGGGAGAGTCGTAACAGTTTAACTCAGGAGTGTTTGTGAGTGTGTGTAATCGAGTCTATATGAACAAACTCTCATAACAGAACTGCTTAATGAACACCACCTGTGTGAAAAATACATCTTTCTGAAATATACACCCTTTTATACTTTTGCATAACAAAGAAGACAGAAACAGGGTCAATGTGGCATGTTTGTGTGACTTCTTAATTCAAATTGCAACATTGACAAATGAACATCATGTAACCCTTATTTCTCGTGTCGTAGCGTGTCCTGGTCTCTGTGTGGATGAAAGCGGGCTACAGTCGATAATTTCTTGTTATAATGTTTATTAACCAGACGGCAGGACAGCATTTATATCTTAGCACTTTGTGCTCACTCTATCAAAAACCTTTTCTCTAACCAAAGTCCCTCACTCTCCATCTTCCCCCCAGAAACATGGGGTGGGTTGGAACCAAAATATTTTAGCAACTATAATGAGAGAATTAATCACGGTTACAATTAGTTCAGGCTTGGTGGGCCCAAAAGCAACAAGGGAAACATTATACCCACACTTCCTTTGGATATAAGTTGCCAAATTGCTCCATGGACAACATAAATGTTATCATCCAGCATTGTATCAGAATCTGTGGCTTCAGCATTTAGCAGTTTTTTTGACAACATTTTGCTTCTTCTCCTGCTGTTTTACTTTTTGCATTGACAAACTATTTATTCTTGCATTTTTGCTTTTTCTTTTCTGTTACTTTTCCATTAGGGCTTGTTTTACTGATGTATCTGTGAGTATTTTAGACTTTCTTGTCTTACGCATCCTGACAGTAGTTTTCTTTGGCCTTGCTTTTGGAAACGGCTGTTTAGCCGAAGGACTGAATATCTGAGTTGGAGACAATCCTGAGGCGCTTTGTTCAGCTTGAGCAGAGGATGTAATGACATAATCAAGTTTGGTCAGAAGTCCCTACCTGAACTGGAGGAAAGGAGACCGTGGGCTGGAGGGGGGAGGGGTGGTGGGGTTACTTTCTTTGCAGAACTTAAAATTTTTCACCGTGAACAGTGGCTATCTAGAAAATTCAAAACCTTCTTCTCTGGGCTGACCTTTTTGTGTTTTTTAAGTGATCAAGAAATGGGATGATGTCTTCCTTTTGCTTCCATTCTGAGGCGTTATCACTTCCAGCACTCCGTAATTGCCCAATCTGAGCAAAGCATTCCTTGTAATTACGCATGCAACCTCTCTCGCTTTGACGTCATTGCACCCCTGCTTGACCCCACGATGTGCAACAATCTGGTCTGGTAACTGGACTGTTGTTATACCTGTTTTGTCCACATTCCATATGTCACTCTCATCAAAATTGTATCTCTGAATGACCTGTCCAAGACTGCTGAAGAAATGCTCCACAACTATGTGGTTAAAATTTAATGCCCATGCAAAGATGGTAACCGCTGCCATCCTCAAAAGTTCAGTTTTTATTCCAGTTTTTCACTGAATAAAAGTGATATTTCTAAGATTTCGGCCAACTAAAATTGTGATTTGCATGCGTCTCCATTGAAAGGGGTTTAGTGCAAAAGCCACAGATGTAAAATCTCATCAGTCAGATGAGATTTTAGAAGAATTGAGGCTTATGCAAGTTAGCAATCTTGTGTTTTTTATTCGAGTTTTCTACTTGCTGTACAGTGTTTACCATGGCATAATGAAACCCTTCTCAGTCTTCTTTCCCTTCCCTTCTTTCCAATTCGTTGTATTTCATTGTTTTTTTCTTTTTTTTTTTTTTTTTGCCAAAAATGATGTGGTGATGATCTGCTTAATGTTTTCATTACACTTTTGCATTTTATTTCCATATCAAAACGTCTGAAAAACCACCTCATGAGAGCGTAAAAACTTTTTGCCAATATTTTTTAGA
The DNA here is from genome assembly GCF_933228915.1 of Telmatherina bonti. Taxonomy (NCBI): domain Eukaryota; kingdom Metazoa; phylum Chordata; class Actinopteri; order Atheriniformes; family Telmatherinidae; genus Telmatherina; species Telmatherina bonti. Next base: position 12,233,793 of record NC_136610.1, on the reverse strand, counting down.
GGTTCTTTGCAATGTTGGTATTTCCATGACAGCTTTTTCATAGTGACTTGAGGTCTTGCACAATTCTAGGGGTTATAAAAACATAGCTGTCAAGCCCTGTCATCTGCTTTTATCCCATGGTTGTGGTTGTTTAATATAATATGTTACTACTAATTGATATGTACTTTTGGACCTAAAACAACGTGGAATAACACCCGAGTACATGCATACAAAAAGGCACCTACTCGTATTTTTTTTATGGCTGACTTGTTATGTGTTGATATGGAGACAGTCCATAATACTGGTGTGCCTGTCACGGTGGCTGTAGTGATGTGGACCCAAATGCAGGAGTCGGGAAGCCGGTATGCAGGAATCAGACATCATTTTAATCCATGCCAAAGTGAGGGCCAAAAACCAACAAATGAACCAGCAACAAGGAATGAAAACTGAGGAGTATAAATACACAGAACAAAACGAGACACAGGTGAAACAAATTAACTAAATGAACCCAGGTGAACTCAATAACGGGAAATCAATGAAGCTAAACAAGAACCGAGGAACTAAACAGGAAAAACTACAAAATAAAACAGGAAGCCCAAAAACAAAGCAAAGGGAAAAAACCCAAATCCTGACAGTGCCTGAGTCAAGTCAGCCAACATTTTCTCCTGCGCATCAGAGAAACCTTGTTGCTGCTCTGGTAAATGACACTGGGAAGACCACCGGATCCCTAGTCTGAGCTTCTGTAATGATTTACAGTATGTTCAATGTCACATTGGAGATTCTATGATCCTTTGCCACTGATCTGACTGACCTTCTTTGAGCCCTCATCAGATGCATGCATTGGATGCATCTGACATGTGTTTCCAGACTTGATTGTCATCATGTGAGATTGAGAAAGAAAGTAAGTTATTGAGTCCTATCTCATTCCTGTTCGGTGGAAATGGTAGCGTTACAACTCCTCTTATCTTCCAATGATACCCAACACTGTGTATCGAGAATTCTGAGCGCCTAACAATCTGTGATGCATACTTAAAAAGAAACACACACATCGTACTTAATTGGAGTTTTTCTATAATGCTTTCAAATACTTTTGAATTAGGAAATGTGAGGTGCTCTTCAGTTATTTAAACAGCAGTAACACTTGATCTTATAACAGTATTACAAACAATTTACACAGAAAAAAAAAAACTGGAAAAAAATAACATTTGTGCCAAAAATGCAATAACAATTTGGAAAGAAATGCTACATATATATATATATATATATATATATATATATATATATATATATATATATATATATATATATATATATATATATATATATATATATAATAAAACCACCCTTTTTTTTGCCCCTACACCTCCCTGTTAGAAGAGTAACTAGACCTCTTGTTATCTGAGGTCAACATGACCGACACATGACATCTGAGTTCAGCAGTTCACAGGGTTATTTTTTGATTTGCCCGGATCACAGCACAGAGCTGAAGATGTAACCTGAAATGTTAAAGGTATGCTCTCTTAATGATATACTGTACTGGCCTCCAAGACAGCCTGACACATACCAGACTGGCTCAAAGGTTGTCTGACCTGGATTACCATGTTGCTTGTTTGTTTCTTTATTTTTAAAAGATAATTTTTCCTTTAGAGGGGGTGTGGTATTTGTAGTTAAACTAATCTCTTATATCAAACACCTCATTTTCTGATCATACAAGTCTGGAAAAGAAAAGATTTTGGTTAATGTGTTAAATTTACTATTATTAATCTAGTTCAGCTTAATTGTGGTTTTTAACAAGCAGAAACATAAATACATCAAACTGACTCAGCATAGGTGTGTTTAGCGTAGACAGCAAAATTCTGCCAGATAAAATAAAACATTTCATTCATTCATTTTCCGAACCGCTTATTCCAATCGCGGGGAAGCTGGAGCCTATCCCAGCCGGCTTTGGGCGACAGGCAGGGTACACCCTGGACAGCTCGCCAGTCCATCGCAGATAAAACATTTCATTAAAGTGTAAATTGTTTCCATGATTTCATTTGTTCTCATAAGGTATTTTTTCAGTGTACAAATCTGTGCTATTGATTGTGTTTTTTAGTATTTCTAGAGCTCTACTGTAGTTCACTGTGAGACTAAGATACTGCTGATGTTCCTGCAACCTATCCCCTAATTGTCCCCTGCTTGTTTTTGCACACTTCATTTATCCAAAGTTATCTTTATGTTGGTATTTCTTATCAGGTTACAGACATTTAGGAAATTAAAAATCTGAATGTATTCCACAGTTAACCTCATTGGCTGTCTTTGTAGGTCAGAGGGTTCACTGGAAGCCTAAAATGTAAAGACACTAAAATGTGGTAACATTAGATGAGAACATCACTGAAACAGAACTTGGAATAGTTTGTTGGCATTTTAGCAATGCTGGCTTCTTTTGAAGTTACCAGCTGAGCAAATATGCAAACATAGCAGGCATAGATGATAGTAATTGCTATGAACTACCAACAATCACCTTGAATTGTGTTACATGTATGTATTGGTACTGAAATAGTGTTTCATGTGCAAAATACAAGAAAAAAATTGATGTGTTAGAGTCAAAAAACAACAAAACCCTGAGTTCACCAGGACACAAGGTTTAACATAAATCTGTTGTGTTAGACAACAAATTCCAACGAATAGGGAACTTATAACTACTTATAACTACTGTCTGAACACAGGATATAAGGTAGTTCTCTTGGGAAAGAATCTTCCTGTTTGTGTTGAAGAAGCAGATAGTCACGCTGCATTTAAGATTAGGCACAAAACCTTCCTATTTGAAATAATTTAGAATTAGGACAGGCTCTGAGTTATCCCTTTAATTATGTAGCTATAGTCTGCTTGGGGATCTCCAATCATGCCTTCAGCACCTGTCCTTACCTGGCTCTCCTTAGTCTTTCCCCTCCAAGTATGTCTGACTCCATTTTTTATCTCTAACTTGGAGTCTATTTTGTATTGTTTCCATAGTAGTTATTTCTGACTTCATGTTTTTATTGTTTATTATTGTCGTCATCCCATGTTCTCCATGCCCAAGCAGTTTTTTTCCTCTCCACAGTCCCTTTGTGCACGCTCGAGACAAGGAGATAAATTGAACTGATTTAATTAGTTTTAACCGGATTAAAATTAGATTACAAAACCACTTCAATTTCATTGGATTATAAATTAATAGAATTTATTTGACTTGAGCTTGTTTGCTTTTTAAATGCTGGAATGACTTTAATTAAACTGGTGCAAATGTTCATATTTTTTTATGTTATATTGGTACATTCATTCCTGATTTATAGACTTAATTTGATTATTATTCTACCAAATTAGTTGGAGATGTTTTGAAATTGAAAGCAAAAACATATATTGTGTTGTGTAATGTACAAGCCACATGCATTGAGATCAGCAAAAATGATGAGAAACGTTTTCCTTTAAACTCAGATTATTCCCAGTAAAGACCTTTAAGGGCTGCACGCAGCAGGCACTTGGGCTCATGTGTAAAGCACTTAGACAATCACATTCTTATAGTTCAGCATATGCTTTATACAAATCTGTGCTGAACATGGTGGATTATTAAAGTTAGAGCAAAATTATTATCAGTCTCTAACTTTCACCAAGTAATTTTGTGACTAAACTGAACCAAATTGCTGGATGAAGTGAAATTTAAGTAAGATGCAATAATGTGAAACTAAATGTAGAACTAAAGCTCTTCATATGACTTATTCCACCACCAGCCCTCCTGCCTTGCATGCCTATGGTTTTTGCACTCACAGGCAAAATTATCACAACCAGTGTTTTGATGTTGTTTTGATAGGTTATGCATTGGTTGTGGGCCTGACATTTAAAGAAAAAAAAAAAAGAAGATGACTTGGAGGAATATTTACACTAGCTCTACAGGAATCTTAACGCTAATTTGATGTGGGGGCGTGGATATTCCCAGATGGGAGGGTGTGTGGATCAAGGCTGCCTTAACAGCTGAAATAGATAAGAAGCTCTACAGAACCTCTGAATGTTGTGAACTTACAGTATCCTACCTCTCCGACTGTTATTCCAGCTGTGTTGCAGAGCAATTTTCTCAGCAGTGACACCTATCATTTGAACAGAGACTCCAGTGACTCAAGTGCCTCTAAATGGCACGTGGCATTGTATTACCTTGTGTAGTTCTCATTCTTTATTACCCACATGGGTAGAACTGATCCTCCTGAAGGTTCAAACTGGGCTTTATGAATGTGTATTTCTGAAGGTAACACAAACATATGTGTTGTTTAATCTCCTTGCAAACTTTATTACACTAATAGATGTAGCTGACAAATGTGAACCAATGCTGCCACACAGTAAATAAATAAATAAACAGTACTACGGTGTTGGTGTTTCTGTGCAACTTGGTGTAAAAGTATGCTCAAAATGCTCAGTTCTTTATTGTTCCTGCAAGATATTTTTTTAGATTATTTTACTGTAGTTATACACTGCAATTAATTCAGTGCAGTGATGCACATGATTTGGCCAGTTTGGTGTATGGGTGGCTGATGTGTTAACTTAACTGCAGTTGGATAAGTTCCTTCTTCCTATCAACAGCTTTTTAGCTCAGTGATAAAGTGTCATAGCCTCATGTTAATTCCAGCTAAGACACTGGTGCATTGTATTGTGGATGCCATTGATAACCTGCTTTGTATCGTAGAAACAATACTAGCTTTTTTACAACACAACAGTTCATGAGAACAGGTTTCCTGCTCCTGTGGTTGTGAAACATGAACCCCTTAGCTCCTCTGTGCTAAATGTAAAAACCTCACTCTTTAACCACCACTTGTGACGTTTTGAGCAAAACATTATTACATTCAAACTTGACTTCAGGCAACTAAGCGTGGCAAACAACAAAGATTGTGTGGGTTTATTTTACAATATTGTCAAATTAAGTCACAGGAAAGATTCTACTACTTTGGTCAAAGACGTCTGAGGCACGGTTTGTAGTTTTCTCTGTGCCATCATGAGCAGACTTGACTCAACTTGTGGTTTAATGACATTTTTTATATATATATATACTTGTATTTAAAAAAGCAATTTCCTTTTTCTTGCAGTACTTCCTCTGTTTTCTCTCACCCAGAAATACGCAAAATGTGCACCTATGATTGAAATTCTCTTCCCATTCAGCTCTTGTCCTTCACTGACAAAGCAAATTTAAAATCCTCACTAAAATTTAATGAGACTGAGAGACAAATCTGCAGTTCATTTAGACATACTGCAACTCTTCTGCAAGTTCACTGTTGCACAAAAGCAAGTGTGCGCAGAAGCAAGAAGTTCTTCCAACCATACTAAAACAGTGATCAGTGTTGGACTGCGTGGGATTCTCCCAGTATACAGACTGGGTTTCCCTGTGGTCTAAGATGACCATCTTAGATCCGTCGTTTGAAACCAGTCTGACAAACACACTTCTTCTGCTGTGCAGCAATGTTGTGACAAACTGAAACATTACCAGACTGTAACACAAAAATGGGGAAACTGTTTGAAGTAACCATCATGCCTGGCAAATTTTCAGAAAACTATCTCTGATGGTGACATTGTCCCTTTTGTTCACACACACACACACACACACACACACACACACACATACACAAACATGCACGCTAACGCTCCTTGCTGCTTTGGAGTGATAACATGTTTTATTTGTGCTGCATTTTCCTTTCTACTGTACGAACCTGGAGCAGCTTCAGGTCCAGAAAGTTCATAAAATAACAGCACCTCCTAAATAAATAATGCAATATTTCAGGTTTGACTCTGCCTTCTTTTGTTTTATTTACTGTTGTTTGAACTAATAAACAAAGATTCATTTGACCTAAATTTGGAAAATGTATCAAATCCCCGAAGGAAAATGATAAATTTAACTAAATGTCAGTTGACAACTAAGTCATCTAGTCGTAGGATTATGGTCCATATGATTCACATTATTCCTGTTGATAGTCACTGTGTGGACATAAACCAGTTCATGAAAATAATTACTTATTTATATGGGAAAACCAGCAGATTGCGTTGAACCGTTGGTTTAATCCCCCTTTCCAAGCATGCAGAGGTCGACTCGGACCACTTACACTAAGCCAAAGATACTTCCCGAGGAAGAAAGAGAAACACAAATTAATGACTATAACAATGTTATATATTTATACAAGTAAAAAAAAAAAAAAGAGAGAGATCAAATGAAAGGAAGTGCTCAGTGCATTATGGGACATCTACTGAGCTGCCTCGGCCTATAGCAGCATAACTGAAGGTATAGCTGAGGGTCACCAAGCCAGTATTTACTGGTTTGGTGAAGGGAAAAGGGAACGTTTAAGCTTAACCTTAAAAAGTAGAGGAGCTGTCTGCTTCCAGCCCAAACAAGGAGCTGATTCCACAGAGAGCGATCTGATAGCTGAAGGTTCTGCCTCCTATTCAATGTTCAGAAACTGTCTGAACCACATGAAAACCTGCAGTCATAGAGCTGAGTGCTTTTTTTTTTTTTTTTTTTTTTGGAAAGTATGGCACCATTGGATCTTTAGAGCTTGGTCACTAAGCGCTTCATATGTGAGGAGAAAAATTTTAAATTTTATTCTGGATTCAATAGGGACTCAATGGAGAGAAGCTAAACCTGTAGAAATGTGACCTTTTGTTAGTCGGAACATTTGCCACAGCCTTTTGGATCGGCTGGAGGCCTTTCAGGAACTGCAATAATCCAAATGCATGAGCCAGTGTTGCTGTATCACTCTAAGACAGGATGTATATTCCTGGCAATATTACGTAGGTGATAAAAGGCAGTCCTAGAAACCTGCTTTCCATGCAAATCCTGACAAAGATAACAGTAAGGAAAAAGATGCTGCATGTGGTTGTATTGATGCATTATCATTTCTGTTCTTCTTATAATAGCTGACTAACAGAGAAAGACATAAAATGCAAATGAAAAGTACTGAACTGATATTAGAACTGGTATTCCTTTTGTGTATTTTTGTTTGTTTAGGAATTTGGTTTGTTAATTAATATTGGTGTAGAATAAGGTTGCTGGGGATAGTGATATGGGGAAATGGTTTAGCTAAATCAAATCAGGTGTGTGTCTAACGGGGTATATAAGTAGTCAGTTTTGGGAGCTCGCGAGGAGAGAGAGAAAAGGGGAAAAGGATGTGAAACTGGACAATTGTTGGAAAATAAAAATGTTCATCTTTAAGGAAATCCCAGGACTGCTGATTCTGTCTACATCTGATCTTCTTCAACCTTGGACACACTACCTCTTAATTGAGCAATGATGACAAAAGCAAATGCATTTTATGTGTTATGTTAATCTTGAGCTGATGTATCCTTTTAAAACCTTTATCAGACAATATGATGATGTGCTGATATCACTGTTTGTTTTCATCTTTAAGTCCATGTAACAGTAAATGTTTTGGCTTTGTGTCAGGTGAAGTAACTTTTTCCTCAGTGTGTTTTTGAAGCTAAGTTTCAGAATGTTTTAGTTCACGCCGGACAAAATACCAAAGAAAAATCTCTTATGTATCTGTGTGTTATATAGTCAGGACACCTGACCCAAAACTCACTTGGCCCTCTGGGATCTCGCTGAGTCCCTAAAGCATCTTGATAGCTGCATGACTCAAAAACATGAGGTTATTAGTTTAGTTTTACAGCACAAACTCATTTTGTAGAAGTAATTTATTGCCAGAACTTTTCATCTCACTAACATGAGAGATGGGCGACATAAATGAAGCCAAAACAGCTCGAGATTTAGTGTTGACATGAGCACTTATCAACAGAGGAAAGGATTTATCTTACATGCTCATCAAGTGACAAAATAACTGAGGGAGAAATGAGGTAGTAGGCTCTGATCACACAACATGGAATTTGTTTTCAAACTGGCCTGCTTGGAAATCTTCTCCCTGTCTGCATGTTCAGACGCTTGTCACTGAATAGCCCTGCAAAACTCAAATGAAAGCACCAATTATGGTTGACAGTGTGTAAAAGGTACTACATTTCCAGGCGTAACATATTATTTAGTTTCGGGATGGGCATCACATTACGACAGCGCTAAATTTCTCTGTTTCTAAGAGGTAAGGTTGGGCAACAAATGTGCTATTTGAAAGTCATAAATACTGACTAAAAAACTTCAACAATCTGGATAAGAATATTTAGAAATCTGCAAACAAATAAAAAAAAAAAAACATCAAATGTTCTGTTACTTTTAATCTTCTTCCACTAGACTATTTGATTTCACCATTTAAATAACAATGAATCATCAGAGAAGCAGTCTTTGCACCCAGCGGTGGAGGATTAACATATGAAACCTTCAACACAATTTAAACCAACAATACCACAGCTGAGACAATGCCTGTGTAGTAAAAGTCATTTCTCCTGTGCCGTTCATGTCTCAAAGACTTGTGACCGAATCAGATGCTCACATTTGTCTTCACCTAAAACTGTTAGAGCCATCATAAACTTTGCCAGACAAACGACTGATAGAAATGGATGCTGCAGTTGCATAGCAACGGTGATAGGATGCTGCCACTCATGGAAATGCTTCTCAGAGAGTGGCAGAACACTGAGAATGTTCAAATCTTCAAAGTGTTTCCTCAAGTCATCGCTGTGTGTGATTTAACAAATCAATCAGAATAAAATCAGCTTCCATCTGGAGAACCATCTCTGATTTATCAATGTGTGCTTTTTAGTTTGACAGGAGGAATAAAGTGAAATTGTTGTTTGATGTTAGTTTTTTTTTTCTTGCAAAATTTGATTTTATCAGCTGAGAAATTCGTTTAATTTATATAAACCACACCAACAAAGTGGTGTTACACAAGACAAGAAGAAAACCAAACAACTTTTCTAAAAATAGCCCAAATGGCTCTAATTAGTAGTTCTAAGAGAAACAATTACTGTATTTTATAGCATTTTAGCTGCAATGACAACAACAATACAAGAGTCCTCATTAAGCTGTGGGACCCCTATGTTGTGACCCCCGGTGGCCCCACCAGACCCCACTTTGAAAAGCCGCATGTCTTTTATGTGTTGTTTGGGTAAGTGTATAAATAGAAGCGCCCCCTACAGGCGGAACGCCCTCACTTCACCTCCTCCTATACTCCACACTCTGACTCCACGGCTCCTCATTCACTAGAAGATGGCGGACTGCGCTCCACTATTAGATGAGGAACTCTCGTCCTTTGTCTTCAATTACCTGACAGAAAACTCGGGCAGCCAGGTAAGATACCGACCACTTTGGACGCACAGGACCTTGGGCTTTACAGACCGGTGTGCGTCTTCGCACGTCTCGGGTCGTGGCGCACGCTTTAGCCCGTTGATGCGAGCCTGTCGCTGGGCTTCTCAGCAGCATCTCCCCGGCACGGTGCGACCCGGCGTTTTCGGTCTACATGCATGTGTGTGTGTAGCGTGAACATCCACTCTGACTTGACGTCTGGCTTTCACGTGTCTTGGAGGAAATGCCACCAGACATCGGCGGTGTAGGATTTAATGGATGGAAAAACTAATGAATGTTTTGGTGTTGGCGATGGAAGCTTAGGACAGCCGGTGTGCTGCCGCTCGGGGAGGATTATTTGGTATGCAGGGGGGCGCTTTGGAAACTTTACATGCATTCTTTGGGGGAAGTTTTAATTTCAGTGCCGGAGACTTGTACACGTGGTGCATCTCTCAGCGCGTGGACACAGCCAGAGGACTATTATGATATTATGACATTACGGCACCAGTCATTATGATTATTAGTGATATTTATGCAGAGAAAAACGCGTGTGTGTCTTTCTGTAACAGATGCTTTTCTAGTGTGGTCGAACGAGGCATAAAAGAGGATGTTTTATTAAAAGTGTCAGCTTTGGTAGGGGTGGGGGGGCGGCACTGCAGTACATCAGAGCTGTGTAATGTTATTTATCCACTTCATTTATAAGCTGCTTGCCACGGCACGGCGGATTTAACCCGGGATCTCTGGATCTCCGCTTGGGAGAACTGGAGGCTGGTTGTTGCGCTTTAAAGTTGAGCAACACCCCAAGATTATCCATTTACGGGCTCATTAGACTATCAGCCAAAAGGGAGAGCAAAAAAAAAAAAAAAAAAAAAAAAGCAGTGCCAGGGGGATTCAGACGAGAAAACCGGCGCAATTTTCGAGCCTTTTTCGTTACCGTTTGCGTAATCGCTGCCAAGCGATTACAAAACGCGTTTTGTTCACACTTTCTTTGCTTTGGTAAACAGTGGATCCTTGGATCGGTTGTTTTATGGGGGTCATTATGACAGATTGAGTCTCTGTAGGTGGTGGTGGGGGGGTTAACGTGAGGATGGGAGGGGGTGACAGCAGCGACGCTGCAATGGAAAGAAGCGTCAAGCGAATTCAGTGAATTTTTTTTTTTTTTTTTTTTTTTTTTTTTTTTAAAGGACTCCATCTGGTAAAACACGCACCAGACCTAAGACGTGAATCTATATCCTTCAACTTAATCTCTCTCCTGGCTGTAGAATACGCGCGGGATTATTTTGGTGCACGTAAAACGCAAAACACGGTCCTGTCAGAGGGATCCGGGAGGCCGAGGGGAGTCACTGCATCACTGGGTGACATAACTGCATTGGGGTGGTTGTTTACTGGTGATAAAACAGGGGGTCATCGTGGGATGTGATGTTGCTTTCGTTCGTGTGTGGTGATGGTGGTACTGGGGGGGGGGGGGGGGGGGGGGGGGGGGGGGGGGGGGTCTGTCACAGCTGATTGGCAGCTTAAGCAGGTTAAATCAGTGTGTGGTGGGATCCAGGGAGACTGCGAGCTATTTATAAGCTGCGGCAGTGACATGTGCTGCTACATAACACAGAAGTGATCAGATGGGTAGAAATTCACCTTTGCATTCCTTTTCTCATTTCATAACACGGCTTTGTAATATTATGGTATTCATGATACTCAAATAGACTTTTATCTCCATAAAGAGCCCATAATGTCTTTGCACGTCAGTTCCATGCAGTCATAAGCAAGTCACTCTGTGCAGTGCAAAAATAATAAATGAATAATACCAAATAAATCCACATAAATGTTGAAAAAAATGCTCTTAGTTCAGGGCAAATGGGATGAAGACATAATGCACACTGTGAAACGTGTGATCGTAAAAGAAAATGTAATGTGCAGCTCCTGGAGAGAGGTGGATGCAGAATGGAAATGAGACTGTTCGCTTGTTCAAGTGTAATGTTTCTTCTCAGATCTGCACGTCTCTTTTTAAATGCTAGATTGCTGCAAAGTCTTTGGGTGGCACAAGAACAGGAAGAATAAAGTGCAACTTGAGCAGGGAATCCAGCTGAAAGGGGATATCGCTTGTTTTTTTTCTTCATGTGCAGTTAGATGAGATTATCTATTCTACAAACGCGGCATTAATATGTTAATATTTACTCATGGTTATTAAGGCATGGATGATGGTTTTCCCTCACTCTGGCTCTCTGTGTGTGTATTTATATGTGTGTGTGTGTGTGGGGGGGGGCACTTGCCCCTGCCGGCTGGTTATTGTAGTACTCTATCCTCGTGACTGGTGTTACAGAACTGTGCTGCTGCAGTCATGTGATTTGTAGTGGAGGGAGGGACGGGAGGAGGTGTTACCATGACGTAAGGAAGGATGGGCTGTCCCTTCTCCTCCTCCTGACGTGACCACTTCCTCCTCTCCGATTTTCACACACACATAGGCTATGTAAAATAAACAAGCTCCCTGCAGTTTCTCTGGTTTTTCCCTCCTGTTGTATTTATTAAATCTGCCATTAGTCCATCCCTTTTTCCTCTAGCACATATTTAAAATAAGGCTGGTTTATTTGAAAAGGAATAAATCAAAGTCTGAACTTGTTGAACTTGTTATTTATTTATGTTTGATTACAGAGTTACTTTGCAATGTGACTTTATTGCATTTTGTTGCATAACAATTAATGCCATTTAACACAACAGGTCTATCAAACATACCATTTTTGCACTGGCAGTAAATTTAATGTGCATAAAACAGTAATGTGATGGCAAATAGCCCTCATGCAGAAAGTGGTGGAAGTGGTGCCTTTCTTCAATACAACTTGTTTCTGGCATTTGAAATTGTTAAATCATGTCAGCAGACACTCTGGTTTGTTACAACACTGTTCCTAATAGAAAATAACTTAAATATTAAATAAATTATTCAAAAAAAGTTTTATTGATAGATAAACTACAAAATATGGAAGTCAGCATGAAAATGTTGGTGTGGGTTGATTCTGTATGGACATTTAATTTCTTCAGTCATCTCAATAAAAAATCTAATTGAGTTGTAGGGTGTTGTTTTAATTTAAATATTTTTAAAATAACATTAGTGAAGGTTGATATAAACAGGATCTTTTGCTAATTGAAGAAGAAAACAGATATTGTTGGGTTAAGTTGGTTGGTGCTTTTTCTGAATGAGTTTATGTCCATTAGCGTATAGAATGAATTGTGAATGAGTTTTGATGGAGACAAGACTTTGGACAACTCTTTCTAACAGTTGGAAATAATTAATTCCCCCATTTTTCTCTTGCACACCAACATATATAGACTTCTTTCTGTTTCGTATTCTTTTGTCCTTGGTTAGCCACCGTTACTTTATATGGCCTTCTGAAATAATTAATGCTTCAGTACCTAGTTTACTTGCTCCTTAATAAAACCATGACTGGATTGTAAGTGAGTGCATTTTATGCCAAACAAAATTTGGCCTTACAGTTAGTTGGGAGCAGTTTTTATTCCCAAACCATTAGCTAGCCAGCTAGTTGACTGGACATGCCAATGTAAACCACTGCTAATAAATCAATAAGTAAAGATTTTGGGATAATCATTTAAATATTGGAGTACAGGTTCAAAGGAAATAAGACTTTAAACAACTGTTTCCAAAAGTTTAAAAGAATTACCAAAAACCTCACCATTTTTCTGTCGCAGATGGCCAAGACCTTCTTTGACTTCTGTTTTAAACTTTTGTTTCTGGTTAGCAGCCATTACTGTACTTATTGTAGTAGTTAATGCTGTGTAGCCTTGCTTACTAACTCTGCATTAGTAAATGGAAACATTACCAATGTGAGTTTTATGTAAAATTTATCCTTACAGTTGGTTAGGAACACATTTTTGCTAGTTGACACACATGTTAGCCAGTAGCCTAGCTAGCTGCCTAATTCAGCTAAGATGCTAATGGTAATGTAAACCAATAAAAAGCTAACAAATCAACAAATGAAGCTTTTATTAAAAAACAAATAAAACAATGGTAACATTCTGTTAAAAAAGCAGATCTTTCTATAATATAAAGCTCATAAAATGTGATTGAAAATTTTAGCTTTTAGTTACAGGAGTGGGGACTGCAGATTGCAGATCTCTCAGCCCTCTTTCAGTGCTAATCATTGACCCGGTGTTGAGGGTCGTTCTTGGTCTGCTCAGGGGATTGACTCTGGGAAGATCAGTCCGACTTAACGTCAGTCGTCGCATCCTGCTGAAACAGGACACAACCAGCTACTGGCAACATGCTGGTAAAATATTAGCTGTGGCACATCTAGACCGGTGTGCTTTTCAGAGTGGCAGTTAAGCAACCTTGATCCAACATGCAGGAAGTCACATGTAAACTGAAAGCACACGTGTTGTTGTCCAGTGAGAGGGAAAAAGGTGAACTCAAAAAAACATTTTTACTTATGGGATCAGAATGACAGCCATCAGTGTCTCACTTTTGGTCAAATCCATGTGCGCTGAGGTCACATGCACTGTTTTTTCCCATGTCTAGTTAAGTTTGGAAGTGCAGTTAGGTGCACTAACAAGGGTCATAAAAGTTTAATTGCACAGAGAATCAAGTCATTCTTGTGATGGAAACTTTATTCCACTTCATTCTCAACAAGACGCCAAATTTACTGTAATCTGTGGTGCAAACCTTGTGAAGTTTATAAAATTATTTTCTATTAAAAAACAATCTTTACTCTCAGAAAGCCTCTCATGAGTGTCCATTAAATTGTAATTTAATTTTAGTTGCTTGATTTTGTTGATTGCATTTTGAACAACACCCACATGTGGCAGATTGGAAAGCTAGATCACGATTGCAGTCAGAACTGTGCTGCTGCTGTCAGCACTTTATCACGTAACCATAATGGTTCAGTGTTGGGGTGTGAGTGAGAATTTGTGCGCGTGAGCTCATTTTGTAACAGGCAGTCAGCTCATCCACAGGTATCAGGTGATCCTTTCCAATTTCAAATAGGAAGTTGTACAGTCCCCTACTGACCGCATTCAGGTAGATAGCTGGAATTAATCTGATATTGTTTTAATAAAACTGTTAGCGTTTTAGAGCCGCCATTTGCCCAAAGTTTAAGGGCTAAAGTTAATGTTTAGACAGGTGTGTTATTTGTTTTAATGTCGGTGTGAAAACTTGCATATAAAAAAATAAAGCAATGGAATTTCAAACTACATAAGGTTCTTTAGAGTTCCTTTCCAAGAAGTTAAAGCATAAGTTTTGTTGATGAAGGGTGATGAATATAATTTAAATTGGACTGTGACAAAGGCAAGTAAAGGCCCCAGGCTGCCAAGGCGACAAACAGATAAGCAGGGGGTATAAATATCAAGGCTTTAAAGATCCCAGGAGTGATGGATACAGGTGTTATTGGCAGTGACTGGGATTTACTCTGTGCCAGGCACAGGCAGACATGCTCTCTTCACTTGTTAGCCCCTCAGCTCACGGATTCAGACTTTTTCTTTCATCCTCCCCCGCATTTCCTTCGTTGGATTTCTCTCCATCGGTCCATGTTATATTTCCAAACTGCGTGCCATTATCTTGCACGCCGTTTTGGTCCTGTTTGTCTGAGTCGTGATGTGCAGTGCTGCAGTGCAATGTGTTCAGCCTGCAGCCCCACAGTGACTCACCTGTCCTTTCTTTTACTGTGCACCACACACACACACACACACACATATGCAGGCATCACTTGGATATATTTCTTTGAGCATGCATATACAGCACAAAACACAGTATTTTGATTAAATGTCTAAAATAGCTTCATTGACCCTTATAATTGACATGATTTAGATATTTCTGAAGTATGCACGCGGCTGCAATCAGTGCAGGAGTCTTTAGTAAACTGGTCAAAGGCCAGTGTGTCAAGACATTGTGTCAGACGACAGAACAATTTGTCCCTCTGACATAATCTGGAGGGTTAGACAGGACTTTGGCTGTCTGGATCAGATTTTTGCTTAAACAAAGTGCTAACATTGTTTGGTTTAGACCGTACTCTCTGTATTATTGCTGCGGAGGCCTAACTCTGGCAGTTGTGGGCATTTTTTAAGGCCTAGCTTATCTTAAGTGTGTGTAGATGGACAGCTGATGTCCACCATGCTTGTGTGTCAGTGCTGGCACTGGGAATATGGTTGTTTCCTCCCAAATCCCTCTGAGGTTCATCAGACATCCGGCTCAGACAACAACCCTCCCCACCCATCCGTGTGTGTCTGTGTGTGTGCGTCATAAAGTTGCATGTGCGCATACATCTTTCAGCATGTCACATGTGGGGTTGTGCTGTTACTAGCTAATATGTTAGCAGAGGCTGGTGAGGGGGGGCGTTCTCAACAATTAATTATGTTGTGACTCATTAGCTGCTCACTCGGACTCTCTGGGTTTACATCTACATTTATGCTGGACTGAATTTCATCTTTTTTTACCTTTCGTTGTTGGCAAAAGTCAACGATTATTTTCTGGTGCTTTTCTTTGCATTTGTTTGCTTTAGTAAGAAGTCTGTAGTGCCGTTTTACAGCTGAGATGTTGCAGTTGAGTGACTTGCATTAGAGTTTACAGGATGCCTGTGGTTGGTGGAAAGTGACGGAGTAATTGTTTAACTTCCCCCTGTGTGTGAGAAAATGGTGCCTGATTAAGTCACAGGTTTTCCAACAACAATTAAAATAAACAAACAGCAGTTTTAAAGTAATTTTAAACTTTTCCAGGCAATTTTCCATTCTGCCTCTGACCATTTGAAATGGGCTTTGATCCAGAAAAATGACAGTTTTTTTTTTTGTTCACATTTGGCTACTACTTTGCCTGATAGAGCTTTAACCTGAATTTGTGGATTGCACTGTGAATTGTGTTCAGAACAGTGATTTCTGGAAGTGTTCCTGAGCCCACGCTGTGATTTTCTTTACGGAACCATACCTATTTTTGATGCAGTGTAGACCGAAGATCCTGACCATTTAATTTTGAAATTTAGCCATGTCCCCAGGCGCACAGGGATTCCTCCAAATTCTCTAAATCTATATAATATTGACTGTAGATGGTGGGATCCTCAAATTCTTTGTCTACATTGTGAACATTTTTCTGACATTGTTTCAGTGTATTAAATGCGTCTAGTCTCAAACTGGTGAATCTATGTCCATCTTTACATTCAACTGTTACGTATCCATATATTCCACTCATTTGCAAGTCTTGTCCACACTGCTTGCATGCAGTTTTGCTGTAATGCAGTTGTGCATTTGCTGTAATCAGTTCAGAAGTTATTAAAATGCATCAATTAAAGATATTTTTCTCCTTAATAACAATGTATCAGATTGAATTGAATTAAGACTTCACTAACATTGCAGGTATAGTGAGGGGAAGAGGTTGACGATTACTAAAGATATGCAGGCTCATTTAGTATTTGCTAACAGTCATGGGACTCAGTTTAGATCAATGCATCAGTCTTAATCAATGGAAAAGTTGCAGTTTTTTGTGTTTTCTGTGTGTTGCTTCATCTTTGGCTTGTGTACAGAACAGTACCATTCTTCGGCAGAGGTAACCTTTAGCCTAGTTACCAAACAGGGATAAATAGGGCTTACAGTGCTGCATGTTTCTGGAAAAACATGGCTTTACAATATTTCTTCATTTGATTGGTTTAAATCAAGGCAACATCAGAGTAACCTCAGCATGGTTTCTGCTTTGAGCCTGTCATTATGCACTATTCTGCAGCTTGGGTCCTTATTCCAATCTGAAATGTATTGGCTCATGATTCATTTGTCGTAGTGCTGCAGCTTATTTGATTTGACAGTTTAGTCACTAATCTGACTTCATTGCTTCAAAGTAAGTCATGGTGGAATAAAAGCCTACAGGGAATGGGAGCAGGGCATGTCAGAGGTCACATTGCCTGTGGAAGAAGCTGGGGACTGCTGCGGAATCTCTAAATCCAGTTTTCATCCCGTCCTGCTTACATGCAGCAGGATTTCCTAACAGTCCGTCTTCCCCCCGAGGTGAAGCAGCACTCAACCATGCAAAGTGAACAACACACAATGGCTTGCTCACATTTATTGTAGCGAGAGTGAGAGGAAAAGAGAAAGAGCCAGGGGAGAAAAAAAAAAAAAAAACCTCCTACAGCAAAGAGCCACCAGTGAGTGACGGTATTATTAGGTATTCCTCGACTGCCTTGTGCCACCTCAATTTATATGAAAATCTATTCGCTTTTTCCGCCAGGTTGTTGCTGCTCTCACTCAAACCGGAGTTTGATGTGAACATGTAAATTTCTCCTCCATCCCTTGGCATCTCATCTTTCCTCTCCCTGTGCAAGCTATGGCTTTTAATACAGATTACACACTTTACAGTCAGTACTGTGAGTCACTGTTATCACCTCTCATCAGATCTTCCTGCTTCTTATTTATGCATCTTATTGTCATACATTTTCATTCTCCAAAAGTAGATTTGCACCTTTATTTGGGGTGCGTTCATTGTAAAATCAGCCTTTACATACTGTTTTATCTTCCTGTGGACGGGACAGATCTGCCATCCCCTCCAAGCTGCATGAACCAGTTTGTATTTTTATGTTTTGGGGTTAGAATAAAAATAATGTTGCTATGGGATTTACTCATTTGGAACTAAGTTGAATTTGTTCATTAGAAGAAATGGCAGTGTTCTGCTTAATTGATTACACTGATAAAGCCATTAAAAGTGGCAGAAACTAGCTTATTTATTTATGCTTTTGCTGTCGCCGTGGGGCTTCTGGACTTGACTTTGGAGATTTTTCACCAGATTCCGACACTGAGAGACTCAAACAGTTTAACCAAGACATTTTTCAACGAGTTGGTTTACCCCGAGATTAATTGTTACCCCTCTACCAGATGATAGCTTGCTTGGATTGTCTGCTTGATGTTGACTTTATTATGTTCTCGTGGGACCACAAACTAATTATAAACAAAGGCGATGTGTTTTCAGGAAATTTTCTTTTAGTGTAAAGCTAGTTGTTTCATTCCAGCTCTTTGGGCATTAGGTTATTTTGCCTGAGAAGGACTTGGAGGCTTAAGTAGGGAGTGGAGCCCAGTGGGAGCCCGAAAGACAATTTCTGCTTTGTGACCCATAACATGTTAATCTGCTCATACACTGCAGCCTTCTACTCATCCTTAACATAGCATAATTGTCTAAAAATCAGCACAGTTAGGATGCTTTCTATTTATTCAGCCTAAATATTGTAGTAGGGAGTCTTTTCTGCAGGAAGGAATATATCACGTGTATTTTTTTTCTTTAGATGGTCGATGAAGTGGCCTTGTGTTGAGTGCAAAAGATCCATTCTTCTATGCATGCTCAATAACATACTAGGGTGCCAGCGGAGAGTGTGTATATATTTCATATGTTTGCTCTGGGGAAATGATGCATGCATACATCCCTCATCTGTATTCCTTCTCATGTCTTGGGCCTTTTTTCTTTATTCCCAAACACAAATGTTAAAGTTTGTCTATATGTATGTCACATGTCCCAACCTAACCTTTAGTAGAGATTTGTATTCATCACAAGGCTGTGTTGATAGTGTCAACATGAACAGAAGTGAGACTGTCATCCTTTTGCACACAAAGACACACGTGTATTGTAGCTTTGCACAACACCAAAGGATTGGAGGGGTTTGAAGGAGAGGGAGTCCAATCTCATGTAGGGAACCGAGAGCTAGCTGGCTGCCCTATTTCTTTAAAGCTCTTCTTCTCTGTTACCTGATTTATCACGGGGGCAGCCACCTGGGAAATGTCTTATTTTAAGGCAAAAAGAGTATACTGAGGGTTATGTCTCTTTCAGAAATCTCAGATTAGAAGAAGATAGAAGGA
Organism: Telmatherina bonti; assembly: GCF_933228915.1. NCBI lineage: Eukaryota > Metazoa > Chordata > Actinopteri > Atheriniformes > Telmatherinidae > Telmatherina > Telmatherina bonti. Next base: position 12,214,790 of record NC_136610.1, on the reverse strand, counting down.
CACTGGGAATCCTTTGACACCATAACCTGGATGAACAAATGCCTAAAAACTCATTTTTTTAAGTCTGCTAGCAAAAATGTAAATATCAGATGGTCTTTTACTTTCTCAATAATCCAGCTGGCCTGCAGGATTAATGTTTGTGATTATGACTCATACTCCACAACTTTGAGGATTACAAGGTGCTTTCACGGGTAAAGCCATCATGTGGCTTCTTTAAACAGTTTTCTGCAGGGGTTGAAGAGGCATCATCACTGCAAATCTTACTGTCAAGACTTACAGCACAGCCTCCTGTGTTTGTCCTTTCTATGCCTGTTTGATCGTAGTGGTGGTAGAGGGAGTACACACAATGTAGCCATATTAATAGTGTCAGTCAAGAGTGCAGCTCTCTTTTTTTATTTACATTGATGACATTTCTATGTGTTGCAAATGAGATGTTGTGCTGGAGCTGACTGCTCCAAGCTGGAAGCAGTCAGTAGGGTTAAGGCTTTGCAGCTTAGTGATGCATTCAATGCCTCAACTCGCCCTGGACTTCAGGGCGAATCCCTTCAACTCTGATAGCACCAGCTGCATATCATATCTGATAAATGTGATGGCAGAAACTAGACATGAAAAACAAAAATTTGTTATCAGCTCTGATTTGAAAGGTTTTGAACATTTACAACCGTATCTTTTAAAGCTTACTTATGACAAGAAGAGTTGCCTTGAAATTGCATTGCACGCTGGTATCCTGAGAAATTTGAACACTGCATGATATTTTGTAAGCAACCTTTTTTCTTCAAAAAGAAAAAGGATGTGTGATGATTTAGGTTCTGTGAAAAGACATTGTTATGCCTACAGAGGATTTTTTTCTTAACTAATCAGTGACTCCATGTTATGACTTGATATAGTCTAAGCATGTCTGAAACCTATGTCGCAATAAACAAATGAAGTTTGATCTGTACCGTTGTCGGATAAAGACAGCTGCTTTTTACTTGAAGGAAGAAGACACAATTTTCTTCCACATTCTGTTTCTAAGATCCTTTCCAGTTGTTTAAATAGAGTAGGTTTTCTTGCTAGTGCCTGCTGTTGTAGCAATCCCTGTTTTCTACTTAAGGATAAATGCCACCCCAAGTATAGACAATTAAAAATCTTAACAAATATCTAGTGTAAACTGGATTTCAGTTGGAAAGCATAAAAGCAAGTGGACGTAGCATTTAATGTACCAATAGAACATGTTCCCCCTCTTTCGCCAGGGGGCCTAAAACATGGCAGAAGGACAATTATCTTTCCACTGTAAGAATGAAAATAAATATGTGGTAAGTAAAGTTAGTAAGTAAGTAAATAAAATTTGATATGAATGCATGTTTAATGATGTGGAAGATTATGACATGCTAGCTCCATAAAATGTGACATTGCTTGAATAGTTAACACAATGCAGTTATGCTGAATGAACACTGATAAAATGGCTGATTGGGTTAAAAGTTATTGTTTTCCAGTTATCAATGTGGTTTAGGGTGAGGGTATCTTGAGTTTTTGTGATTGAAGCCTTACATTTGTAGATTAATAAACACAACTGACTCTAAGTCAATTACTTCATACATTCTAGATCATTCTTTAAAAAGGCTTCATGTGTCACATGTGCCACCTTTTTCCTTGTATGTGACCCCCCTCATAAAATTTTCTAGATACGCCCCTGTTTCTAGTGAATCAAGTGATTGCACATTTTCTGTGATGCTTACAGTCAGTCCTTTTTTATTTTCTTATCATAGTCAAATTGTCAGCTTGGTTTTCATTAGCAATAGTGGAAGAAGTAACAATGGCCGTACAACATGTCAGTTTTAGCAGTAGGAGTGTCATCATGTGACTGTTTGAGCAAATCGGTTGGATTTAGGAGTCAGACAAACCGTCTTAGTCTCAACAGAATGACAGTTGGTTTATCTATACTATACAATTTACCACCGAGCATACGTGTGTGTGTTACGGAGAGAGTGTGTGTGTGTGTGTGTTACGGAGAGAGTGTGTGAGCAAGAGAAAGAGAGGGAGGAAGAGGGAGAAAGAGTTTTTGTTGGTTCATGAGTGTGAGAGTTCTCAAGGGCACTAGTGTAAATGAGAGAAAAGGTTAAAGGAAATTTCCATGGCATGGTGTAAGTGAGCACAGGGACAAAAGGACAAGCACACAATCTCTCTCTCACACACACACACACACACACACACATGCCAGCAAGGCATATAGCTGTGGCAACCATGTGCCATGGGAAAGCAAGCACAGACTGGTGTGAACATGCACCTTTATATGCAGTCGCAGGTAGCTGCAGTTACCTGAAAACTTCTCTTGAGCAGTACAACATTATTGGATTTAGTTCATTGGAATAAATAACAAACACACACACACACATAAACATACACACACACTGACTCAAGCTCACACACTTCAACTCAGCAGCTCTCCTCTTCCATTACTCCTTTTTTAAAAGCTATTTGATGTTATTTTTAGATCATGTTGCTTCCGCAGATAAAAAGCACATTAATGTGTGTGTATCCTTGTATGCATGTGTTTCTGTGTGTGTCCGTGTTAAAGCGGGGTGCCAGTGAGTGTTATAAATAGATTGTTTGGCACTGATGTGCACTCATCAGTGTCAAATCACATACAGTTGACTTGTGTTCAATCTCAGGTTCAGTCATAATTACTAGAAGAAGTCCACGTGGGTTCCTGAATCCTTCTGCAGCCGGCAACACACAAGAAACAATCGATTATACGCTTTGGAGAAAGTTAGCAAGCACAATCTAATGCACTTACTCATCATAACTTAATAAATCGTCGCTCCTTTTAGGTTTAAAACTCAATCACTCGATATGGTGACATATTCCCCTGATAGTCTCATGTAATTTCACTGATAACTCATGATGATAAACACATGTGGCGTTGCCGCGGCAGGCTCAGGGGAGGCTCTGCAGAGCTTAGAGATGGAAAGTTTATAGATGTGCGTGTTATGTTTAAGTGTGTGAGTCATGCAAGTTGATTGTAAGCGAACAGGCTTCTACCTGCTTTTAGGTGAGGAAGTGCGAGGTGGGCGAGGCCGATGATGTCCGTTGGGATTCAAATAAAAACACTAAACACACTCTTACAGTTGTATGCCCTCACATGCCAAAAATTGCATGCGATTGCACACAACCATAAAAAAAAAAAGTGTCCTGCTTGTTTTCAATCAGTAACTTTCCACTGCTGCCTCTTGTTTGTGTGTGTTTTTATTTCTTCCTTCTCCTGTACCAGGCCATGATTTGTTCTCACCTCTTTCTTCATTCATCTACCTCTCACTCATTGACCATCTTCCCAAAGGCAGCTTAGGCTTGCGTGACCGCAGCTCACTGCCATGTTGATATGGCATTACACACACACGCGCGCGCACACACTATACATGCATGAAGTGCTGCATGCGCATCCATATTCACCGCAGCACAAGAGCATACTGTAAGCTTTCCCCCCCCTGCATGATAATTGCAACGCTGCTCCCAGCAGCTGTGCAATCAGCAAACACAATAGCTGACAGTGTTACTTTTGTCTGATCAAATGGAAAATGTCTGTGAAATTCTGCAAGGATATATTTATTTGAAATGCAATATCTGAGTCAAATCTTTCAAAACAGATGTACTTGCATGAATGCAATACAGTTAGGTCTTAGTCTTGAAAGAAGCTACATTGGTTTTACAGTAAAGTCTCACATATTAAACAATTACTACACTTTCATGGCTCCAAAATCTGCCTTTTTTTGTGATCAAAACATGCATTTTTGTGAAATCTCTACATCCTCAAGGCCAAAATGTAAGCATGTCATGTTATGAGCTGTGTTGATGGGGCTCTCTGGCAGATGCTGCGTAGATTGATCCAGTCATTTCTCACCTACTGTTGCGTTTGTCTCTTTAATCAGAAAATTGAGACATGCCTCTGGGGAGCATCAGGTTCAGGTTAATGAGGAAATGATTTCTAATCAACTCCGACTTGTTATTAATGCGTGCAGTCCCTCTCTCCTACACCCTCAGGCTGTCTGCAGTCGGCAAATATCCAGTCACCATCAACAGATTAGGAATGAGTGGTGTCTTGTTGATTGCACTCAGGAAATATTGACACACCCCTGCTGTGGTGCGGGGCGCATTTCTTTTTCTTGCACAGCAAGGTGGTGGTGATGGTGGGGAGGGTGGTCGAGTGGGGGTGGAGGGTTGTTGAAACCCGGAATGACGTGTATGATGCAATATGGGTAATACACCAAATCCTTTCACGGTGAGTGTGTTTAGACACGCTTGTGGCTGCAGGCACTTGAAGAAGTTATTGTTTTTAAGTGCGATGATTTTGCACATTTTGGAATTGTGTGTGTGTGTGTGTGTGTGTGTGTGTGTTGCTGTAGTTTCTGTGTCTCTCCTGCTGGTTGCTAAAAGCAAAGCGAGCACTTTCAAAATGTTCGATTTGAGTGACTGAAAGCTGCAGAACAGGTCAACCCGTACAACCTTTAATGTCACCTTGCTATTTAAATGATCCTTTGGGTTCAGGACTTACAGCTCGAGTCAGTCTCAGCTGGGGGTCTGACAATGATCAATGAGCCAATAACACTGAGTAAGGAGTAAGCTTTACATTATATCCTGTATATCTGGCTTTTAATGTATATTCCTGACATTGATATTGTAGTTGTGTTTTTGGGATTAAATATGATTGAAGGTTAGTGTGTTATATATATTTAGTCCACAGTCAAACTGAATCAAAAGTGCATCACAAAGCAGACAAATGTTTAATTATTATTCACTGGATTGACATATTGTGACAACTTTGTGGTTTACACCCCTAGTTTCAGCCTTAACTCAGCTATAGGTAGTAACTTATTGCTATGTTTTGCTTTAGGTTAGCTTAAAAATTTCCTGTAGATTTGGGATGTCAGGTAAAATATACAGACAGTGTGTTGTATCTGGATGCTAAATTTAAATGTCGTTGTTATAGTTTTGATTTGGTCAGATTTAATTGCTCCAGAGTCGATGCTGAATAAAGTTAGATTTGGACTGTGACACAACATTAAATACCCGTATGTATATGAGAACAAGTGGCTCCAATTAAAGCTCATGCATAATGAATAGTGCTGAGTTATATTTTTATTCTTTGAACTGTTTGGGATATTTATGGTTGGGTATGCACTGTGCTGATTTGATTGTCAAATATTGAGGAAGCAGACTTTGAAGCAGTTTTGTTAGACATCGTTTTGAGCAAAGGAGCAGAATCTGACCTTTATCTCCTGCAGCTATCGGCTGTGATTTTTTAGAACTACCTTTCTAGGAAGTGAAGCTTACACAGCTTCTGCACTAAAGCAAAAAAAAAACAAAAAACAACAAAGTCCTAAACACCTAATATTTATGAATGTTGAACAATCCTAATTATATTTGCTACTGTTTTCTTTTCATCCCAAGAAAATAGGCCAACGTTTTTACTCTAAGGACTGGAATTAATGTTCAGTCAAAAGTGGGGGGGTTGCGTAATGCTAGTTCGTCCACAATTTGAAGCCGAGCTAATCAGTAAGCCTAAGAAAAGCAACATTTCACCCTGTTGTAGACGTCTACGCAGAGAAGTGGCCATTTATGGCAGTGGCTTCTTCTGTAAGTTTAAATAGGCTAATTAGTAAAGCCCCGGAAAGCCCTTTATGGCTATTTTAGTGGTAGCAGATTGACAAGAAGCTCTGCAAAGTCTCGCTGTTTCCTGCAGGGTAAAGCATGCAAATGTGAATGCTTTGCTGCTGCTGCAGTTCACATCTAAGCTATCAAGTTGGTTTGCTTTATTTGTCCATGAGACATCGACTTAATCTCCTCGTGAATCCCATCTGAGCCTGACTGACTACTATATCCCAGTTGGTGTGTGTGCGCTGCAGTGGAAATCAGGCCATATAGAGAAGTCCATTGCTTCCTCTTTCATTTAAACTTGGATGCATGAATGAGCCTTGTTTGGTGCTGCAGCACAACTCATACAAGCTGGAAAGCTTTGTTTCACCCAGTTTGGCTCAGTGTCAGAGCACTGGGTAATGCCACTTTACATCCATGCCTTCCTTTTGGCTCTTACGGCCATATTGCCTGACGATGTTGTAGACCGCCTACTAGGAAGTCTGAATGATCACCCTGTGTATATGTGTGTGTTCTGGTCCCACTAGAATGGCAACCTTGGTCTGGCTCATTAGTGCTGTTGCCAGCAGCTGAATGAGGAGGCGAACACCTCGGAAACCAACAGCCAAAAGCTTTTCCTCAGCCTTCTGTGTTTCCCAACTCGCTCGATGTGTGTTTCTCTGTTGAGACTTCCTGCACACCACAACACATCACCAATACAGATTCGTAGCTGTCAAATACAAGGGATGCTCTTCCTCCCCCTCACTGCAGGTGCATTTGAGAGATTGGTTAATAAGAAAAAGAAGTCAGATTCTGTATTAAGCCTTGCTGTCTCATGTAGTTGTTTTAGCGTAAACGGAGACCTCCTGAGTGATTTAACGCCTCCCTTTGGCAGCCATGTTGGAGGCTGTTCCAGTTCTGAAAAAGATTGTGCAGCTCATCTGAGCCGAAGGGTAGATTCGCTGAATTGTGAAGGTAAATAAGTCATTTAGAGGTAACAGAACTGAACAAAAATAACTTGTCTGACAAGTTGTTTCAAATCTGAAACCACAAAGAAAGAACAAGGTTAACAATACGATGGACCACAAAATATAAACGCTGAAAACTTTGCTAAACGATAGAAAGACAACTGACACACTGTATCAAACTGACATATTTCGATTTCGAGTTGTCTAAAACCCGACTGGATTGACTGGAAGCCAACCTGCCTCCTTTCCTCCTGTATGGAAAGACTGCTGAGATGACTAACACTTGCATAACAGCATCCTACACACACTTTTGAGCTCACACTGTAGCACACTCACACACTTTACGGCTCGTCAAAACGCCCACCATCTTGCAAACGCTCAAAAAGACCGACTATGTCTCCATAATTCAACCCCGTTTTTTCCTCGAGTGGTTGAGATGTCTCTCTGTGTCTGTGTGTGTGTGTGTGTGTGTGTGTGTGTGTGTGTTTGTGTGTGTGTGTGTGTGAGAGAGAGAGAAAATCAAACAGTTGCAAGTGTTTTATTATGTCGGATATGTGCTCGCTTCTCATTTTAAACTTTGCAAACATACTCTGCAGTGCGTGATTGTGCATAAAAGACAGTCTCATAATAGAAGGAGATGGCGGCATGAAGGTCATCCTGCCACTATAAACACGATCTCATGCACACACACACTTGCGTACAAGGCCTCACATCAGCTGCCTGTGTGTTATTTACTGCAACATTTTCAGAGCTTACCCACAACCTGTGCTCTGTCCGAGTATGTATGTATGTATGTGTGTGTGTGTGTGTGTGTGTGTGTGTGTGTGGCGCAGGGTGTGTGCATGTGTGAAGGCCAGTTCCAGTCTGCCAGGTGAAAGATTTGCTGCAGGCATGTTGTCAGGGAGAGCCACTAAACCAAAGCAGGTGCTACCTGACAGAAAGAAAATGAATATTTTTCTAACACCCATAAGGAGTTTTCCGCCTCCAGCCAACACATCAAATTAGTGATAAGACATTTGACAAATATTGATCATTGAGATAAAATTATAAATAGAAATTGCTCTCCTTTCTTGTTAAATTATTGGGTAATGAGAGATCTTGGACGTAAAGAAGCACTGGTATCATTTTTCCGTCACATGATTCAGGGTCTTCTCCATATAGCGTGGCATTAAAACAGCATGAAAGCTAAAACCTGCAGGTTTTATTGGAAATTATAACTTTTTTCTTGTATTAATAAACCTTTCTTAGTTAAACTCTTTTGGCACACATCTTGAAATGACTGAAATCATTATGTTTTATTGCATCAACTAGACAGAGAGCTGTTAAGAGTTGGTCTGAAGGCAGTAAACTGTGCTGTGTAAACATGTAGTTACATCTCATTTCCTTATAAACTTACTTCCAAGTAAGTTACAGTTTCTTGTAATCATTAAAAATGGTCTTAGGCAATATATCTGCAGGTATTTAAAGTATTTCTTTAGACATTTATCAGTTTTTGTTCACCACGCTTTATATTCAGTAATTGTATCACAGTATTTATAGAAGCATTTTTTTGTTTGTTTGTTCTTAAGCCACAGAAAACTGACAAATGAATCATTTAAGCACTTAAAAGGTTTATAAATCCAGATGTGAACCAGCTGATTTTATACAACAACAACGTTTTGCGCACTTGGAAATTGGACGAGTGAGGTACAAATAAAGATGCGTCAGGCCTGAAAACCATCTAAAGCAAATGAATACGATCTAACGGTACATCTACGTAGAAATAGTCTCCATGTGAAGGTGGCTGTTTGGTCATTTTAAGGAAACATGGAGAAAAGGCTGAAAAGGAGCATCAGGTCTGATGGACAGGTGAACTGTCTCCAGAGCCTGGATCTCATTATTGTTAAAGCACTGACAGCATCATCATGACAGAGAAGATCCAAAAACAAGCTTGATATCGTGTCGCCCAAAGACTACTGAAGGAAATCACAAGATGATTCAGACTGCGATGAAGAAAAGCTGCTCAGACTTTTTAACCTCTCTGGAATGGTGTAAACTCTTTCCTCCACTTTGTATTTCCATTTATTGCACATCTCAGTAAATCTCTGCACTTATTTCCTGGTTCTTTTTATTTCATAAAGAAATGAGGAGTGGTTCAGGACTTTGACACACACGCAGACGCACATCTTTCATCCAGCCTTAATGGATTAATGAGTAAAGAAAGCAGCTGTGGATAAAATAACACCCTCACATTTGAGATGGACGTTTGTCAGATGTGTGTTTTAACGACACTCGTCGCCTTTATTCCATTTGGGATATCTGGCAGAGGAAAGGTAGATGCAGCAGATCACAGATGAATAAAGCATGTGTGTGTTTGTGTGGTTGTGACTGTCAAATAAAAGGAAATGCTACTGTATAGTTTGTGTGTGTGTGTGTAAATGCAGTGTGTTTCTGCTTTAGTGTGTCTTTGCAGACCAGGCTGACTATAATGGAAAAATAAAAGAGCATGCACTGTGCACAGTGTGTGTGTGTGTGTGTTCATGTCTGTGAGAGATTCAGAGAGGAAGCAGATCTTTTGATGGGACAGCTGGGAAGTTCAAAGCCCGTGAGGCTTTGCATCTGAGGATGAACACACACACACAGCCTCTCAGAAGCAGGTTCACTTTCCACTGAGCTGTATTTAAAGATAAACCAGGAGGTCAAAGGTCGGCATCCAAAGTCCATGTCTTTGTTTCTGTCTCTTTCTTCTCTGCCTAATATGGATCTGCTGCTGCATGAGACTCTCCGTTACATGTGTCCGCCAGCGCCGAGGCCACACGCGCAAACATAGCACACAAATACACGTAAAAAAAACACGATTCTCACTGGAAAGGTGAATATTTATATTTGTGGATGACTTTCTCTGAAATAATGAAATAATGTCACTTTAGACATTTCTGAAACTAGAATCCATCAAATCTTATTTAACTTTTATGGTGTTTTATGCGTTTTGCTTTCTTGTCCACCTGTCATCTTTCTTTTTATTCCTTTTCTTCTCAACCCCCCCCCCCCCCCCCCCCCCGTTACGTATTCCTCCAGAAAGCCTCTCCTTTTTCACTCTTCTCCCTCTGGCTGGTCTTGTTTAAACTATATTTTAAAAGCATGTTTCAAACATTTGTGGGATTGGTAGATTTGTCCTGTTTTTTTCCACGGTGAAACCTCTGCCATCAGGACTGCGCGGCATTTTCATAAAATGGTGCGTAGCATTTCACGGCACTGGCTGAGATTATTTATAACCCGAGTTTACAGCCAGGTGCATTTCTTTGTCTTTTGATTAATTAACACTGGAACAACATTGTTATCTTTTAAATACATAAATAAAAAAAAAAGTCATTCTTTGTGTTGCTGCAAAAGCTTTTTCAGCCTTTTTACCCAGCAACACTGAAAAAAAAAAACTAATTCAATTTATTTTGCTTTGATCGGACTTTTTCCTCTTTTTTTCTCATGTAAAATTCAATCATGGATGTTTACAGTTCAAAGTGTGTTTTTTTTTTTCTTGCAGGGAATAAGAATTGTAGACTATTTTTAGGTAAAAATGATGTACTTGGCTGCAGAAAGTGATAAAAATGTCTCCAGGTTGTTCCAAATGTTCAGTGACATTTCAGAGGTTGGACTGATATGTCGCGGTGTGTTTGACTGGAACCTGCAGAGCGTTGCAACTGGTTGTGCTGGACTAATTCTGTATGTGTTAAGCCACTAAGCTGGGTTATCTGCTCACATTTGGCTAAGCAGCCTGGTCTGCTGTAACGTCTGGATCTCTGCAGGTGGAAAGTAGAAACATTGCTCCCTCTCTCCGTCCTCGCTAGTCAGTCTGCGAGGAGCGACTGGACAATATAAACAATATAAACCCTTCCTAACTCTTCACTTATTTCCTTCCTTTCCAGCCTGGAAGTTGACACCAAATGCAGTGTTGAATTGGTGGAAAATAATCCTGAAATAAGAAACTTTTCAATTTAAAATTTAGAAGAAGCGGTAAGGGAAGAGGTTGGAGGATCAGGATATGAGGAAGTTTGTCTTCAGTTTATTTGAGAGTTGTGGAAAGATATGAAGACAGAGAACAGAAGGAAAATGGCAAACAAGGGAACAAGACAGTGAGTTTAGCTGGATCCCTCGTCTTTGTCATGAAACGAGTTGAAATGTCACCGTATTAGAGGAAAATGTTAAGGACACGTATATTTGTTCTTTAATCACGTCTGCGTTCAACAGAACTCCTCAGACATGAGGATGTGTTTTATTGTTTTGTGTGGGAGTGTGTGTCTGGTGTGCACGTGTATGGCGATGATGATGTGTCACCCCTGACGTTTCTCACTCTGCTGAAGGACGGAGTCGCCGATTGAACTGGTCCTCCTCCATCGCTTCTGCGTGTGTGTGCGTGAGTCCAACAAAGTGCCAGAGTGGAAGTGATTTGTATCTTTGTGCATTTTCATGCTGGTAATAAACCGTATTCACGGATGTGGATGTGTCTTCACCTTGTCAAGTGCAGCTTTTGAAGCAGAGGTTTTACTTAAACGGTCACTCTAAATTGTGTGTATGGTTATTAGTCTCATTTGTCTCTGCGTCGACTCTCACCTCAGTCCTGATAGCAGCGGGGATGGGCTCCGGCGCCGATTTATGACCCTGAACAGGATATAATAAATGCACCAGCTAACTGCAGTCGCTTTGACCTGGCAGAAATCTACAGCAGGAGCTGCCAGTGTTCCTCTAAAATAACCATCAGAGTCATCCCAATCATCTCCATCTGAGAGGAGGAAGTGCTTTATAAGTCATGGGCCTTGTGATTCTGCTTTGACTGACTGACGTGCCCTTTAACAGCATACTTACTCACCAACTGTTTCATACCTCCGGCTACATAAACTACGGAGTTTTTACTGGGAGTGTTTGTGTCCAGTGGCCACATATATGTGTATATACGGTTATATACGCACGTGCAAGCATTTCTAGTCGCCTTGTCTGAACCTGAGAAGGGTGAACGAGGTCAGTGGTCAAGGTTCTGTACATTCTGTATATTCTGGTAATGCATGCCAGCTCTCCACTTCACTTTGTATCATGTGCATCTGTGTCAGCAGTAAAAGCTCCACAGTAAGTGGATGTGTTAATGCCTGCAGAGGCTTTTGTTTTTTTTTTGTTTTTTTTTGTGCATGTGTGTTTCCCGTCCACCTGGTGGCTGTCCCGACAGTGATGGATGGAACAGGCTTCAGAGTGAGGGCTGCATCTGCCGTCACCTTTCTGCTGCTCATACACGCACGCACTTAGAGATTATTTATAACCGCATATGTGCATGTGTTTATGTGGGGAAGAAGCGAGCAATAGGAGGGGGGGTATATATTTTAACACATTGCTATTTTGGCATGGGATTTCCTTTTGTACCTCGAAGACATACCTACAAATCTCCTGTTATTTGCACGTTTGGAAAGTCACCATCTCCTGAAAACCTGGTCCACCTGGTGGAGAAAGGAATGTTAAAGCAGACAAAAAATGGGATCTTTAAGACCCAAAGTCCAGCTTTTAGCAACCTAGTCATGCATGTTGCAGCATGAGGCATGGCCAGCATGTACAGAATTTTCCAGAAGCTTCTTTGGATTCAAGAGCCGGTTGCTTGTATCCTTCGCACGTCTGAATGTTTGTTGTTTGGTTGCATAAGAGTAGCATCCAAATGATTAGAGGTGGTTCCGCTCAAATTGGATCTTAAATGAGAATATTGTCATTTCCAGTTACAGCCCATTCCGTCTCCCAACATCTAGTTTACATCTGCTTTGGCCTTTGTGCTGCACATTCCCTTTGTAATTGGATCTGTTTGGTTTTAATTTGACTGCATGTTAACTTCTGACATCCTTCCCTTTCAGTGGTAAGTTTGCACCTTCTCAGAGTTTTAGAAGCAGCGTAGAAAGTTATTGGTTGATGTGTTACATTGCTGTACATGCAAGGCAGAAACGATTCAGTGCATCATCAGACTACATTACAGGCTTTAAAGCACCACATAATGCCGCTTCTGTAGGTTTCCCTCCTGTCTATCTGGGCTAATCACAATGTTCTGACAGAAAAGGAACATTTCCTTAGCCATCAGAGCTCTGGTAGGAACAAAACAAAAATCAGACAGAGCCTATGATGCCATTGAAATGCATGATCTGACAAAAAAAAAAAAACATCTTCGGGTTTGAACCCAGTCCAGCAGCAGCTTACATCTTTGCACCACCAAAAGCACAACTTGTGTTCTTGTTAAATAAATTACAAGTAAATCAATAAAATGTTTCCAAACACGGCCCGTGACGTGCGATAAAATGTGCACATAATCCCCGGACCTTTCCCAACCAGATGTCCATGAAAAGCTCCATTGAAGTTAAGAAACAGTGATGAGGAAAATAATTAGGGGGCATGATGTTTTACGCAAGCAAAGCGAGCTAAATCTGAGGGTCAGGACAAAAGCTCTTACGTTACAAGGTTGATGAAAGAATGGTAAAAGTAATTTCATTCAGATGATCTTGCCTAATATAATCCTCTGTTACTTTTGTCTAATGAAATCATCTGGGGGAAATAAATTTGATTAAACTGGATCTCAAGCACAAGAGTTTCCATTAAGTCCAGCAGATATGGGTTCTGATTGAAAACAATCAACAGGTGCTGGAGTTTCAGCCCAGTTTGCATAAAATCCCGTCATATGCTGGCAGCTTTCAACCTGTTTGCATGTTTTATTTTTTTAAAAATGACTGAGCAAAGTGGAAATGCAGAAGTTTCTTCAGTTAGATAAATGAGCAAACCTGACTCAGAACAGAATTGAACCATTTTTCTCTTGGATCAAGTCGATGTTCATCTGTCTTCTTTCACACTTTGCTGTCCAGTAATGGAGCAATGCAAACATTTTGTAATATTTACAAACTGATCTTTCACAGCTGGCCTTCGGAGTACATATACGGCACCCTTGGTGTGGATCACTTGCTTCTTCTGGAGTCTATAAATAAAAGAGAGACTCCCAGAGAAGAGGTTACGCAGCATCAAGCTGAATGAAAAGATTCCCGGCGTAGCTCTGCTTTTATCAGCATGTTACTCCTGCAGGTACAGCAGGCAGCGCTACGGAGAGCAGAGGCGGGTCTCGCTGCGCCGGCCGCATGCTATATTTATAGCTGCACTGTTTCCATGCTAAGCTCTCACATGTTGTACTGCATAGCAGCATATGGTGCATCCGCCGCCACCGCCGCCGAGCGTCCTTCAGACGAGGAGCACTTTGCCCTTCATGACTGCTGCATATCAGCAGATATGGACAGCAGAGAAGGGAGGAGCGGCAAAACAAAAAGGCGGCGATGAGGTGACTGGGAAAAGGGGCAAAGAGGAGGGATAGTAAAAAGAGAGGAGAGATTATAACGGGTAAAGTAAAGGGGGAAATAAAAATAAAAAAAACAGTTAGAGGGGAATGAGTTCAAGAGTGGATGAAGATGTTAGAGTGGTAAGGAAACCGACGAAGAGGCAGGAACGACTGGAAAGGTTTGAGTGGAGGAGAGGAAACGAGGATGCAAAAGAAGTACAGAGATGGGAAAGGAGAGGAGTAGCGTGTGGAGAGAGAGAAGGATGGAGAGAAGTGGACTTAATGCGTTTTCTTCATCTTGTTTAAAGCGTGGTCGCCGGGAAGGTCTGCCTCGCTGCATTTGAATGCGAGACTGGCTCGCTTTGTGTCAAGCAGTTGGCCTCGGCTCACACTTTCTGCCTCTTTTCACTTTCACGTGTTGACCCCCCCCCATCCCAGTGTGTGTGTATGTACCATCGTGTTTGTGTGGTTGTATGCTGTGGGTCGTTTGAGGACGACGTGGTCTGCCAACATCATCTTCTTCTTCACCACTTTTCCTGCAGATTTGAACGAGAGGGGAGATGATTAATTGTGTTTATGCATGTATGCACAAGCGTGTGTGTTTGTCTGCTTGGGGGCCGGTTCTGCTATGCTTTCTGTCTCCAAGGAGACGCAGGAGGCGAGAGGAGCAGCCAACATGGTGTAGTAAACCCAGGAAATGTCACCGTCTCTGTGTGAGGTTTTTGGGATGGGGATACGGGGGTGTTAAGGGCGATCCTTTACCTGCTTTATTTGTTGCGGTTGCCTAGCAACTCTGTGTTTGCATCCTTAATCAGTACTTGGGGGGGGGGGGGGGGGTGATGCTTGGTCACACAGGTAACCAGGTGCATTTGGGCTGGTGAGGTGTGCTGAAGTGTGTGACCAAGAGATTAAATTTTAAGAGTTAAATTTTACACCTGCTCATCTTGCAGATAATTCCCTCCTCATGTCATTCAGTCGCTCCGATCGCCCGCCCCATCCTCTCCCTTCGCTTCTTCTCTAGCTCAGCCAACAGTCCAGCTGCGTCACAGCTTTGTTGCCTCATTAGAATAAGTATGTGTGAGAGATTTACTGCTACTAATTTAACCTGAAGTGTCTGAACGGTGAGGTTCACACAAATTCCCGTCGAGTCTTTCAAGACTTCAGAAATTGCGTTTACTTTGGTGAAAGCTGTTTTCACGAGCTGATGAATTAGCGTCATTTGCTTAGTCTAATTTGTGAGTTAATTTTTGTAACTTAAAGCACCGATGAGTCATGCTGTTTGATAAAAAATGGGTTGCAGTACGTCGAATTTCTTTAGTTTTTTCACCAAGTAAGACAATTAATCTATAAATAAATAAACACAAGCTTCCTTCAGTAGAATGCCTTCCATGTGCAAAGATATGAAGAGCATCTCTACAGAGATTTAAGTTCAGTGCCAATGGAATATATCATACTTATTTTTTTAACGATCTTATCCCCATGTTGGCCGGTGGGCTAAGCAGAGGGTGGTCCATGGTTTACATGAATGCATTATGAACTGGTTAAACATGCTATCACCCTGTTTTAAGTCATTTTGATTTTATATGAGGGATAGAAAATGAATATGTAGAAGCTCAAACCATGCTGGACTCCCCTCCACACTCCATCAGAACTAATGAAATGTCTTCATTAATTCTGAATGAAACCTGGTGGGGCTCTCTTTGCTTCCTCAGCAGGGTCCCTCGCTCTTAAAGCTCAGTCATTCCCACCTTGTAGCTGTTCAACAAACTCTTATTTGGGTCCTGAGTTGAGTCTGGATTGAGCTGAAAAGACGACTGCGTGTGTTCGATGTGGCAACACACATTGAGCCGGTCAAGTGGACTGAAGCGTCGCCTTCTTCTCGTAGTGGGTAATGAAGCTGTCGGAACCATCTCAGAAAGTTTCCTGCGATGGCCCACTGGGATGTAGGGAAGTTGCCCCTGGTAACGCTTTTCCTCCTTGGGTTAATGAAACATTGACCACGATCCAAACTTTATTTCTATCACGCTGCTTCGCAGCAGTTTTGTTCTCTGAAAACAGACTTGAAGGCGTTTCACGGGGCAGTTAGGGATGAATCCTCCCTGCCTCCCTGGTTCACACTGCTCTTCGTGAACAAACCTGTACAGGTGATTTATTTATTTTCATGCACTTGGAGTTTTTACTTTGCTTTGATCAAACAGAAAAAAAAAAAAAAAAAAACTAAACACACAATAAGAAAAATGTCCTTTGCTTGCCTAAAGAGTTCCAGGTTGTTTAAAATCCTCATTGAGGCAAATTAGCTATCAAACTGTCGTCTCTTCTGCAGCTGACTCAAGTGCCATAATTAGCATTGTGTACAAAATGAGTCTGTGTGTGTGTGTGTGTGTGTGTGTGTGTGTGTGTGTGTGTGTGCGCGCGTGTGTGGATGAGGAGAGTTAAAGGTTTGCATTGGCATGCTTCCAGTGGTAGGAATTACAGCTCATCCCAACAATGCCTCTTAATGACCAGACGGGTGTGTGAACCTGCAGAATAAGATGTTTCTTTTCAGCATTTCTTTTCATAGTTATGTGTGTGTTTGTGTTCAAAAGTACCAATTTGAATTGTTTATTACTCTTAAGTTTTATATGAACCTCTTCTGTAGACTTCCACACACATTTTGCTCTGACTTTTTGCCTCTTTCCACTATAAATACCTGTATTGGCCTTCTTATGATGCTGAATACAACCCAAGACGTACAAAACTAGAGTTAATTTCTTTTTTAGTATACAAATGAAACCAAGTACAACTGGAAAAAAATAAAACAATGATGTTCGGCTGCTAAAACCAGGTTCCAAAGCATGTTATTGAGGTGTAATAAGCACTTCTTGCCATGCTACCTGATCCAGATCATTCAAGAATGGGACAGATCGCTAGCGTTCTTAAGCGGATCCGGATCTTTCTTCGGTGACATGTCACAAATGTGACCCATTTGGAAATCCTGCCAAAGTTTCCTCAGTACTTAGCAGACTTATCATGGTTGGCTCACCCAGTAATCCTCCTGCGTATACACCCCACCAGTTATGCACACACGCATGTTTAAATGAATTTTCCTACCTTTCCTGTAACATTTCCATACTGAATGGAAGGAAATCCAAAATTTGCATGAGCTATGTTAAATGCAAGATGATTTGATCTTTTTGTTTTATTTTAATAGTCAATAAAACTTTTTTTTACAGGGTTAAATGTTTGCAGATGATGCATTTCGTTTCCTGGGTTACAATAAAAGATGGCGTTAGTCTGAGGTAGTTGCTACTACTTGACTTCAGTGTTCTTGGTGTCACTCAGTCTTGCAGTTCTGTTTGACTTTGTCCTTGGTAAAGCTTTTTGAAGCCCACGAGCCAAAATCAGGCTGAAGATTAGCCGTGTAAAGGTCGAGTTGTACCCTTTAGCTGAAACCAGGTTGCACGCCTCATTTAGGCTTGCGGAAGAAACCAGGCTAAAGATTCCTCCTGCAGGCTGAAGGGTGTTAGCTCTTTAAAAGACAAAAATTGGCGCAAAAAAAAACGAGCTGACGTTGTGATCGTGTACGTGATCAGCTGGCGGTTTTGTCGGCCAATCAACACGCTCGATGGGAGTGATGCTGCAGAAACATGTCGCTGGAAAAAGTTGCTGGTGTGCGATTGTCATGAGAACAGATGGCACCGCCGTCTGTCTCCGTCTTAACGAGATACTGATGAGAGGAGTCAGTTAACATCCACACACATACACACACACTTCCCCTGCCTTGTTTGTGTGTTTCCGTGGGTGTGTGTGCGCTGCAAATCGGTGTGTTCAATGTCTCCTCCCGTTTTGTTGTAAGCATATACCTACTTATCCGTGTGAGTTGCTTATTGCTCTGAGCCTCCTCTGTTCTGCTTCCTCTGAGACAACAGGAGGCATTGCTGACTCACATTATCCACCACTATACACACGCACACACACACACACACACACACACACACACACAACAGCGGCAATAAGACTGGCTGGAAAACACACTGCTATAGCTTTTTCTGATAGAAAATCAAACCAGTTCTGATTGAAGGTTTTTTTTTTTTCAGACTTCTAGTCAAAGACAATCACACTCCGCAGAGAAAAACATCAGTTGCGTGTAGCAGTGTGTGTGTACGATAAAGGGTCAAGACTTGAAAAACACATACTTTACAGAACGATGGGCCACTGTCTACACTTGAATGCATCTGATAGACAATCTGCCTCTCTCATGATACATTTGGAAGATGTGGTGGAAATAAGGGCGGTGGTAGTGTTTGGGGGGGGGGCACGTTGAATAGAAAGGCTGAATTCTGCATAGAATGAGCTTGTAGTTGAGTCTGACATTGAAAATGCAGAGTCAGAGGAGGGATGGGCAGTTGTTTTGGACTCTGTGGTGCACTGATGCAGCACCCAGCCTGCTAGAGATGACTAAAATTAATTTCTGGTGAGTTTTCAAGGCATTTTCTCTTTTTGTGTGGGATTGTTTCTTCTTAGGTTTTTTTCAAACTAAATACTTTTTTTTCTACTCATTGAGTCCTTGAGAGTTTTTTTTTCAGTACCTGAAGAAATGAGGAAAGGAGAGCAGTCAATTCATATGAGGAAGGCCGGTTCTGTTTGGACCACATTTGCCAACAACCCAACACTTTTAGTTGGTTTACTGGCATATTTAGCTCAACTTAGTCTTTATTGGGAGTAACAATCCAAAAGCAATAAAAAAAGTCACATTTCTATTGTAAAGAAAGGAAAACAGAGTAAACTGGAAAACTCACAGTTTTATTCAAACTTCTGTTTGTTAATTAGATTTATGTCTTTTAAACTTTTAAGCTTGGAATGAAAGGAAATACTGTTTTTCTTTTAAAAGCCCAAAAAGATTTATTTGCGTTCAACTACAAAATTCACACAATTTATTAGTGAGAAGCTGCATGTGCAGCTCCCAGAGTACAATTTGGCTCGATAGCAGTGTGAGCAGGAGAGTCGTGATCATCGTGTGTTCTGGCAGCTAAATGGAATAGAGATGCTTTCTATTCTCACCTAAACTGACCCTCAGTCTGACAGAACACAACGTTCTGCTCAGGCGTCGTCATCTGGAAGTAAATCTGAAAGATGTGAGTGGATGGATGTCAGGGGAGGGTAGTAGCTGCTGCTGCTGCCTTTAATGTTTCATGGTTCTGCTGTTTGGTGTGTCGTGTGTGTGTGTGTGTGTGTGTGTGTGTGTGTGTGTGTGTGGGGGGGGGTTAGGGGGTGTACAGACTCCACTCGCTCTACCCTACTTAAAAACAATAAAAAAAAAAACCTCTCAAGTGCAATTTGGAGTTTTGTGCGTGTGTGTGTGTGTGTGTTTTATGTCAGCATCTGAAGAAGAGGAAATGTCATTTTACCAGCTGTTTTACACACAGCTAAACCACTGATGTGTGAATTTGAGGTCTCTGTGTGCGTCGGATGCAGGGATTTACAAGCCTTGCACTTCTTTATTACAGCTCTGGATGATTCCAGAGACATGTATAGATGGAGAAGAAACAGGGAAGTCATGGGGAGGCAGGAAAAACTGAAGCAGTGATACATAAACATCTCTTTATAGAATTTAGAAGGAAAGAAATAATAAAAAAAACCAAACAAGTCTTGTATTTTTAGTTTGCAAATCGTATTTTGAAGCTCCTGGCAGTATGTTGGGATTTGACAGATTTCCAGTTTAAAATGCTGACATTTTTAACACGTCTGTTATTCTACCTGCTCAGACTCTATTTGAACTGTAGCAGTGAAGTCAAATAAAGGCCTAAAGCTTATAGTTCCTTGATCTTCTGAACGGGTAGCATCCACCAGAATTGATGCCACATAACTTTAGACCAGTTTCAGTATTTAATGCAGTTCAGAGCTGCAGGGAGTACAGACCAATAGGGGCTCTATAAGCATCTTGTTTTACCCACCAGATCCTAAAGCAAACATAAAAGCAAAGTAAAAGAATGCAGATGAATGTGCCGCCTCTGACATCCACCGCAGTAAGCCCAGCGCACCTCATGTGTCAGTGAACATATCTATGGTTCTACATGTATGTTAGACTTCGCTAGTTATGGACCGTCTCCTCAAATCAGGGGTGTCATTCATGTTTTTCTATGTCATTCATTTTTTTTAATGTTTTTTTTTTTTTTTTTTTAACTTGGTGCAAATCCAAGTCATTAAAGGTGGAGTATGTAAGATTTTCAATATTTAAAAAAAAAAAAAAAAATTAACTAAAAAATAACTACAATCATAATTAGATAGTTTTTTTCTAAATATGTAGGTTCCAGTCTGTCCATATTTGATGTGTTATTAAATTACAAGTTTAATTAATGACAAAGATTCTTCTTAAATGTTTGCCTACCAGTAAAAAAAAAAAATTGCTTTTTGTCATTTGTCATTAATTAAACTTGTAATTTAATAATGCATCAAATATGAACAGACTGGAACCTACATGTGCAAAAAACTTTCTAATTATGATTGTAGTTATTTTATTAGTTAATTTATTTTGAAAATATTTAAAATCTTACATACTCCACCATTAAAGATTGGAAACCTCATTATGAGTCCAGTCCCAACAGCATGCAGTTTAAAACTGAGGCCAGAGGAGCATTTCTCAAATTAAAAACAACTCAAACCTGCACAATACTGAATATATAAGTAAAAGCTTCTGCTTTGGTTTGAGATAGTGATGTGTAATCAGTGTATGATTATCACAGCATGGTGTCTGACCATCTAAGGGCAACGACGCAGTGTGTACTTGCACAGTTTTGCAGGTTTGACTTGTTTTTGGTGAAAATCGGCCCTACTCTGGTCATAATTAGCTTTGTGAGGTTGTCCAAACTGAGAGCTCTCTGACCACTTCTCTTTGGTGGTAAAACAATGACAATTCATACACTTTCCCCACATGTGTGTATACTTCAAAGTAGCCATTCCAGACAGTTCTTCAACTCTTCAGGTAAACGGAGTGAAAAATAGAAAGCGAAACAAAACTCGGTCTGAACCGTCTCACTTGGGTCCCTAATCCAAAAACCGAGATCCCATTGGATGATTTTTAATTCGGATCCTAAATGTTGAGAGCTTTTTGTCCTGTAAGGCTGCTTCCTGCTGCATGATGGGACTGTGTAGTTTTATGTGACACACCTGCTACCAGTTTGGATTGGGTTGGGTTCAGTTGAGGTCATAGCCACGTGGCACTTAAAACACAACACTTACCTAGATCTTCTCTGCAATACAAGGCCATTTATTCAGAGGGAGAGAAAAAATAGATTTGAATAATTAATCTTGCGCCTTTCCCTAAACATAAAACGCATCATTTCCTGTTCAGCCGACTGTTTTTTTTCCTTGAAAAACACCTCCGGGCTCGGGGCTTTCATGCGTTGCGTACAGTGTGGAGCTGCTAATGCGCATCGGAGGACATTTATCTGGATCAGGAAGTTGCTGGATTACCATAACGGTGCAGAGAAGCAGATTGTGGCTGAATAATGTCTTTTAATGTGCAGAATCAGCTGGGTGAGCGCTGCAGCTGTAATTGCTGCTCCTAGCCAGAGTGTGTGACATCTGTGCTAGTTTTTGACTGTGTGTTTCCTCTGTAATTGTGTGTTTTTATGGGAAGTGCAGCAACCCCTGCAGACTAATATACATACACAGCTGTTTGCTGTAAATCACACATCAGTATTTATGATGAGAACGCGGACAAGTGTCCTGTGTCTTTTTGACCAAACTCTGAGCTAGGGCATCAGAAGAAATGACCTTTTCCAGTATTTCAGACTCACAATCGCAGCAAAAAATAATTAAATAGTCAAATCAGAGGCGAGCGTTGCGACACCTCAAGTAGCCACTGCCTGGCAAGTCCCAAAATATTGTGCATGTTGGAGGAGATTATGAGAGCTTGTGAGTGCAACTTGGAACAGCTGTTAGTCGCCATGTCCTTTCAACCTGCATGCACACACACACACACACACACACACACACACACACACACACACACACACACACACACACACACACACAACAACCAAGACCCCAACCGTCCAGTGTAAAGGTCAGATGGCCACCTCACCGGGCCATGCTTTAGTTACAAAACAAACCCGCCCGCTGTGTCAGACTGGAGGAGGAGGGAGGGGGGGGGGGGGGGGGGGTACAGTGACAGCCAAAAAAGTTTCCCTCTATGGCTCACACACACTCACACTCACACACACACACGCACACACACAGGAAAGAATGGTGACGAGTTAGATGAGTGTTTTTTATGATCCAATATCAGATTGTCTTACACCTTAGATTTCTTTCTTTATTCTACTTTACTTGTTTTATTTGCATCATATAAAAACAACCAAGCAACAAGAGAACAGGTTTTGCAGGTGAAATAAAAAGCCCTTGTAGGGTTACAGGATATCTCACCTTAACTTACGTTCTTATTTTTTTCCTCCAACGTGAAAGCAGTTGTGATTTTCAGAGTGACGTGCTGGTCATTGTCCTTCTGATGTTTGAAAGTCTGCCTCTCGTTGCGGTGGAGCATCTCCCCCGAGGACGAGAGACAGAGAGACAGATGACGACTATTGCTGCGAAAACAACTTCCATATTTAGCCTCAGACGAAGAGAGGCGAACTGAGGAGATATCCTGTGAGAGGCAGATTAACAAAGGAGGAGTGCTGGCTGGAAGCCTCTGAAAGTGTTCGTCCCACAGAAAATCGCTGCGTAACTTTTTCAATCAGGGGCAGAAACGAAGGCTACAAACAGCCAACAGTGTAGATGTGATGGGAATGAAGTGTTGTGTTTAGGGGACTTTAGTGAAGTGTGCACTTATATTAAGCCAACAATGAAGACAAAAATGTTCTTCCCTCTCTTCTTCTCTTTGTCTTGCTTCGCCCTGCCAGTATCGATTTTTCTTAATGAATGCTTGTCAGACGGCAGACTGTTAAGAAACTTCTCTTCGTTCCTCTTGTGACCTCTGTTTCTCTGACTTTTTCTTTCAGCCGTGCACCCTCATCCTCCTGCAGAAAGTTCAAAAGTTTAAAGATCTTAGAAAATAATTACTCTGAAGAAGAAGAAATGTCGTGAAAGCATTTTCTGCGGTGACCTCTTCAGCTCCACAAATTTAACTTTATTCTTTGCTTTAACTTAACTTTATTCTGAATTACTAGTAACTCATTCGATCATAAGCTTTTCCTGTTAGTTTAGTCACTGATTACCTTATTATGATGTAATTACATACACTCATCTTCATTTTCTTAGGCACACTTTAGCTACTACCAGGTTGCGTCCCATTTTGCCTTCAGAACTGACTTATTGTTTTTGGAAACGTAGATTCAGCAGAGTGTTGGAAACATTCCTCAAAGACATGATGGCATTAAACAGTTGCTGCAGGTTTGTCAGCTGCACATGGATGATAAGAATCTCCCGTTCCACCACATCCCAAAGCTGCTCTATTGGACTGAGATCTGTTGATCATGGAGGCCTTTGGAGTACGGTGAACTGTCAAGTTTAAGAAACCAGTTGGAGATGATGTGAGCTTTGTGACATTGTGCATTATTCTGCTGGAAGTGGATGTTGCTTGATACGCTGTGGTCATAAAGAGATGAGCATGGTTAGTAATGATACTCTGGTAGGCTGTGGTTGGTAAACTATGCAACGTTGGGGAAGCAAAATGTTAAAAGTAAATGATCAATGCTGTCACCCATCAGACCAGGCTATGTGTTTCTATCCTCTATTGTCCAGTCTTGGTGAGTCTGTCTGAACTATAGCCCAAATTTCCAGTTCTGAGCTGGCAGGAGTGGTACCAGGTGTGGTATTCTACTGGTGTAGCTGCTTTAAGGCTGGACAATGAAGTATTTCATGCTTTGGTTGGAAACATTGGAAATGTTGCCTTTCCATCATCTCCATCCAGTCTGGCCATTGTCCTCTGACCTTTAACACCAACAAGGCACTTTTATTCTGAAGGCATCTCCCTTTCTGTAAACCGTACAAAATGGATCTGCAGATGTATAGATCACAAACCAGATGTATTAAATGTAACATTCAAGGCTAATGGGTTGTTTGGACATGACTTACAATATAGTGTCAAATTTTTGTCCATATAGATTATTTGCTTTCCAGCTCAAGAAATAATTTAAACAGTCTCTTAGTAAAGGCTTTGGCTGAGATTATACATTCTCCCGACTCAGCCAGTTTTCTTTTTTTCCAGGTAGCAAATTGGTTGACCTGACTGTAATCTCTCTAAACTCTACTTCCTGTGTCGCAAGCAGTTCTTGTGGCCCGAAGAAGTCAGGTGAAGGTAGCGTAGGGCATTCCTTCTATGGTTCCAATGGTGACCCGCCTGTTCATGACATCTCCTCTGCAAGGGTTGCTCTGAAGCACGGCAAAGAGGCAGGAGAAGGCACATGCAAACTGTGTTTGTTTTTAAAAAAAAAAAAAAAAAAAAAAAAAAAAAAATATATATATATATATATATATATATATATATATATATATATATAAAAAGTTGAAATAATTTTGAGAATCATGAAGAAAACTTGTGCTGACAGTTTCCTAAAAAAAAAAAAAAAAAAAGCTGCTTCATTTTTGTACATAAATTATGAATTTATTGCCTCTAGGCAGCCATTAGTTTCTGTTCATTTCAGAATAAAGATAAACTTGTCCAGACTGAGTAGAAAAAGGTGATCCATCATCGACATGTGCTGTGTTAGTTCAGGTTATTAATGTGTGGTGATGCAGGTTAAAGCAGCAACTGAAACTATTAGCATTGTTGCATTCAGGTGCTCCTAGGAAAGGGAAATAAATAGATAAAAAGACTGTGATGAAAACCAATCTGGCAGTGTTGCATGACTTAGACTGCTGCTTCTTTCTTTCTTTGCTTCTGTAAATGTCTTTCTCCCTCTGACTCTGTTTTTTTCTCCTCTCCAGTGAGTTGATCTCTTTGCACAATTAGGAAGTCGTGACTGGATGGATGCGGGAGGGATGGGGGAGTTGAAAAGGGAGTGGTTGGGGAGAGAGAAATGGGTGTGCCGCGATGCTCCGTTTCACCTCTCTGCTTTGCATCACAGTGCTCTGAAAAAAAAGGATGGAGAGGAGAGGAATAAAGAGCAGGGAACTGGTCTGGAGAAGCTGAAAGAAATGAGAAACAATGGCAGAGTGGAAAGAAGAGATAGAGTTTAAATATGTAATGAAGGGATGGAGTGGAGGGGAAGGAGGGACGGGGGAGGAGTTAAGATGGGAGGGCAAGTTTGCAGACGCACCGAGCGCTGAATGAGAATGAGATGGTCCACACACACACACACACACACACGATCACGATGCATCTGCTAGATGAGCCATTAGATCAGGTGACCGAGGTCTGGTCCATTACCTTTTACCTGCTTCTCTTCCCTCCTTCTCCGTGTCCTTTAATTTTATCACCTCTCCCCCTCTTCTGATGACACAAAACTGTTTTTTTTTCTTCATTTTCCTTCTTTCTACCTTTCTTTCTGTCCTTTAGCCCAGCCCCCCATCCTTCCTTCATTGGAGTGTTAGCTAATGAAACTCGTCACCATTCGCTGTAACGGGGCGACCGCAATACAGAACGGCCATAAATCAACCTGTGTGTGTGTGTGTGTGTGTGTGTGTGGCCATTTTGTTTCATCACTGTGTCATAAGTGCTTAATCTGCCTGGATACAGTACCTGAATCTCACACACATACACACTGATCATGGGCTGTGACACAAGGACAGAAACCGAAGGAGACACTTAAACCCTGAAGTTGCCTCAAGCTTTCAAGCTGAGGTAGAACCACCTACAGCTGCCGCTGTGCGTGTGTCAAATATGTGAGTGTGTGTGTGTGTGAGTGTAACATTGGACACCTTCTGTCACTGTCTCTTTGTAAAGGACAACCACAGATAGACCGGTTGTCCCCCACTGCAGACTGTGTTTGCATCTGCAAATATAATTTTGACGCCTTGGGAAAAATGGGAGTGGTGTGCAGTCCCATGTGTGGATGTTTTTCATTTATGTGTGTGTGTGTGAGAAAGCTGCCAGCAGGTTTATCCTTCAGATGTCTTTCATTCCACCTGTTGAGCTGCAGTTTAAGTTGAATTCCCCGACCAATCTCCCGACTTAAAAGACCAAATCAAACACAGAATGACTCATTTGCTTCAGCAGACCCTCCACTCCCATTTCGCATCTCTGCACCAGCGTCTCATTTGTTTACGGCACTCATACACAGGTGTAATCAGTGTAGCCGTATCGACGGCGGGAGAAGCTAATTTCAACAAGCTCCTTTAAACCCAATGACATTGTTTTTCAGTCTTCCCGCTCGTCTTTCTCTCCTCCCCCCTCCGACCCCACAGCTCGCATGCTGAGCCATGCTTATCTACACATTTCCCAGATATCCCGACCTTGACAAACTGGTGTGTGTGTGTGTGTGTGTGTGTGTGTGTGTGTGTGTGTGTGTGTGTGTGTGAAAGTGAGAGTTGCTGAGCTGTGATAAGCTTTTTTTTGCTATTAGTCACTTTTAGTGGGGTCCACCCTGCTGTAAAGGGGGGCGCGTTATATTACTAATGAATTGAGACTTTGGGATTTACTCATAGAATTGGCTGTTTGGATCACTGACAACGTGTATGTGTGTGTGTGTGTGTGTATACAGGGACACAGCAGCTGGTGTGAGTGCTATGTTTTGCCCATATATGTATACTGTGAGAATAGCAATTCGATATCTTTTTATTTGGGTATTTTGAGAGTATTTTCCACCCGTTTGTGCATGAAAAGGTAGTTTTAATTCTGCCTTCGTGGGAAGGATTAATGCGTGTGTGTGTATGTGTGTGTGTCACCTCACCAGGCATCACATTACCACTCTTGTCATTAGAAGTCAGAGTGCCTGGTCACCAATCTTCACAATGCAACTTCACTCTCTCATCACGGCAATCATCTGCAGTTTGTCACAGACGCACAAACACAGAGCTGCAGGTTTGTTTATGTTTTGTGGGGGGGGGGGGGGGGGGGGGGTCGACAGGATGTGATTTGGTTTGTAATTAGTTTCAGCTTTTTGCTTCTGTTCAGGCAGAGACGCTTCGACGATTTCTTGTGAGAGTTTGTTTCATCATTTTTATTGGGTTTCATTAATCCATCTGCTTCGGCCGTGTTGCCAGACGTATCTGCAGATCGACCTTTTCAGGAATTCACTGTCTCATTGATTTCTTGTTTAGGAAATGGATTACTTAACTGATGGATTCTAGG
Source organism: Telmatherina bonti (assembly GCF_933228915.1). Lineage (NCBI taxonomy): Eukaryota > Metazoa > Chordata > Actinopteri > Atheriniformes > Telmatherinidae > Telmatherina > Telmatherina bonti. Next base: position 12,187,687 of record NC_136610.1, on the reverse strand, counting down.
GGTGGGTAAAATGACTTGTCTTTTTAAAGTAATCCCTCAAGCTTGTTTAAAGCTTCGGGAGTGGAGCGTTTTGTCCTGTTCCAAAGGGATTTCTTAGATTGATCCAATTTTTTAGGAAAGAAAACGTGTTTTTCTACGAAACTGTAATCCATTTTTCTATTTTTTTTTCCCTTTTGTTTTAGTGAGAGCTCGATTGCTTAACTGCTATTGCTCCATAACAATGGTGACAGAACCTGGCAGTCTTTTAAGCAACTAGTTGGTTCCTTCCATTTTGCCATGTTTCTTCAACTTGCCCCAATATCTGCGATATTTCAGTGTTGGCAAAGTTTTTTGCACTCACTACTCCCCTTTTTCTCACCTTTTCGATCCAACATATAAAGCTCCCCATGAATGGAGTTGGGGGGCATTTGGGGCTGCTCTACACAGAAGCATTATCTAATTTGACTTTTGATAATTGATTAAGGCTTGCCGCTTCTGGTAGCGCAGGGATATCATATTATGGGACTGCAGGATCATATTTCCTCTCAGTGTCCTTGCTCAATGCTGGCTTCCTCCTCCTCGTCCTCCTCCGCAGCTCTGTTTGTCGGACATTACGTGCCGCCAGAGTTGTCCTTCAGCCAGAATAAGCACATAGCGTCTGCAACATTGTCCTTTTTTAGTTGCAGACAACATCAACATCAACAGACAGCATAGCTGGTTCAGGAGGAGGAGATGAATGACCACAATCTAAGTCAGGATGTCAGAGGCGATGCTGAATCTCTCCAGAAAACTTTTACTCTTATTGTAGTTTACTTTAATAGATCAGTTCAATTAAAGTAAAATACAATTGCTTTTTGTTAAACAAATTGAAAAAGTCTGTGATGAGCCTGTTTAATACCTGCTGATAAAATATTGCAATTACGGAAATGCTAGCATACCATAATTAGCTCCCATGCTAATCTCGGACCCAATCTAATGTGGGACTTCTTTTAATCCTGTTAACAGATTTACAAACTCTACCTCATTCCCAGCCAAGAGGAGAGGTGGAGAGAGAATGGGCAAAAAATAAGTGGTCTAAGTGGTTGAAATACATATAGATTACTGAAATAATTTACTGACAGTTTACTTGAAGTTGTTGTTATTGGGTATTTAGCGGGTGATTATGTGAAATCAGATATTTCTTTGCCAAAATAATCAAGAGAATCCAGGATTCCTTCCATGTCAGGTGAGTAATTTAGAGGCAGTAATGAGTGTCATGCCTCTGGCCGTCAATAGCAAGTGACAAGAAGAATTGAAGGAAAAGAAGGATGGAGGAAGGAGGAAAATCAGTAGCAAGATGTTGCACAGGGTATTTCTCTTTGGCAGCTAATGAGTTCCTCAGTGTGAGTGATTGGTAGCTTTGACCTTGATTCTTCTTGGATAGAAACTAGCATGTAAGCTATTAACATGTGAGACTCGGATGGATCAGGCATATGATGGAGTGCGAGCTTCACTGCTATGAACCAAAACATGAAACAGGAAGGAACAGAAAGAAGACAAAAGTGCCAAAAAAAAAGATACAGCAGGTCTGGAAGGAATCTAGATTTTAAATCAGGGGATACAAAGCTATCGAAATATTAAATAAAAGGAAAAGCACAGTTGGAAAGAAGGGTGAGTAAGGTGCAAGAGAGCTACTGGTAGATTAAAGTAAACGATGGGCGATATGTTTAAAGCAATGCTTCAGTCAGTTTTTGGACTCCTTGTGGATTCGATCTTGTGATTAGCTGGGATCAGCAACACCACTAATTACTAACCAAGCTGTACAGAACAACATCAACTAGACTGAATTCTTCATGACTGATATAGTCCCGACCCTGCAGCACCCACAAGCTCTGCCCCGCCCATGCCAAACAAGAGGTGTTGTCAGGTTTATTGGTCCACAATTTGATTTGTCAGCAGTGATAAAAGCTGCTGCCCTTTAACAATGAGAGAAACTGCTGTGGCCATTTCCTTTTAGTTATCAGGCCACAAATGGTAGGTAGAATTAGATCATCCCTTTCCTCAACCTGCAGGTCAAGATAATTCTGCAGGTTTAAAGGAGTTCTGCATTCTCACACATGTTCCCATATTTCCTCTGGTAATATGAACTAACGATAATGAATCCTTCTCAGAGAGCTCAACACATAATAATATCTAAAGAACCACTTCTTTCTTGTTTTGTGAACAGATAATAGTTTGTAGGAAAAAGGAAACAATAAAATACAAAATTAATACAATGTGATTCAATGGGTGACAAGATAAAAGGCAATATCACAGTGTCATTTTCTATACTAATTGATCACGATCTTGATCCCAATACATAACTTGGTCATTCTGGCTATTTCAAAGGTGGACAAATAATAAATGCATCACCAAACTTTTTCCATACTAATTACAGACTAATGACCCTTTCTTGTCAACTACACTGACACATGTTGGAAGATGATGTGAGTTTTATAACTTTCTTCAGCTGCACATGTTCTGCACTAAATTTCTGTTCAGTTCTTTCCTCAGTTTGCTGGCAGGTTATTGTACTCTTGTTTATTTTTTACACAGCTGGTACATGAAATGGATTGGCTAAAAGTGACTCACATCACTGACATTGATGTAGATTTATTACGATCAAATTTCAGTCAACCAGCTGTACAATAATATATGAAATGATATGCTGGATATTGTTAGGAACTATGTCTTAAACTGCTGCACACATGCATCCTTGTAGTTGTAGCAATGATTATCACAAAAAAACATTTAATATAGTTTGCCGTGTCAAATACTGTCTGTCATTACTTTCTATGAATATAATGACACATAAAAATATCACCCCCTTCCCTTAACCCTTTTACAATTTTCAAAAGTATAATAGAATTGGGAACAAGACTAAAACATTTAGTGAAAGACATCCTTAATAACAAACATGTATCCGTAGGTTTAATTTAATGGGGATGTTACCAAGATGGGAAAGCAAAGACAAACATTCCTGCTTCCAGTTTTTTATTCCTCAGTTTGATGTTTATCATTTTGCTTACTGATCACAGCTCATAAATGTGGGAAATCTTTGCATAATGTGATGATTAATTTTATCAGGGCTTTTGACTTCTGTATCCATCTGCAATTGGACTTTTTTGAAAAGATACGATTTAAAAAAATGATCAAGTTCTGTTTCTCTAACAGCTACGCAGCTTTGCCTCAAAGCAGAACTGATTAGCCTTTGAAGCCTGTTCACCACTACAGCAGCAGTTCTGCTGCTTTATCTGGGATATTGCAACACATAGCAAAGGCGGCAGAAAAGGATGCCAGCTGCTGTGCCCAATTCTAACATCAGAACATGTAATCAAGAAATGTAATTGTAATCAGGAATGAAAATGCCCTCTGAGAGGGCTCTAATGGATTGATGGAGGGAATGCAGGGGTTCCTTTGCTGCTAGGGGCCGAGATCGAGTGCTCTGGAATTAGATACTGGGATGACTGGACATCTGAGACTGGGACACTGTAGACGCTGAGGGTTGAAGTCTGTACAATGGCAATTTAATCAACACTAAGGTCTCTTAGAGGGAAATTGAAAAGTGGTTAGCAGTTCTTAAAACATTGCAAGGTTAGAAAAAGGGTATAAATGACTTTTTCGTTTTGAAAGATGCTGGCAGCACAACCTGCACATAAACATTTTGTTGAAGGTTGAGCCACACCTACAGCTCTGCATAGAATTAAAACCAATCCTCTTTCATCTTGGAGCATTTCCTGATTTCTTTTTTTCCATTCGCACAACAAAGCCATCGTGCCAAATGAACCTACGTGGCAGAGCCCCCATGCCGTCTTAGCTGCCACCAATGCTCTTTATTTCTGAACTTTGAATCGGCTTTCACCATCCGATCCCATTACCAGGCCAGTTCGCTACCTGCAGAGTTGAGACGTCAGCTTTCCGTTGTCTTTGGCCTGCTGTCCTCCCTTATTTCCATCCTTTCACCATCTTTACTCACCAAGCTGTCACTTTGGATTTTTCTTTGGGTGGTTTTAGAATTCAATGCTCCTGCCAGTCAGGGACTGCTTTGAGATGGAAAGTATTCCTGAACTCATACAAGTTTCAATGACTTAAAAACTACAAAGAAAAAAAAAAAAAAGTTTTTTTTTTTTTTTTTTTTTTTTTAATGGAATTGCTCATGTGGAATTAAACTTAACACCGTATAACATAGTAAAAGACTGTTGGGCCGTTTGCTGTCTTGTAATCTGCGAGGCACTTGAACTTGTTCGCCCTGTGCATTTAGCTCAGAACACCCCCTCCCAACACATATGCAAACACACACTCTCACCACACACTCTTACACACACAATGCACCTCCACTCAAGTTTCACAGGACGGCTGTGCTGCCCTTCATTTGCTCCAGGTTGGCTAGTGGTTTTATTTCAGCCAATGGAACGATCCAACTTAGCCTCAACGGCTAATCTGACAACTATTAAGTAGGATGTATACCATAGTGATAAAGAGAGGGCTTCATCCTTCAGAATGTTTAATTTATTGCACATAACGCAGCAAAATAAATAAATAACGGATTAAACAGGTGACAGAAACAGATAACTTAAGTTCTATCACTTTGTCTTAATGTGTGTATTTCTATCCCTCCATCATTAGCCTCTTACTTTGAGTGGACAGACGACAGTTCACCTGAACTGCTGCTTCCAGATTTAGCCTTGATGCCTCTGCCACCCTTTGGAGGATGGTGAAGGAAGCGTGTGTGTGTGTGTGTGTGTGTGTGTGTCCAGAGGGGGGATAGAGACAGATTAGGTTGCAGAGAGGTAGAGGTTGGCTGGAGGTGAGATCAGTGTAACAGATCTCCCAGCAGGAAGAAAAGGACGGCATACTGGATTCCATGCCGTCAGTAACCCAAAGATAGCCTGAACTCAGAAGCCCTCTGGGGAACTTTATTTTTTCTAAGTAAATATAATGCAAATGTAATTTGAAAATATTGTGAGAGGTCATCTTAGTCCTGCTCTTCTCTTTTCTGGGAAGCTTTTACTTCTACAAAGAATAGAAAGTTGGCAGAGATTTTCATTAACTCTAAAAGCAAAATGGTAATGTCAGACTGGCGACCTGTCCAGGTGTAGCCTGCCTCTCGACTGGTAATTTCTAGGATGGGTAACCCTGAATTGGATGAAATGCGTATAGAAAATGGATGGATGTAGAATTGAAATTGAGAGTGTTAAGAAAAAGTACCTCTTGGTGTACATAAAATGGAACTGAGAGTGCAAACTTGTAGAACTAGATTATCTAGCATTATTCTGCTGGAAGTATCCATTTGATGAAGAGTACTCTGGAAATGAAATGATGGACTTGGTCAGCAACACACAAGTCAGGTGGACTGAAGACTGAATGAGGCATCAGCAGAACTGATAACAATTGTGGCATCAACTTAACTATTTTTTAAAAATGAAGTGAAAGAAAGTGTCTTTCACAAAGCTAGTATGATGGCGGAAAAGAGTGTTTGATGAGTGATTGTGGTAAGACAAAAAAATGAGACCGAAGTCAGTGTGTTGAAATTGGTGAATTAGAATGAGAAACTGTTCAATACTTCCTTATATGACTGACTAGCAAATCAGTCTCTTCACTGCTCTCCTGCTGTCTCTTTTCCAAAGTATTTAAGTAACTTTAAGTAATGAGAAAAGGTCCATGGAGGTACCATGAAGATCTAAGACTTCAATAAATATGCTTTAAGTTAGAGTGAATCGCAAATAGTAAATCTGATGAGGAATTGGGAGCAGTTTTCATTACTATTCACACCCTCATTGTTTTTGAGAGCCTATGTAACAGTGAATTTCTCCACTGTGAGATAAATAAAGTCTTATCTTATCTTATCTTATCTTATCTTTTGCATTTTAAAGAGCTTCATTATGATCCCTGGATTTGGTGGAATTGCGATTCCAGAAATGGAAGAACACTCCTTTTATACTTACTTTGTCCTTACATCAGTTGGTGTTACATACTGGTCAGATTTCAACCAAACCCCAGTTTCAGCTTTGACTTTGTGTCAAGGCTGATAAAACCAAAAATCAACTGGTGATGACAGTAAAACCACCAGGTTAGAGCTGAGCACTGAGAAAGTCTGTTTCTGCATCATTACATGCATGACTGTGACCAAACATATCCCACTGCCAAGTACCTTGTCAAATGCCGGGGGCTTCACTTAAGCAAAGATATAAATATGGTAATTGTCCTTTGCTAAGCTTGTCACAAATCTTAATGTTGTCTTTTGAGATTATATATGAGATTGTGATAAATCTCATAATCTCATATAGTCATTAGCCATTATATTTGCAATGGGACAAGGTATCAACTTCATAAGGCCATAGCAATGCTTGGGTACAAATCAAGATCTTTCTAAAAGTGTATGAAAGTTTTGAACTTTAGGTTGTGGTAGATGGCTGTTCAATCTTTAAATATTAAGGGATTTGATCAAAGTTTCTAACAAAAATGTCTCAGAAAGTGTACTATCAAAGAGTATATGTTTGGCTTCATAGGGTGAAGAGAAGAAGGAGACACCTCTTTTTTTGTTCCTTGACTCAAATGTTTGTTAAACCCACCATTCTCAGCATATAGGATGGATCTCAGGTCCTTTTCCAAAGGAGATTATGAAATTTGTTGAGTGCTGTTTACAGTAGGGTTGGAGAGTTTACCGACTTATATCAGCATTTGAAAATTTGACATCAGGTAAATTAGACATTATAATGTTTTGAGAGCCTAAAGGTGCATTTTGTGGGGTTAATCTCTTAATTTGTATTTGCTTCAGTAGGGCAGGGGTGAGCAATCTTTCCATGTTGTGCCGTACGAGGACTGTTCCATGTAGTTACTGTACTAAGAGATAGATTCACAAATATATTGAACCACAAGGACATTATCTGTTACACACACACACACACACACACACACACACACACACACACACACACACACACACACACACACACACACACACAGACCCTGTCAAAGCAGTTAAGGAAACAGCCAGCATGTATTAAAACTCCATGCCTTCAGCTACATCCCGCTTCCGCCTGATGTCTAGTCATCATGTTTACAGATACACACACTGACCTCCTGATTTACTCACTGGCTGCTCGCTTGCGGGCTGTTCGCTAAATGAAAGAAAATTAACTAATAAAGAAAAGACTTTTCATCTGGGATCAGCACATGCAACGTAGCACTCTCTCTCCTCAAGCTGTTTCTCATTCAAATACATACTCTCTCACTGCTGAGGCATGTAATAAGAAACGCTAGTTGCCAATTTAGCCTTTCATCCATTCATTATAGCTGCTTTATGTGGGTGCTTAAGATAGATAGAGAGAGAGGGAGAGAGAGATAGACTCTCATTCACGTAAATCACTTTATCTGTCATGTGGTTGCAACGCTGCATGAGGTCAAGGCCACGCACACACTCCAACAGACGCACACAAAGCCACGCTGCTGGTTGCCACCGGAGCTTGTCCGATTAGACTTTATTGATTCCACAATAATCCCCATTCACTTGCATCATCAAGCTTTAAGGTGTGTATGTGTGTGAGAGAGAGCGGTCATCTGCGTCTGGTAGTAGCTCCTGAAGTCGGCGGCAGCCTATGGAAGAACCGGTTATGGGACCTGGATAACGGCTAAATATAGAGACACACATGGTGATAGTTGGCTATTTGTGTGGTGTCTACAGCTGAGCGTATCAAAGATAGACTTGTATTCCCCTTTGTGTTTTCATGCATTATTTTCTCTACCTTGTCCATTTTTCTTTATTCTATCCAAAATAGGAAATCTGAAAGAAATAGCATAACAAAGTCTTTGATTGTCTCTGAATCAGACGGATGTCCTCGTTTGTCAGAGACAAGTTTCATTCCATTGAATCAAAATCAAGCAAGCTTGTTTTCTCTTGCTGTCACTCAGTATTTTTCCACTGTTTTCTCATGGGGTCATAATACACCTTTACTTAACAGTAACCATGCATACACAAAGATCAGTAATGATTTACACTGAATATAATACTATATATAATATATTGTATGTAATTCACTCATTCATTCATTCATTTTCCGTACCGCTTAGTCCGATTAAGGGTCGCAGGGAGCTGGAGCCTATCCCAGCAGAATGCATTGTACATTTTAGGTAGTCCTAGTTATGAGAATAACCAGTAACTATATAATGGGTCTTTTATTGTGGCTTATAGTTGTAATCCTAAACTGAAACATTTGGCCATTCATGACCAACTGCAAAATCTGACAGGAACAAATGAAGGGGGATCCTTCTGAAGCTTGACTACTGCTAGGAGCTACATCTTTCCAAGCTAATAGAGATTTAGCTGTAACTATGTGTCAATCAAAGTAAAGCCATGAAAAGGTGTTGATGGAAACCAAATGATAAATATGATAATGTTGAGTTGTAGCAGCAGAAATCTTGTTTCTTCCAGGTCAGATCACAACAAGACACATACAGAATGGGCTAGAACGGCAGAGCAGTCGTTTTTCTGTCAGTCAGCTTGTAAAACACACTTTAGCTTGATATATTTTAACACTTTTAGAGTCACAGTAAAGGACACATTCATTAGATTATGCGGATTACCAGTAAAATGAATACATTTAAAAGGTACATCGCAAAAAAGGAAAGATTTTGGTTTGCCAAGAAAGGCTAAATAAAACTCAGGATGCATATCTTATTGGATGATGTAGCTCTAAACCTCAATCAGATCATTGTACAAGATGTGAACATTATCTATCAAAAAGGCTAAATCTAATAAGGTGAAGCAGGACAAAATGGCCATTCTGGATGTTGAAAAGTTACTCTGTTAACAGTCATGATAGTAATCACAAACGATGAAGTAACTGTGGTGCTATCAACAATTTGGTCAAACTAGTCTTGAAACAAATTAATTTATCTCACTAACTTTTAGGAATCCAAGGTAATTTAATCAAAACTGAAACCTGTTATGTTGAGGACAGCAAAAGTAACCACAAGGGAAACCATTACAGAAACCATTTTCAGGCTGTCCAGCTTTTACTGTCAATTCATTTTATATCTGTGAATCTGCTGAAGAAAACATTCACTACCCAGTCAAGCTCGCTGGATAAATACAGATTAAACAGCGTGCTATAATGATGCTCATTGATCTGCATCCTAATTTAGCTCCATTTCTACCCTTGCAAGTTTTCATTGTCTCACTTTGTTCCTCAAAAATCAAACGTAATCAAAAGTAATTGGCTTTTTGTGGCCCTTATTAAACACCAGGGGGAGGGGGTTGCTGATGATTGGAAGGGGCATCCTTTTTGTTCACCTTAATTAAGCATATCCTCACTATGCTGACTCCATAGAAGAAAAATTGAGTTTCGAAGAAAATTGTGCAGCTTTTTCTTCCCATTACCTGTCAACAAGTAAGTCAAAGTACTCAGTCATTGTCAGTTTGAAGGACACAGGCCTTCAGAGAGTCATAGCATGATGTGCATGTCATACATTTAACCACCTTATTATTTAAGTTAATTTTGAATCAAATAAAGTATATTTACAAAATAATGAACTGTTAAAAAAAAGTAAAAATACAAAGTTCAAAGAGGAAACCAAAAGTTTGATCTGTCATCTCTTGACATGCATGACAGAAGTTTCAGCCTGTTTGGGTTTTGCTGAAAAGCAAAAAGAAAATTGGTTAATGGCGGTCTCAGCTTATGTTGCTCTGGGCTAAATGTCTACCCCTGAAGAGTCTGAGCATCACGTTTTAAGGTGTCGTTTATGAACTGCTTCCTGCTAAAGTGACCTACAGGAAAGTGTGAGTTTAGAGGTTCACTCAACAGAGTCCCCAGCTTGGTACTCTGCCTTATATCTTCCATGTCACTTCAACGTGCGAGGCAGGGAGGTGATTACAGCTCTCCATCCGGCTCCTCTCATAACCATTTTTCAGCTATATGGTCTGCAGTGTGTCATTTAACCTTCACATGTTCCTCCATCTCCCCATTTCCTGAATTGCAGGGTTTCTTTAAAACAGTGTGAAGTGGTTGTTTGGGTAGTTTGACAAAGGTTACTCATTAAATTTCTTGCATTAAAATATGCATTTGACTTTATAGAGCTCATCATTATAATAAAATGTTGCATTTGATAAGACAAATTCATCAATGCTCCATTTGATTTACCAGCTTGCTGTTTAAAAGGACATAGAACTGGGGTTGATCCCAGTCATGCCCCCTTAGCACTGATTAAATGGATCTGAAAAAAATACTGTGTTGCACAAAATCTTGTCCAAACATCTGCTTTCTTCGCATTTTGATCCCAAGAGGGGAGTTTCTTGTGGTCATATAAAGCAGTCTTAAGCAACAGTTCTCCAGACTACTACTTCTTCTTCTTCTGTTTCACATTGACTGCCTTTTTACACAATTTTCAGTCCAGACTTGGCACCTGACCTTTTTTTTGTTGTTAACACTGAACCGTGAATCTTTCAAGCATAAAAATAATTTAAACATATGAAATTAGATCATTTGGTACTTGCTATTAGCTGCCTGTCACCAAGATACATTATTTGTTCCTGTGTCATTAGTTGCATCTATTAAAAATACCAATAAGCAACAGAGCTTGACAAAAGACAGATAGTTTTTCTGCACGGACAAGTTGATTCCCAAAAAACCATTAGTTGAGAACTTGGCCAATCTCAGCATGGTTTGTCCTTAAAGCATTGAGGAAATTGGACAAGTGGAAGAAGAGAAGAAGTGTTAGAACAAATAAAAAGAAATACAATAATCTGTCTACAGTATCTGATGTCTATAAGATATCGTGGAAAAAAACCTGCAGCAACCTGATACAGGACCTGTGAGATGAATCTAGAGCTTTACTTGATCCATTTAGTGTTAGCCTAAGCATATCAGAAATCATTGCCATGGAAGGGTGTGGAGACATCATTCTTAAATGTACAGCAGGGAGCTTTTTTTTTTTTTACTATATTGCCAAAATTTGCCTTCATACATCGATTACAGCCCAATAATTAAATCCACAAACACAAAAATAAAATTATTTAGTCACCCGTGGAACTTACAGGACTGAACAAACACCATGTAATTATTGTAACTGGTTGTTTTAAACAATTGGATGATGATATGTCCATCAAACTCAAGTTCCATTTGTCCCTCCCCTCCTCAACCCATCAGAAAAAGCGTTGCATGTTAGGAGGCGTGGCTTCAGATAGAAGTCTGAAAAATGGGGTTTGGACTTTTCCTTTGTATATTTTTAAAATGTGGCTTACTCGAAATGCTTTTCCAGTATTTCCTGCACTACCTTTAAGTAAGGAAAGCAGAAAAATTGTACAAACTATTTTTGCCTTCAATTAAATCACCAAACACCCTTCCAGTAGACAGCTGCACCTGTTATGCGCTTCTCGGCAATATAAGGCAACGATTGGAAGGTCAGGACTTTTAAAAGATGATATAAACAGATAAAAATTCTCTTTCTGTCTTTCTCTTAATGACTTCAAGCGTGGTGTTCAGGAATTCAGCACCCATCTGAACTTGCCGTCCCGCAGCCGTTCAAAGGTAGTAGTACTGACATTCATGATGATGAAAGCTAATTATTCATTTCACACCACTGTCAGGTACTAACTCACCTGACAAACCGTCTCATCCATCTCAAGGAGAGTTTTTTTTTTCCCTCTCAGCTCCTGTGATCTACACTACAGAGTTGAGAGAGCTTGACCTTGTATGGTGTTGTATCTGACGGAGTGTGTGTGAGAGCGAATGTGCCTAAAGGGAAGTTTGGACAGTCCGGAGCACTGGCGAGGACTCACCGGCACATGATAGGGCTTGTGACTGACCTTACATAACATTACAAAAGGCCTGCCGTCGAGCTGCCAGGAAAGCAACAGCCAGAGCTTTGATTTCTTTTAGTGGATCAATAATGTGTCACATCGTTATCAGAGCTGCGGAACCGTTAGCGATTTTATTTGCACCAGCAGAACGCTTGTGTCCATCACAATGCAGTTCTATAAATTATGGCTAGAAACATGAAAAGCTGTCTGTATTACAGTTATATTGATTTCAGCATTTCAGTGAGAATTAAAGATTTCGAAAAAGCATTTAGCTTTCTGTTTAAGCTGCTTGATTAATATCCCTAAGCCCTACTACAAAACATTTAAATTAAAAACTCACCTATATTGGTTGGTAAAGACCTTTTATATCAATGTTTTCTTGCCTTTATGTTTTTATTCTTTAGTCTCACAGTAAAACTGAGAGTTCCACCCTAAAGGCTCTCTTTTAATGAGACCATTTTAAACCCAAGAAAAGCTTGTGTGAGTAAACTTCCAATTCATAGATATGGAATGACGTTACCTCAGAACCACTGTGAGACGTCAAACAGGAGATGGCCCTTGAAAGAATGTCTTTTTGTTTGCGTGTGTTTAAAGATAGAATACAAAGATGCAGTTCAGTGCATCGACATGTTAGAGCAGCACTTCAGAGTCTCGCTTTCCTTTCCACATCCACTCGTTCATGTAGTCCAGATAGCGTTCACACGTGCAAGCTTGCTATAAATAGCGATGGTTTAATGCACAATCGTCCCAGCAGGCTTTTTACAACTGAACAGACCAGTGGGCTTCAGTGTTGTTACTAAGGCATTAGCCACGAGAGAAAGTCATACCCGTGATATATTCTTCCCATAGCTCACCCCTCCACTGTCAGTTTTATTAATAAATAGTTTTAATATGTTTCACTTCAAGATCATCAGAAACTGTACATCAATTATTAGTTTGAAGGAAACTGTGCTTTTTACTATAAGATGTAAGGAAGAGCGGCTAAATGGAAATGAAGTTTGTTGGCCCAGTTTAATTTGTCTACCTCCAGCAATGCCTTCGATTGGTCACTGTGGAAGGAGAATTCATTGGCATATCCCAAGCTGTCAGAATAATTGATTCTGGGGATGCAACCAAGCTCAAATGCTGCTTTATGCTGCTTTCTGTCAGTTTCATTTTCATAACACTGTCTACTGTCTTAACTTAAAAATTGCTGAGTTTGTATCAGTTTCTTCATTTTTTATAAGCCACAAACTCGCCTCAATTGGCAGCCTTCCTCCTGCTCAAAGAAACTTCTGGTTTTGTTTTTTTTTTATCGGAAGTGCTCAGTATAAGTATGTTTTTAATTATACTGCTTTCTTTTAAAAGAACCCATAACTTATATGTTTAAATAAGCTCCTGTACTCTGTACACAATTATTGCAAATTTCATTGAAGCACACCCTTCAAAAGAGTCTATATCTTTGTTAATTACATATCAATCTGACTAACCTGTCCACTCAGTAGAGCTACAAAACAAAACATGAGAAATTTCCCCAGAAAAGCACAGTTGGAGTGTCATTCAAAAAGAAATCTTTGATTGATGCTCACATTAACATGCTTCGAAATTTTAGAATTTCAGAGTGCAATAAGACTTAACATGCTACATGCAAATGCACATTATTTGAATGCAAATGCAAAATACATCAAATTTTTAATTTTAATCTTGTCCTGTCCACCGTCTTAACAACCACAGAGATTGTCTGGCTGAACAAATCTGCTTACCAAGAGAGTTCTTAATGGATATATACAGAGAATGATGCTTTGTGAATAGAAGGCTTCAATTTGAAACTTGCGTATTGTTTATTCATTAAATTTGTCTCATTTGTCAGCGCTTGACCTGATGGAGAAAAGGGAAAGGTAGAAGAGTGGAACAGAGTTGAGAGTTAAGAAAAAAAGGAGACAAATATAGAAAGAAACAGCAACAACTGTACAGTCATCACCCAAAGAGACAACCAGCTGCTACATCTGTAAAGAAAATATCTTATGTCACCTGTAAGAAAACAAAGCAGAGAATCATCAGGAGCACCTAAAAGGAAAACATACTTATAAAAACATAAACAATAGCAGTGTATACAAGTGTATAAAACATAAGAATATTGATGACTTAATCTACTACAGGCATTGATGTTACTGAATATGTGAGTGAGTGTATATGTTCCTGTCATGTTTGTTTACTGCAGAGAGCAAGGACACATTTAGCGGGAATTTTCCGACTCAAAATTGTAATAAAATGCACCAAAAACCTTTTATTTTTAAGTTTAATATACACTCAGTGTCCCCATTAACAACCAAAATTAGGTTATGGGATACTTTCTTTGTCATAGGTCAATTGACATCAAATTGTTGGTTTGCCATCAAACCTTTTGGAAAAATTCAACAAGAAATGCTCACAGAGCATTTGAGCTTCTTAGCCGCTAGCTTCCTCCTGCCGGCACCTGTGAGTCATGTTGTGAAGCTGTCAGTGGCTTCATCACGACTCAGAGAGTCGCACAGTGTGCAAACGTGCTGCAGCTGCAACTGTAGGCCACATATTGCCTTCTGCTGCAACGGCGAGGACATTAGGATTCTTGCCTCCCGTATTGTCATGAATGCTGTTTTCAGTCATATTTTGCCAGTGTCGAGTTTCATCAGTGTGGGATGCCCCACTTGGCATGCGTGTCAGCATGTCACATGGGCCGGTTTCATGTCAGTGCGGATACACGTGTGAGTATGTGTGATAGAAAGCAGGACACTTCAACAGAGCGTCATATAAGGCAGAGGATTGCTCCTTTGGTATGTGAATGGGATGCTTATGACATCACATGACATGCACTGCTTGTGTAAGGCTATGTGTGTGTGTGTGTGTGTTTGGAGGGGTGGGAGGTAGGTGCACTTGCTGTTCCTGAGTAAGTCCAGCTTCCTTTTATTTTGTCCTGGTTCAACATGTATTTCATGCCTTTATGTGTGTTTGAGAATATGTGTGTCATGCCCAAGGATGTTTTTATTGATTGACTGGTTGTAATGGACAGAAGAGGGAAGAGAAAGAGGGATGATGGAGGAGGGAGAGAGGCTGTGTGGAAACAAAGAAATCAATCAGCCAGTCCTCTGAGTTTATAAGGTTGGTAGGCAGAGAAGGAGGGAAAATGGAGAGAAGAAACAGAGGTCATGAAAGAAAGATGGATGGATGTAGAAAAGAAAGTTGAAAGAGAGGTGGACAGTGACAATGAAAGCAAAAGAAAAGGAATGAAGAGATGCAGGGGAAATGGGATTGGAAGGCAAAAAAAACCAGTGAAGAACAAGGAAAGGTGAATGACGATAACGAGGATGAAGTAAAGGATTGAATATGTGTGGAAAGATGGGAGACAAGGTCAAAGATTAAAATGATGTGATGTGAAAAGGATGCATGGAGATGAAGGAGGGAAAGTAAAAGCCTTGGAAAAGAAGCAAAGGAAAGGGGCTGAGGAAAGAAGGTGAAGGAAAGAAGGAAGAGCTTAAAGGAATGATGAGTTGAGCAGCGCGTGAGAGGTTGTGGGGGATGAGTCAGATCCACGTGAAAACTGTGTGAGCTGCATGCTAACTAACATACACACTCAGCGCAAGGTGAAAACACACCTACATCAGCAACTAGAAGGAGAGGTAGCATTGGGAGGGTCTTGTAGAGGGCATCCTCTCATCTTTGGGCTCCCTTTTCCTTCTCTCCCATTGAGTCACGACTTCCCTTCTCTCCTTTTCCCCAGCGCTTCTCTCTCTGACCTACATCTTTCCCTTTCTCCTTCTCTGTCTTCATGCATCTGCCTTCTCTTTGTTGCATTCCTAGTGTCCTTGCAGTTTCTTTTTTCCTCTCTCCATCTTCCCCCTTGTTCCCTTTTCTCTCTCCCATCATTGCTCCCTCTCCATCTATCTTCTCATTCCACTCTCCTGATTGGCTCTTTGATCATGTCTTCTCTGGTATACTGTGCCACTGTGCTCTGATTTAAGAAACCATAAATGATACCAGCTCATGTTATCTATTCCTCGACCTAAATTAACACTCCTCTTACAGGCCATATAAACACACAAACACATAAACTATAAAACACAGTGAGGCAGAGCAGGCAGAGAGTTGTGTGAGGTTGCAGAGCGAAGCGCTATGAGCAACGATTGAAAGTACGGTCTGATATTTGAATAATTTTCAAAAAGAGCTACTGGTAGATGTGTTTTTCTAATAAATGGGAAGTATAAAGTGTGTTTGTGTACTTGTTGTGCATTCACAAAGAGGTGTGATTCCACTTTACCAACATTGTACAGCTAAAAATAAATAAGTGATTGCCTCTATCATGGGCCATAGAATTAGACAGCAGATATCTGAGCTACTGCATAGTGACTACGTCTGTTGTATTAAATAATTTACTTGCTTGAATATATTTGAAAAAATTAAGCAGCAGTTTAAAAAATAGGAAGTCAATTTCAAACAGTGAGAAAAATGACATTATGAAGCTGCAGAGAAGAGAAGATATTGATAATAAATAACTGTTTTAGAAACAAAGACAATTTTCATTATCTGTTGGTAATTCATCATGATTAAGAGATGGTTGCTGATTACAAGTAGGTTTTGAGTGATATGAATACCGCTAATCTGATAGCGTAGCTACTTCTGAAGCCAGCATTACACATCTGTTTCACAGAAGCTCCAACTTCAGCTTGCATAGTTCCTAGCATGGCTGCTAGCTTAAGTAACCATGCTTTTATTGTTACGAAATACGATATTAGAGTTATGTTTACAAGTAACTCATAGTTTAGATATTTTGTCCACTTACATTTATACAGTTTACAGGTATAGCTCATTGGTATTTAGCTAGCTGTTAGCTACTTGTGCTGGTCTGTCTGTAGGTAATTAAGGTAAAAACTAAACAAAGCTGTAAATGTTTTTCAGACCAACATGTCAAAACATCTTAAGATGTTTTTATGTTATGTTCACATGATATTTAAATGAATAAAAGAAGCTGTGTCACTGTGACATTGGAGCATTTCTGATGCAGTTTAACCAGTCAACCCTGTCTGTTTACCAAGTGAAAAGAACAGAGAAGAACAGCTTGAAAGTGAGCATTTAAAAGACCGCCAATAGAGCTCATTTGCTCCTCTTGTGCAATAGAAAATTGATCTCCACGTCCTCTTGCAGCTAATGTGTAGACATGTACTTGTTCGTGCAGTACTCCAATGTCTCATTTGGGAAATCCAGTTTAACTGTCCTTTGTTCCTGAAAGTTTCCACCTCTTTTGGTACTCCTTCACAGAAATCTCCTTTAACCCTTGGAGACTGCAGTCAGCTTCCTTGTTGTGAGTCACGTAGGCTCACTTCCTGCTTGTCTTTTTATGCTTTTCTCACAGCAACGTGGTTCAGTGTTTCTGTCTGAAGCCACATCTATAACTGCAGACCACATGATGACTACTTCAGCCTTTTGGCCTGTTGTTCATGAGGGTGTTATGGGTTGGCTAGCTGCTTCCATGTGTTTCTTTTGGAAAACCTTTGGAGAGTCTTAATGGAACAAGAAGGAATTTTAAATATGTTAAAATTTGTGTTTATTTGATTGAAGTGAACTAAATGAGTTCTTATAAGGGGGTTACTGAGGTCATGGTGGGAATGTTACTGAGAAGAATTAAGTTACTCCTTTGCGTAGGAATGTAAATGTGTTGAGTGGTTTTCTGAAAGTTTTGTGAAAGTCCATAGATTTTCTAGCTGTTGTAGAAGTGCATCAAAGATTTAGGAATACTTGAGTGTGACTGAAGATGTTGGGTCTCAGGTCTCTGAGTGGGCTGTAGAAGTGTACAGCATACACTTTCCAGTTCTCGTAACTATCAGGGGTTTAGCTGTAGGTCTTATTTTTCAAAATACCTTTTTTTTTTTTTTTTTTTAAAGTTCTTGAAGCAGTTCGAAGGGATGTCAAAGATGCTACCAAACCCAATGTCATTTTTTGAAGTCATTACTGAGCATATGGTCATCCAGTTTTACTGGAATGTATTAGAATCCTTTGTTAGCTTTGAAAATGTATAAAAACCAATGAATCTTACAAATGCCACCTTATCTGCTTATTCTGTTTACTTTGTGATTTACAGCAAAGTATACTTCTCAGTTCACTGTACAGAATTTACAATACTAAGGGAGAGTCTGGTGAGATAAAACACAGAAACCAAAACAAAACAACAATACACCACGATGGCTGGAGATTAAACAGAGTAAACAGTGCAGCTTATTTCAGTGATAAACATCCCATCTTAGCCAACAAAAGAAAACTAATCACCTAAAACCTCTAGGGTCACTTTGTTCTGAGTCACCGGGAGATTTGCTGAATAAATGCATGAAGACACTTCCACAATGACGATTGGTGAATGTGACATGTTTTCTGACTGATACCGCACAGTGACAGTGACAAGGCAGATGCCTCCATTGGCTGTTGTGTTGAACCTCCTGGAACATGGAGGTCTCATCATCTCTAATGAGTAGTTGTTGAGAGATGAAGAAGTGTTGATGAGAGCTCCTTGTGACTCAGACAGTGAACGGTGTAATAATACACTGTATATGCCAGATGATGGTGGCTTTTATCCAAAGTGCCATACAGACTCAATTGCAAACATGTTTAAGGTTGGTAAGGAGGAACTAACTGAACTTAGTACAATACTAACCTGGAGAAATAGTTATTACAGAATTTACCAACCACAGCAGTAACAAAGATGGAACAGAATTATTCCCTAATTTTGGTAGTTTGTTTCAAGTGGTTACAAAGAAAATGACATATCTTCATTTATGACATTAAAGAGCATATGTGTCAATGAGATATTCGTACTCATTCACATCTAACATCTGGGAGTTTAATCCTGATTTTTAACCAATGTGAACTTTTTCTTTTCCATCTTTAGTATGGGGAGGAGGAGGTGTGTTCGGACCGCTTGGACACTGATTTCCCGGACATCGACCTCTCCCAGCTGGACACCAGTGACTTTGACAGTGTCAACTGCCTCAGCGAGCTGCAGTGGTGCAACGATCAGCCAGCAGATGTGTCGCCGGCTTCCATCCACTACAGTACGGCAGATGAGCTCTTCGAGGTGAGGTTTTATCCAAACAGCAAAGTATACTTACACTGCATGACTGATGCTCCTCTCAAGTCAGTCATGTGCCACTGCATGGGTGTAGGCAGCAGAAGTATCATGTTTGTCTGTAAAATGTCCAGCCTGCTGAAAGGAGAGATTATATGAACAGATAAGTCATACTTTAGAGTGATTTCAGCTGTGTTTTATCCTACATTTGGACCTGTGAATGCAAACTTGAACCGCAGTGTGCTGAAACACTGTATAGGTCAAGGCCTGTTTTAGAAATGCATACACAAGGGGGGAGGCAGAAATGTCATGGGGGCATCATGAATAAACATCATACTACAGCCCATTTTTTTAGTTGATGTTGATAAGAATGATCTTAATGGGACTGGGTTGTTAGGGGAGTCCAACTCCCAACAAATGGACTGCAGTTTGTCCGGTCTCTACCCTAAGAACCTGTCCAACTTGGGTGTCCTACCTCAAACCAAAGCCCCTGCTGGTAAAGCTCTTATGGTGCATTCACATGAGGATATTCCGCTAAACTCGGTCCAATTGGGGACTCGGCTCAGTTGTTAGGGGGGTGTATCCATGCAGACCGAGCTTGCATTCATGCTGCACTTTAGTCAAATTCGCCAAACTTTTACAATAACATATCCCCATTCCCATCAAAAGTGGCCCTGCACTAGTATTTAGCAAAAGAGAGGACAAGACCCACGTGAAGAAGAAAACTTTTTTTCTTCCTCTTGCGAGCTAAACATGGAGCAGGAAACTATCGCTGTGTTGATTTTTTTTTTGTCTTATGCAAATACTGCAGAAATACACTGCAACAATGGACGCAGTATGAACAACAGACGAGGCAGATGAGTTTTAATGCGATGTATTTACCCACAATGCAGTGCTACGTCAAATGAAGTTACTTTTTTTGCAGTTCGCTTTCTGTATTTGGTCTGCTTGAAACGGGCTGAGATCTGCGTTTGTAGGCAGATCGAGTCAGCTTCTTTTGGTCCGAATCAGAATTAACAGCTCCACAAACGAAGCAGACTTTCCGATCAAACGGACTAGGATTCGAATCAAAAAGGCTGATGCTGATGTGCCTTTAGAACAGGGGTCCTAACTAGATTTGACCTGGGGCCAAAATGTTTCTGACCAAGTGAATGTTGGACCAAAAATTCCTCTTCGCAGCTTAAACTTGTTTTTTCCTATTATTTCTATTTTATTTATTTGTGGGGTTTTTTTTTATATCTCATCATATTGTATTCAAATGGAAACTTAAAAACATATCTGTAAACTGTGTTATTATATTTTTAACATAGTATGGGCTCTAGTGTCCTTTATTATTGAGCACTAGATGAGAAAGAGGGTCAAGGAGATGTTGGAATTGAACATTATGCCTGACTGTGTGTAATAATAGCTGCCTTTACCCCTACACAAGAATTCAGCTCCAACAAGACCAGTTATTTTCCTAATTTTGAAATTCAACATATCTTTGACAGTTTAGTTTCTCTGTTCTGTCACCTCCCCTCTCCGAAAACTCCAGCAGAAACAGCTGTTAAAGTTTTTGCCTCCAAACCAAGTTCGGAGGAGAAGCTGCAGCTAGCTTTGGGTAAAGGAAGGACTAAGATAAAGATAAATATCTGACATTGTACAGAAGCACTAAGCTGTCACCCAAATTTAAAAAAATGGGGACTCATCATAATATGACATGATAGTTTTATTACAATAACATGAATCATATCACATATAACATGTTAAGTCATAACCTGATACAGATCCAGATGGTGACACGGTGGTTATAACACAATGTTTGCTGATTTGTTGGATTTATTTTAATCAGAAAATGATTAAATGCATTTAGTGGTATTTATAGAAAGTTCCACGAGGCGAAACAGTGGTAATAACAGTTTGCAGATTTTGTCAGAGCATTTTACTCAGAAAAATCATCTATGCTGTTCCGTAATGCAACTTGTTTTGAAAAGGTGGCCTGAAAGTGGAGCCTACAACGAAACCATCCCTGCGACGGAGATCTGCAGCCAGACCCCTCTCAGTTTGTTTCACAGTCTTAACCTGTAATGAAACATAGTTCTACAGTGCTGCTATCACCCTTTTCCCTTTTACTATGACTGTTTGGAGAGGGAAGGATGGCTATATATCCTCAAGTTTTTTGGCTAAATAGAAATCATCAAACGAAATGCCAACTAGGTCAGTGTTTTTGTTAAATGTGGGCAGAATGAGATACAACAATGAATCTTGCCCACAAAAAAAACATGATTTGGCTTTGCTGAATATCTTTTTTGTAATACTTTTAGCAGATCAAGTCAATCTATTCATGAATCAGAATCACAAAGCATTAAGCATGTTATCTTGTACTGTGCACTGTAAAAGGACTTTCTTGCGGTATAGAAAATAATAACCACAATTAATTTTCCAACTAGAGGCTTGTCAAGTTTTCAGCTGTAGCTACTCTTTACTGAAGTGATTTACTTTGAATAGTAGACTGCTAATAGTTCAGCACTGTCATAGATCTTAGCCTGCGAGACACTTTAAATCCCAGCCAAGACCTTCTTTGCTGCAAACACGTGCAAGACCTCAACCCTTCATCTGATCCCTGTGTTGAAATTTAGACACGGAGCATGCTTCAGAGGGCACTGCCAAGAAAGTAATTCCAAGTTACGTTGTGTGTAATACGATGATGAAGGCAGTCCATCAGTTTAGACTGGCCCAGTGCTTCGACAAGGGCCGATGATGACCCTGAGGCTCCAGTATCTGGTGCTCTTCCTGAATGAATTCAGGGAATACCAATCTTGTTTTTCTATATCTGGGAACTAGTCCTAGATTATTGATTGTCTAAAGGTTTCCAGCCCCAGTGAAGTCTCTCTGTCCCATTACAAAGGCTAAATTGAGAGCACCTCGAGAATAAAAAGACAACAAAGAGATAAAGTAGCATTTAGGTCCAGATCATCGGCCATGTAATGCAACTCTGCTGGTAGAAATTGCTCTGATGCTGCTATGCACCACAGAGTGTTGGTAAAATGGGGACAAGCAAAGCATGATGGGAATGCAGATGAAGTAAACACCGGCCATCACTGTCTGTGCTATCTGTCTCCGAGTCCTATTTTTTTTTATCTTTCCTTCGATCCACATTAGTCGATGCCAAGACACTGTTTGCCTTCATGCTGCTGACAGAAAACAAAGCTTAATGACACAGTTGGCTCCTTCAGAGAGAATCAGACGTCCACATTAGCAGGAATAGAGGTTGTCATTGGAAGCATGAACTTTGTGAGACAAAGGTCAAAGTTAGCTTTGCAACTTTCTGATAGTCATGTCTGTTCTGTTGCTTGCCAAGTCTTCATCGTGTTTCGTCTTCATCAGACTTTCTTTTACCTCTTTAACAGTTTATTTCTCGTTGCATTTTTATACTTGCACATACGTTCACCTCAACCTCTGTATTAGCAATAAAAAACTTTAAAGAGTTTTTTTTTCCAATACATCCGTACCTACCAATCCTCATCACTCCTCAGCTATATTATATTTTTTAGCCAATATTGTATTGATTAGACCAAGGCAGCAGCTCCGACACACAGGCAGCATTTGATTATAAATGCAAGTACTGAATAGAGTGATAAGGACACAGATGAGACCTCACTGAATCTCTATTTCTCTGCTGTCAATGCAGCAATTATGTACAATCGCACATCAGAATTTAATTCTATGTTGGGAGATATTGATCACCCCTGGGCTTAATTTAACCTTGAAGACTGTAGAATGAGAAAGCTATCAAGTTAAAAAAGGTTAGGCTAATTATAACCTTTAGTGTGTTATTCATTTAAATTAGTTGCATGAAAAAATAAACAGATGAATGATGAAGTCGCCTACTATCTTTTGTACTACTACTTGCTCTTTATTACCAGCTCAGTTTAACTTGTATCCATGCTGTTGTTGAAATGAGCTAATCCAATAGATGGGCAGTATCTGTAAAAACTTCCCTTTAACATATTTACTCAAAAAGAATAAATAAATAAATAACAAAAAAGATACATAGATGAATAAATTATCAAATAATTAAGTATTAAATGACTCTGATAACCTACTAAATATATTACAATAAATAAATAAAATAATAAAAGACTAAACAAATTACAAAAAAATGAATAATTGATTAAAAATTAATATTAAATGTATGATTTAATAATATCAAATCATACATCTGAAGAACAGATCAGATGATGTATTTTCCAGTGGATCATTGAGAAAACAAAGCATACAAACAACAATCAAAGCAGCTTTACTTTGTAGAGAGGCTTCACTTTACCCAATAAGCTCTGGTTTGGCTCACTTATAACAACAGTTTTACCATCCTGTTGAGTATTCGAAACTCCCATATGTGGCGGGAAAAGAGAAAGAGAAGCAAAAGATCAGAGCTGGAGAGAGAATAAACCTAATGATTAATAGTTTGGAAGCCGGGGAGAGATAAAGCAGGATAATAAAAATGGGAAAGAGAGATGAATGAAACTTGGTGGCTTCCCGTAGGCCAGCCGTGCTATCACCTCTCCACCAGAATCTGCTCTCAGCATGACGGCATCTCCTCAGCACAGCACAGCTCCTATGTGGATGGAGCGGCAGGAATGGTGAGCTGGAAAATAACAAATATGGAACTGAAGCTGCAAAGAAAGAGAGCTTTTTGAAAACTGCACCTTGTTCAGGTCCAAAGTAACCAGAGAAAAAGTACGTTTGCTTGCTGGGACTTCTGTATTAAAGCAAAGCAGGAGTCACAAACTAGAACCATCCATCCATCCATCCATCCATCTTCTGCCGCTTATCCGGGGTCGGGTCGCGGGGGCAGCAGCCTAAGCAGGGAAGCCCAGACTTCCCTCTCCCCAGCCACATTTGCCAACTCTGCGGGGGGGATCCCGAGGCGTTCCCAGGCCAGCCGAGAGATGTAATCCCTCCAGCGTGTCCTGGGTCTTCCCCGGGGTCTCCTCCCCGAGGGACGTGCCTGGAACACCTCACCAGGGAGGCGTCCAGGAGGCATCCTGACCAGATGCCCGAGCCACCTCAACTGGTTCCTCTCGATGCGAAGGAGCAGCGGCTCTACTCTGAGCCCCTCCCGGATGACTGAGCTCCTCACCCTATCTCTAAGGGAGAGCCCGGCCACCCTGCGGAGGAAACTAATTTCAGCCGCCTGTATACGAGATCTCGTTCTTTCGGTCACGACCCACAGCTCATGACCATAGGTGAGGGTAGGAACGTAGATCGACTGATAAATCGAGAGCTTCGCCTTCTGGCTCAGCTCCTTCTTCAGCACGACAGACCGGCGCAGAGCCCGCATTACTGCAGACGCCGCACCGATCCGTCTGTCGATCTCACGCTCCATCCTTCCCTCACTCGTGAACAAGACCCCGAGATATTTAAACTCCTCCACTTGAGGCAGGACCTGACTCCCGACCCGGAGAGGGCAATCCACCCTATTCCGGCTTAGGACCATGGTCTCAGATTTGGAGGTGCTGATTCTCATCCCAGCCGCTTCACACTCGGCCGCGAATCGCTCAAGCGAGAGCTGGAGATCACGACCAGATGAAGCCAACAGGACCACGTCATCCGCAAAAAGCAGGGACCCAATCCTGAGGCCACCAAGTCGGATCCCCTCAACCCCTCGGCTGCGCCTAGAAATTCTGTCCATATAAGTTATGAACAGAATCGGTGATAAAGGGCAGCCTTGGCGGAGTCCAACCCTCACCGGAAACGAATCCGACTTACTACCGGCAATGCGGACCAAGCTCTGACACCTGTCGTACAGGGACCGGACAGCTCGTACAAGGGGGTCCGGTACCCCATACTCCCGGAGTACCCCCCACAGGAGCCCCCGGGGGACACGGTCGAATGCCTTCTCCAGGTCCACAAAGCACATGTAGACTGGTTGGGCAAACTCCCATGCCCCCTCCAGGACCCCAGAGAGGGTATAGAGCTGGTCCACTGTTCCGCGACCAGGACGAAAACCACACTGCTCCTCCTCAATCCGGGATTCGACTATCCGGCGGACCCTCCTCTCCAGGACCCCTGAATAGACCTTACCAGGGAGGCTGAGGAGTGTGATTCCCCTCTAATTGGAACACACCCTCCGGTCCCCCTTCTTAAAAAGGGGGACCACCACCCCAGTCTGCCAATCCAGCGGTACTGCCCCTGATGTCCACGCGATGCTGCAGAGGCGTGTCAGCCAGGACAGCCCCATAGCATCCAGAGCCTTAAGGAACTCCGGGCGGATCTCATCCACCCCTGGGGCCTTGCCGCCAAGGAGCTTTTTGACCACCTCAGCGACTTCAGCGCCAGAGATAGGAGAGTCCACCCCTGAGTCCACCAGCTCTGCTCCCTCATGGGAAGACGTGTTGGTAGGATTGAGGAGGTCTTCGAAGTATTCCTTCCACCGACCCACTACGTCCCGAGTTGAGGTCAGCAGCTCCCCATCTCCACTGTACACAGTATTGATGGAGCACTGCTTCCCCCCCCGAGCCGCCGGATGGTGGACCAGAATCTCCTCGAAGCCGTCCGGAAGTCTTTCTCCATGGCCTCGCCGAACTCCTCCCATGCCCGAGTTTTTGCCTCGGCAACGGCCGAAGCCGCATGCCGCTTAGCCCGTCGGTACCCATCAGCTGCCTCCAGAGTCCCACAGGCCAAGAAGGCCCGATAGGACTCCTTCTTCAGCTTGACGGCATCCCTCACTGCTGGTGTCCACCAACGAGTCCTGGGATTACCGCCACGACAGGCACCAACGACCTTGCAGCCACAGCTCCGGCTGGCCGCCTCAGCAATAGAGGCACGGAACACAGCCCATTCGGACTCAATGTCCCCCGCCTCACCCGGGACATGTTCGAAGCTCTGCTGAAGGTGGGAGTTGAAGCTCGCTCTGACAGGGGACTCAGCCAGACGTTCCCAGCAGACCCTCACAACACGTTTGGGCCTGCCAGCTCTGACCGGCTTCCTCCCCCACCATCTGAGCCAACTCACCACCAGGTGGTGATCAGTTGACAGCTCCGCCCCCCTCTTCACCCGAGTGTCCAAGGCATGTGGCCGCAGGTCCGACGATACGACTACAAAGTCGATCATTGAACTGCGGCCCAGGGAATCCTGATGCCAGGTGTACATATGGACACTCTTATGCTGGAACATGGTGTTCGTTATAGACAATCCATGACGAGCACAGAAGTCCAATAACAAAACACCATTTGGGTTCAGAGGGGGGGGACCATGCCTCCCAATCACTCCCCTCCAGGTCTCACTGTCATTGCCCACGTGAGCATTGAAGTCCCCCAGCAGAACAATGGAGTCCCCCGAAGGAGCACCCTCCAGCACTCCCTCAAAGGACCCCAGAAAGGGTGGGTACTCTGAACTGCTGTTCGGTGCATAAGCACAGACAACAGTCAGGACCCGTCCCCCCACCCGGAGGCGGAGGGAAACTACCCTTTCATCCACCGGGGTAAACCCCAACGTGCAGGCACCAAGCTGGGGGCTGATGAGAATGCCCACACCTGCTCGGCGCCTCTCACCATGAGCAACTCCAGAGTGGAAGAAGGTCCAGCCCCTCTCGAGGGTACTGGTTCCAGAGCCCAAGCCATGCGTCGAGGTGAGTCCAACTATATCTAGTCGGAACCGCTCAACCTCGCGCACAAGCTCAGGCTCCTTCCCCACCAGAGAGGTGACGTTCCACGTCCCTAGAGCCAGCTTCTGCAGCCGGGGATCGGACCGCCAGGGTCCCCGCCCCTTGCTGCCGCCCAGCTCACAACTAGAACCACGTCGGTGGTGATGAATGGGAAAACGACAAGTTGATTTTTAATAAAAGCTTCTTTCAGCATGATTGTGTGTTCCTAATGAAGTCAAAGGTCACACTGATGGTATCTTAACAAGCATAATAAATCAGGTAGAAGAGAAACACTGAAACAATGGACTTTAGATAAAAGCTGATTAGACTGGAATGGAAGAGGATGATAGAGGCGAGGGCCTTCAGCAGTAACTAACTCCCCCTAAAAAGATCTATCTGTAGAGGACAGTAGTGTTTCTGGCATGTAAACCAGCCTAATGAGAGTTGTTTTCCAACTAAATTATGACTGTTTGACCAAAATTACTCCGACAATGTTCATTTTTAGTGCAAGGTGTGTCCGATGTGGAAGCAGCCACTGGCAGAAACGCCTAAAATTCAACACATCTGAGTATTTTCTCCCTATTTTATCAACTTTGCTGTTTTTATGACATATCCAGCTACTTAGCGATTTTTCCTGTTTCATTATAGTTTTGGCCTTTGTGGAGTCAAATATTTTTATAAAACAGTAAAGAGTGATCAGGTGGGAATTGACAGAAATATTTATCATCAGATGCATTGTGATCAGATGTGTTCTCCAAAGCATGCTCCTAATTTAAATGCAAATGATCAGAAGAACTCTCAGCCTGCATCGGATGTTACAGACTCATAATCTGCATGTGTCCTCCTCCTTTTCCTGACCTGCAGATAGAAGAGGAGAATGCGGCTTTGCTGGCCGCGCTGACAGACAGTTTGGATGGCATGGTGGATGCCGAGGTGAGCGGTCTCTCCGTTTTCCCTGCCCTGGGGGAGGAGCCAAGTCAAGAACAGGAAGATGAGGACAATCTTCCTCTCAGCGCTGAGGACTTTAGTCAGTCCTTGGGGGCTGAAACAGAGGACCCATCTCTCGTAAGAACCCTTTTTTCAACCTTAAGTCGACTGATTGGCGCTTTCATGTCCATTTCTGTTCCCTGAACTTCTGTTTAGTGACACATGTCTGCATATTCACCCGTTTTATAGCTTGATGTTTTCACTCCATTCATTTTTCTGCAAATCAAAAGTCCCTTGCAGCTCAGAACGCGACGCCTGCTGAAGTAGATCTTTTAATTCTTCCCTCAAAATGCCACATTACCCGATTTCACCCAATGCCACGCTGCGCCTCTCCTTTCCCATGCTCTCCCCTCTCCGCCGGCGTTTTAATCTGCACTGCTTTTCCTAACCTTGATGTTCCACGAGTTGGTCGTGAGGTTCAAAGTCTGCCCTAAACTGCAGGAAAACAGAGCTGCACTGAGGTGGAAAGCAAGCTTTCATCCAGCCTCTTTCTGCTCCGTGTGTGTGTGTGTGTGTGTGCTGCTCTATATCTAAGGCCCACAGCAAATGGAATAATGTGTATTTATGGAGATATCCATCAAAGTTGAGTTGTAATTAAAATGTTTTAATGGAAGAAGTCGGAAGAGGCAAAATGAGTTTGTTTACTCCCCCACATCCTCTAATCTCTGGTGTTTGCTGTCTTTTCTTTGCCCTCAGATGTTAATAGTAACTTTAACAGAAACAACGGCAAAACTTCCCTTTAAATGCTTAACGGTGGAGGATCCAGAAGTCCTCAGAAGTATGTGGCGTTGCTACACACGTGTGTGCCTGGTTTCGAGCTCGGTCCCCCGCTTTCTCTTCACACTGTGCTGCTGGATGCCTTTCTCTGGGCCCCTCCATCGTTCTCTGAACCAGCCTTCTAGGAACCGACCTTGTTTTTCTCACTTCGCTCTTCCTCCTTGCCCGCACCTGAGCCCCCCCTCTTCTTTGTATCCCCACCCCCATCTCATCACACAGCAACAACAAATTGTTGTATCCCTTTACAGGGAAATATTGTGCCCCATTTCCCCGTCACTGGCGCTGCTGACAGAAGAATGCAGGCCTGTGTGCCCCTCTGCAGCTTAATTGAAGTAGGAAGCTATTTCGCTGCGATAAAGGACTTATGATTAGCTGTAATGTGGCCTTATTGTACTTGTCAAGTCAAATTCACCCTGCTCCCTTAATTTGACTTTAATTTCAGAGCAAAACCAGCTCTGCTTACAGCGCTTTCCGACGTGCTCTGATTTAGTTGCGACCTACAAAGATGCTATTGTTTGGCGGTCACGAGTTACGCTTGTTGGCTGAATACCTCCTGCGTAAATATTCGCCAAACTGCTCTAACCTCCTATTTGCAATAACACACTGAGCTGAACTATAAAACCAGTCTGTCAGTGGAAATGAGTTAAACTTTAACATGAGAGGTCGGGCGTTCAGGAACGTTGCAGGCAAGGTCAGAAGCAACAGGTCTCTGTTGTCGGAAACAGTAACTCTTCAGATCTGCTTGATGTGTTCTGTGAGTCCTGACTGACTTTTATGGTACTCTGAGTTTTAGATTTATATTTGTAGCTCTGGCTATCAGTTCTGCCAACTTTTAGCACTGGGAGCATGATGGTGTTGGAAAAATGTGTCAATTGAGGTCAGAAACTAGAGCTTAGCCTCCATCTGTCAGCAAATACTTATAAATGATCTAAGAAATGATTTGCTGGCAGAGCTACAACATCGGGGCAGAGCTGGTTGCGGGGCTGCAGTCGTTTAAACACCTTGAAGTTTTTGTTTCAACCCAAAGCAGCACATCAGCACTTCCGAGAGGTCACCGCTCCAGATGCCGTCGCTGCTGTGTTGTCGCCCCACATGACTGCCCTGGCTTCAGTTATCCGTGAAGAACTTTTGGTTATCAGTCAGCCGGTGGCATTGAGTTATTCCTGTCTTTGTTTCTAGCTTCTAGGAAGAAAAGACAAGGGGGATCATATGAGGAGAACAACCTGTGCATAATCACGTGTCTGAAGCCTCTTGCTCCCAAAGCCTCCTTCCTGTTCCTTGTTTTTTTTTTTTTTTTTGTTTTTTTTTTGTTTTGTTTTTTTAAAGTAGAGCAAAAAGTCACTTATTGCGCATTTTAGCTCTCAATCAGCTTCTTGTTGCTTCACAGCTTTGACAGCTGATAAGATAACTTATTTCAAAAATGTTTGACACAAACTGTGTGCTTTCTGCACAAAAACGGGGAAAAAAATCACCAGATGATTCAACTGCAGTTTCCCCTACCTCTACTCTAATTGCAAAATGGCAGCCGGTTAAGACTCCCGCTGGTTTGGGTACCTTCTGTGCCTTAAGAGATATGCAGTGTATCACTTACATGACACGAAGGCAGAAGTTTTTTTCTGCTTCTGTTTATGACTCATGACTAAGCTTGTGTTTGAAATCCTCATGCAAGTTTTATAATTTCTTTTTTTTTTTACACTTTTAGATTCACCTTGTGGTTCACTTGTCTGCAGTGTCTCACTGCTCGCTGACGTAAACCCCACAGAGATATCCAACACCCTTGACAGAAAGCAGCATATTTGGTTGAACTAAATATAAATGGTATTAACCTGAATCCTGACTCTTGTTTCCTGCTGCGTATACTATCATTGGCAAAAATAGCAACCTGACATTCACGTCCACTCACACAGAAAAGCCTGGTGTAATAACATTAGGCTCTTTACTGAAGCAGATGTGTGTGTTTGTGTGTGTGCGTTTTATCCTGTTTCCATCAGTTGAGTGGTTCACTGTCACACGAATGCTGTCACTTAACTTCAGGATTGGGTGTTACACTGACCTCTACTGGTAAGCAGTGGTACTGCAGATGACCTCACTGCTCTGCCTGATGAGGTCTTCACCACTTCAGCACTTGTTCATGTGTACCCACAACAGGCTTTAATTGTCTCTGTATGCATATAGACGTTAAAATAAATAAGCATTTCGTTAATAGTGCATGAGTGTTTTAAGCTTCCTCAAAGGAAAAAGGAAAGAAGTAAAAACTTTTTAAGTCTTACCCCTTATTGGTTTAATTAATTATGTAAATTTCCCTTTTATTCCGTAGCTGGATGCTCACTCTCTCTGTTGCACAATCATCATATTGATCACTCACTTTCTCATTAGTTCAGTGCTTAATTAGTAGAAATATGGTACCAGATGTGAGAGAAAAACCAATACAAAAGGAAAAAAATCAAACAAAAGCATATGTAAGAGGAATAATGTGACCAAGTCTACTCATTTCTTCCTGGACGCTCTACTTTTCACATGTTTTTTTTAAATGTTTTCTTAAGTTGTTCAACATTTTTATTCAGTTTAATATTGTTTACATCATCCCATAAAGTAACTCGGATTCCAACTTTATTTATGGAGCACATTTGAACAACACAGTTGACCAAAGCGCTGTACACAAATCCCAAGCTCAACAACATACAGAATATAATAGAAGTAAAATAAAATAAAAACAATAAAAATATTAGTCAACTCAACAGACTTTTAGTTGTAGTATGAACACAAAGTTGTTTTGAATTTTTTTGTCATAATTCCCTTTCGCTCTCTGGAAACAGTTTTCATATGCGACCTCAAAGTGAATCATTTTGGATTTTTTTACCCTCTTTTCAGTGTTTCACCAGATCCAAACATTGTAATGCATTAAAAAGTGTTGGTGTGATCACAGTAGTCTGCATTATAATATACAACCTGCAGTCTGAAATGCACATACGAGATGCTTGATGACAGTTGCTGGTTGTAAATAAATATTAAAAAATGCTGCCAATTAATTCTACTTCTACTCCTTCTGCATGTGTGTAAATGTGTGTGTGTTTAACGACAGAACAAGGCCTCCAGTGATGATGGCTGTGGAGCTCTGGAAAGCATCCAGAGTAGAGTAGAGTAGAGTAAAGCAAAGAGGAAGAAGAGAGGAACAGGCTGTTTTCGGGGCCCTGGAGCTGTCTAAGGCTTTTCCATGTTTCACACAGACACAAACCTTCAGTCTCTACTTCACGTTCCTCAATGGGACTCTCAGAGGAGCATCATCACACACTCTGAGCCAAGTTGGCTGTGCCACAAAGGGCCACTGTGGCCCCATTAGCGATGCAGGCAATCATCCCGTTTAGTCAATTGACCCAGATTGTGTTCTTTGGTTCCAGCCAGTGCTGCTGGGTGGCGATGCTGTGATTATTAAAGCTTTACAACGTTATACTGCGATGCATTTTGGTCGAACTTTGACGTCATGGTTCGCAGGATTAGTGCAAACACTACTGCTGAATTCTTATGCATTTTTTTCTTTTAAAATAATCGGTTTGATTTATAGGGATTTCCCTCTAATGTTTCCCATTACTTTCCCATAAAGATCTTCTGTGTGCCATCCTAAAAAGGCCTATAAAGCAGCATTAAGAGCTCTCCTCGGATCCAAATAGCTCCTTACAGGAAATTTATCCAGACATGTCTCAGCTAGTCTCCTGTAAAAGTGTTATAATGGCCTTATTAAATGCACATGATATTGGCTAAATATAAAAGAAGCGCTGAGATAAAGTCAGTATGAAGTCCTGAAATGATCACATTTATTGTTTTTATGCCTTGGATCTCACCAACCAATGACAAAAAAAAGGTGTTTTGGACTTTTAGTGGTATTTAGAGTTGATATGTATCTAAAAACAGTTTGAGGACTTAAGCAGCATTCAGGGTGAATACTACAAGGCACATACTTCTTACTCAGTAAAGTAAATTAAATCACAAACGCAGCGTGCAGACAAAAGGTCTGGTGTGCTGAGGAAGGATAGGAGTAAAATGAGCGGCAGCCATGATAAGAACCTGTTAAATTTCCACTCATATTCCTGGACATGGGATGATTTTTTAATTGAGTGGATGTAACTTTTAATCAGTTTAAAAGTTAAAACAACCAACTTTGTAGAAGTTGTGTGTTAGATCGAAACAACCTACATTCAGCTGTTGATTCATTTCATGAAGTCAGTCTGTGTGTTACAAGTTGCTCTATTGTTAATATAAAATAAATGCTTTTAAACTGAGAATGAATTTTAGGTGCTTTTACATGAAACTGTCATTCTTCATCCAAAAAGGTGAAAGCTTTGGTGGCAGCTGGACCTTTCCAGTTTGTTTTCAACTTTTTCAATTCAACTTTTATTTGTATAGCACCACTTCACAACAATGTTGTCACAGGGCACTTTACATACACGAATCAACATACACATCATTTCAAACCAACTCATACATATCCTTTAATAGAAACCAATTGATTGCATCGAGTCATGACTTCCATCCAATTCCCCATCCTGAGCATGCACACGGCGACAGTGGGAAGGAAAAAACTCCCCTTTAACAGGAAGAAAACCTCCGGCAGAACCTGGCTCAGGAAGAGCAGCCGTCTGCCTCGACTGGTTGGGGTGGAGAGGACAGGAAAGACAGATCAACATGTACAACTGCACTTATTCAGGAAGACCTGCAGAAAAAAGGAGAAATAAGTTAAAGACGGCAATATTGTTATATATTTATACATTAATATATTAGAGAAATAGAGCAAGGTACTTCTCAGTGCATCAGGTAACATCCCCATTGCTACATAAGTAATGGTTGGCTAGACTACCCATAACTATAAGAGCAATGAGCACAACCTGGACAGTTGGGTCCCATACATGCAGACTCCAACTCAGGAGATGCTCATATCCTAACTATAAGAATCATTGAAAAGGAAGGTTTTCAGCTTGATCTTAAGGTGTGGAGGGAGTCTGCCTCCCGAACCCACGGTGGGAGCTGGTTCCATAAGAGAGGAGCCTGATAGCTAAAGGCTCATCCTCCCATAGTACTCTTTGAGACTCTGGGAACCACCAGTAAACATGCAGTCTGAGAGCGAAGTGCTCTATTTGGAATATATGGAACTATAAGATCTTTTATGTACAATGGAGCTTGGTCATGGAGAGCTTTGTATGTGAGGAGAACAATTTTAAACTTAAACTTTTCCATAGACTAACCTGATTACCCAAAATTCACTTTGGCAGACATAAACTTCACATTTTCCTTAAATAAAGACAAGAATGAAACATTTTTAGGGAATAACATCACAGGGACATGACTTGAACTGTAAGGGACGTTGTATGTCTGGTCAGTGGTACAGCTTAACATAACAACAGCACAATTGGCTTTCATTAGAATTTGCATTCATGTGTCGCTGTTTCATGTGAAAATCTGTGTTAGTTCAGCCGACAGTAAGACTGGGGACAAACTGGACATTGTGAAAACTCTCTGTTATACAGTATCAGCTGCAGCTGTTCACATTAAGTTATGTTTTTTCCACTTTACAATAAAAAAAACTTGAGCTGCAGTGACTTCAACATTAAGTGGTGTTTACACACACTGAGCAAGCACTAACTCTTATTTTCTCTGCGGAGGCCAGATCGCATTTTATTGTAACTTTATTCATCTTCAGAAGGGGTGGGCACACTAAGTTAAGTGAACCCACTTTGCCCCTCCTCATTCCTCTCACATCTGGACTTTCTGCAGCATCTTCTGTAGCAAAAGCTGCAAAGCTTAGAGGGGGATTTTCTCCTTAAGCTGATTTTACATCAAGCGATAACCCTGTCATACAGCTCGGCACTGGAAAGAATGGATGAATACACAGATGGGAAAAAAAATAATGAAAGGATAAAAGGGGAATTAGAAGCAGTTGCGTTATTATCCATTTGAAAGGTAGCAGCGTGCAAAGGAGTCTGAGGTTTGCTTTGCTTTGCATCTCAACTCGGGTTTTGTGTGTGAGTGAGAGGAACCGGAGGATGGGGGTAAATAGGAGGGGAAATATGGGAAGAAGACAAATCGAAAGCAAAGACGTTTAGGCAAAGATAGGGATGAAAGGTCAGAGAGGTGGATCGGAGAAAAGGGGAATGAGTGCAAGAATGAGAGTGAAAAAGAAAGGCACATCAACACAGATAAAGAACGCTTTGAAAAGTATGAGAGGAGAGATGATCGACATACGAGTGGATGGAAGGATGGAGGAGAATGGGAGGGGCAGCGGTCACATTCTGTTACTGTGCAGAGAAAATGGCCGAATCCAGCTCTGAAATAGGAAGCGTGAATGTGCCATGTAGCTGTCAGCTTTAGTGAAGTAATAAATGTACAATATCATGACCTTTTCTACACATTATCCCGTTATACAAACATCCATCTGCCGGGCCTAACAACTGACAGAATATAGATTAAAAACCAAAGAAAGGGCCAAAGCTAAACACGTTCAATTCATCATGATCCTTTTTTCTCTCGTGTCTTTTAGGGTTCAGAATGAAACGGAATTATTTCAGTAGATTTGCTTCCAAATAATCATCCCTCAGTTTGTCATCGTCTTTAGCAGATCAGACACAGTCATGGTGTTGGCTACTGTTGTTTTATCATTAAACAAGAGCAGGGACTGAAAGTTTGTGATCCCTTCTGAAGATCTGTCACTTTTTTACCTGCAGGAAATCATTTTACTATTATATGCAATACTTTGATTAATTAATCGCTGCAAACTTTGCCTAACTTTAATATTCTGAAATGTCTTTCTCATTCTGCAGCTGAAGAAGCTGTTGCTGACTCCTCCCAATGTCCCTACGACCATCGATGTGCAGAAAGACGGCATCCACGGCCATCGCTACAGCAACAGAAGCCTGCGCTTACGACCAGCCAGACCCGTGGCAAAGGTGAGCTGCAAATCATTTTCAGTGAGCGACAAGACTGCGTGATTTAAAGAATCTCCCTTTTTTTTTTTATCGTTTGTCCTCTGAAAACTGCAGATCTCTGTATTTTCTCTTCAACGCCCCATTCCCTGTGTCCCCCGAAAGCTTGCGAGATAACGAAATTGGATTTTTCCAATCACTTCCTCTTAGGATGGGGAGTGAAGGCAGAAGTAATTCACAGATGTATGTAGAGGCTGCAGTCAGCTTCAAAGCTACTGCAGAGGTTGGCCTTCGAACTGCTGTCTGCATCAACTTTCCCTCTTTACAATGTCTTTGCAAACATTTAGTTCAGATGGCTATTTCAGGCAAAAATATGTTGTGCTATTAGAAACTGCAGAGAATTCTTAGCAACCCTCCCAGTGTTCAGGAGTGGAAAGCACATTTGCATTCATGAGTTCTCAGCAATGTGTCATTCTGACATGACTGTGGTTTATAAAAAAAAAGCACCGTAATATTTCCAGTTGAGCACGCAGTGACATGTAAGATTTCCGCCCAACTGCTGTAAAAAATCACCCGTGAATGGACAGCTTTTCAGCGCTCGCTGACTGATTGACAGCTTACCTACAGTCTCATCACACTGCGGCTTCAGGCTAGTGATGAAGATTTTTCTTCATGGGACTGTAGACTCAATGAGTTCCATCAAACTTCCAAAAGTTTTAAACAAAGTTGGCATAAAGCTTGTCTGGAGTTATCATCTTTGAGATAAGGTCCGCTTTTCCTCTTCATGTCTAAAATCCCAGTTTGTCTGGAGACACAGCTAATCAGTGACTGCCCGTTGTCATGGTAGCCTTACGGTAAGCCAGCTTCACCTCACGGAGTTGTTTGTGGTCAGCAAACAGCTTGGTAAACTGGCACCACTTAGTCGTGTTTTAAAAGGCCCAGTATGTTGAGAAAACAGTCACATACTTGAAACATAGGGTGGGTTCCTTTCTGTCCACGTCTCCAAAACCGGTCAGAACGGATAAATTAACAGCTTGAAGCAGGAGTTTGCATTTTATTCCCTACGATCATCTCCATTGGCTCCTTTCAATTCTGATATTTGCAAATTATGTGGAGGATTTCTTCTGAGGTCGTGTGATGGACTGGCAACCTGTCCAGGGCATACCCTACCTTGCACACGGTGACTGTTAGGACAAGCTCCAGCTTCCCACAACCCTGAATTGGACTAAATGATTAAGAAAATGAATGGATGGATTTTCTCTAAAAGAAACAAGTTGTTTTTTGAGGGTTTTTTTTTTTGTCTGTGATGGCCTAGTATTATTGTGTTTATACACCTACTGTATATTGTCTTTTAATATCTGCTGATAAAATCAGAATGTTATTAAACAGATTTTTCTTTTTTTTTTTACAATTATAAGTACAATTCAGTCACCTAAAAAAGGAGACAAAAAACTCAGAAAACAGCTATTAATTAATGGTATATATTTTCAGGACTTTGCTAAAATGAATATTAATTGTGTTGCAAAAATCAGGAATGACAATCCTATATCCACCAATACCCAGTTTGTCATCATTCAGTTCTTCTCAGCAGCTTTGAATGAAACCATACCTTCTAATATGTTAGTCTGAGTAAAATTTAGACTTTTGAAATGCATTTTTCAATGTTGGACCCTTCCACAGTTTTGATGGAGTCAAAATTCTCCAGTTGAGCTCAAGATGGCTTAAATGGGGCACATTGCCACCTATCACAGTGCAGTTGGACAATCTTACCGTCAATTAAACCAGTTTCCCACCATACTCCATGTCCTATATACTGGGACATTAAATGACCTAGTTGGGCCAGAACTGAAGCTCAGATTAACTTTGTGTGGAAGTAAAACGCAGTGACATTTATATTGCTTCCTCCACTGAAAGGTAATCATTACGTTCTGGACAAATGAAAGCATTAGATCAATGTTAATTCAAGCTTCAGAAGAATTTTCTACTAGAAAGAAATGATTAGAAACATGAGAAATTGCACTTGTATTAAATAAATAAATACACAAAATCCCCTTTGGGCCGTCAGAAATAGAAGTGACCAGCTTTTGATCGCTCTGAGATACTTTACAGTGTTTTCATCAATAGAGAAGAATATGAAAACTGGCCACAGTGCAAGCAGCAGCAGTCCATCTCACAGAAAGACAGCTTTTATTTTCCAAATGATAGATATTTCATTTTACAATAAAAACTTTGCGCCTTGGAGCTTGTAGAGACCTTCAGCTGCTGGTCGTGATGAATGTGGTGTTGAGGAAAAGAGAACATTTACAATGGCTGCTGCTGTATGACTTAGCTGTAATTGGATAGCTGCTAACATTGTGCTTCAAGTGGTCATTGATTACAACACCAGTCATTTATCTTGTACAAGCAAAAAGCTGGTTGAGCCTTCACACAGACTTCTGCTCAAGCGAGGAGGACACAGAATACTCTCTGGGAAGCAGTTGGGGATAAGCCAAACCTTGTATCCATCACACACTCTCCTAAGCTCACCATTCCTGGCTGTGTGTGTGTGTGTGTGCGTTTGCGTGAGTGCTGTAGTTTTAGAGTGGCATGGCTTTGCTGTGGCAGATGGCGAAGTATTGACTGACAGGGCAGGAGGGCAGCAGTGAATCAGAGTGGCTTCCTCTCTGCTCTCTCAATGTGTGTGAGTTATATGGAATCAGCCATTTTATTGCAGCTGCACACTGAATCACCCCACAAAGTCAGAGGGAAAATTTACAGCCATGCGCTCCCATGATCCTGCATCCAGAGCTGGAAATTGAAGATACATCTTTGTGTTTTTTTGTTGTTTAGTGTTCCTTTTTCCCTTTCCTGTTACTAACTATACAGAGTGTGATGGACCATTTCCAGCACAACAAAAGAAGGCATTTGAAACACCGGTGGAAATTGTGTCAGTTCCTCTGTATGGAAGACAAAGGGCTTCTATGACAGGTCATCTGTCAAGAGACACATTTGATAGTGTTAAAGGTTCCGCTTTTTTATATATATATATATATATATAAGTCAATGGCAGAAATGTGTAAAATATCATTAAAGGCTGTTTCTACTCGTATTTAATTGGTTTACTAAGATAACTTGTTTTTATTCTGTCAGAATGAGCCATTTGATTTATTATTTATTTCCTTCCTTTATTTATTTATTTGATTTTGACTCTGGGGCTCAGAGTAGAGCCGCTGCTCTTCCGCAAAGAGAGGAACCAGTTGATGTCGGGCATCTGGTCAGGATGCCTCCTGGACCTCCCTGGTGAGGTGTTCCAGGCACGTCCCTCTAGGAGGAGACCCTGGTTAGACCCAGGACACACTGGAGGGATTAAATCTCTCGGCTGGCCTGGGAACGCCTCTGGATCCCCCCACAGAGTTGGCAAATGTGGCTGGGGAGAGGGAAGTCTGGGCTTCCCTGCTTAGGCTGCTGTCCCCGCGATCCGACCCCGGATAAGCGGTAGAAGATGGATGGATGGATGAATGGATGGTTGGATGGATGAATGGTTGGATGGATGGATGGATGGATGATGGCAGCAGTCACAACTCTGTGTGTGAAGGGAGAGCCATCTGAGTCATCCCTACACCTGAGGCCACTCAGAGATAAAACAAAGTTCTTAATAAAGTTTGGCCATTAATGGCCACCATATATTCACAACTATGCTTGGTATTTGAAGTGAATTCTATGCTCACCTTCATTACTGGATGTCTTTTTCACAGATTACGTAACTTCATGACCTTAAAACTCTGTGTTCTGAACTTGTTTAATCATGTACATTTCTAGAGCAGCTGCCTAGCAGCGAACCTCCGAGGCTGAGAAACTGTACTTTGCAACTTTTTCATCCGGAATGCTGCGTGACGTTGCAGCAGAGGTTCGTTTCGCAGACGGGAAACAAATATAAACACACTGACTGTTCTGAATGCACACCATCGCTGATTCAGTCGGTAAACGTAAGATGTAAAAGAGAAACATAAAGGAGGAAAAAAAGACAAAACAAGATTGATTGTAAGATCGTCTTTTGCAGACTGGAGAGAGCTAACAGGTCAGGTGGGATGCAAGATGGGGGCCGATTTTAGCTCTGAGTAGTGATGGCTACACAGAGGTGTAGTGACCCAATTAATGGTCCCATCAGGACCATAAATATAACTGTTAAACAAGTGAAAACAGTTATATTTATGTAGGGATAAGCTTTTTAAATGAATAAATAAATAAATAAACAAATAAACACTTGCCTTTGATTGGTGTGACATCCCTCATTTGTACTCCAGGTTTCGCTTTTACTTCTTGACTTCACCATGAAAAACATTTGCATGACGTTGCAGATAGTTTGCCTCACCAAAGATTTAAAGCTTATCTGGTCTGATTTGAGCATCCTCATCTCTCCTCCTGTATCCATTCTAAAAATTGATTAAGTAAAATAATATGAAGGCCATCTCAACTGAAATGCTCCTAAAAGGGGCTGATTTTAAGGTATAAAAGAGAATACGGATAAGCTTCCTTTGTGGAAGTCTTCTGGGCATCTGTGATGTCTTAAGGGGGCGTGGCATATTAATCCCTTAATGCTAATTTAATTAGATTTAATTTAGTTTAAGAAGTTGTTTAAAATGTTGACCCAGAAGTAAAAATGGCTCAGTGATATGTGTGATACTTCACCTTCCCTGCTCCTGTCTCTGGTGAGAACTTTGATATAAGGAATCCATGATGTGATAATAAGGGAAGGTGATCGGGACACAGACTTGCCTAGAAAGTAAATTCTTGCATATTCTTACATGAGCTTAGTTGTATGTGTGTGTGTGTGTGTGTGTGTGTGTGTGTGTGTGTGTGTGTGTGTGTGTGTGTGTTATTTTTGTCTGAAGGGCATTTTAAGGAACTTTTGCAACTGGTTTTTATATCTGTTTCCCCAGAGTGACCTTCCCCAGGAGCGGAAGCCCCGAGCGGTGCGTCCCATGGGGCGTCTGTGCACAGAGCTGCACCGTCACCTCACCACTGCCCAGGATACAGAGGACACCCCAGCTGCTGACACTGAGGGGGACGAGGAAGAAGAGGAGGAAGATGAAGACAGCGAATCAGAAGAGGACGAGGAGGAGGAGGAAGAGGAGTCTTCCAGCAGCGAGGTGGAGGGCGCATCGGTTACGGCCGCTGTCCCCGCGGAGCCCGCTAAGCCTCAGTTCAGCTCAGAGAAAGAACTGCATTCAGTGGTTGAGCTGATCACATACATGCACACCTACTGCCTGCCCATGCGCAAGCAGCAGGGCTGGGAGCGCAAGGACCGTGACCTCGCCAGGCCTCGGGCCAAGCCGGAGGCCTCCCGCCCAGTCTCCGCAAACTCTCACAGCAGAGTTGTGTTGGTAGCCACCTCTGGGACAAGTGGGAGTTTGACTGGGACAGGCGGCAGCGCTCCCAGGAGGCTGCCTTTTGCCAGGCGGAGGGAGATCAAGGCCAACTCTGTTCTCCGCGAGCTTCTGCAGCAGAGCAGCTCCTTCGATGTGAGCAAGCCTTACAGACTGCACACCCCACCTTACTCCCACTCACGGAGCCCAAACAGGGACGGGCCACCTGTTTCTTCAGCCCCAGCTAAACCATCCCCCGCTCAGTCTCCCAGCCCCATCAATCTCAAACCAGAGCTTTGTAAGGACTCTTCCTCACCCGAGAGGAGAAAGTATTCCTCGGAGCCACCACAGAGCCTGGAGGAGCCGGCAGAAACCAGTGGCTCTTTCTCCGTTCGACGCTCCAGGCGGCTGGCCTCGTTTCCCAGCCGCTTCGCTAAGAGACTGCGGCCTGGGCGGGTGAAGGACGGAGAGGGGAAGGACAAGAAGGAGAAAGAGGAAGGACAAGCAGGAGTCAAACTCCTGCCTACCCAAGCGGGAAGGGGAACGACGACAGAGATGCAGCCAGAGCAACTAACATCTGGCGACGGCAGCACAGCTTCTTTTGAGCCAACCAAACCCTGCTGCCATGGTTAGAAAAAAACAAATAAACATCTAGATTTAATTTTAATCAGTCCTGATACACCTGGGATTTCCAAAGATAGTCCTCGATGGCTGGTGTCTTGCAGGTGTTTACCGCAACACTCCTGATACAAATAAAAATGATATCCTCAGCTTGTTGTCAAGTTCCGCACAAGTCTGTTAATGACCCATTCATTTGAATCAGGTTTGTTGCTGCGGCAACACATCCGATACCTGCAGGGCACCAGCCCTAGCAGACCAAATTTAGAGATCCCTTCAATACACATTGCATAAAGTCTGCTCTGGAAAACATAATTAATATGTTCACTGTTAAAGTTGTTTCAACTGCTTCTTACTCTGGTTTTATTCTGCTTTCAGAAAAACGATCCTGCCTCTGTCTGCCTCTCAACCCAAAGTCCACGGGGTGAGTAGTTTTATGTGGACAGCCTGCTGTCTTTCCATTAACTTATAACTTTTGGGTCCAAACAGTTCTGCTTCTAGCTGAAAGTAATCAGGATCGGGGCGCTCGATAAACCACAACATTCCTCAAAGTTTTTATAGTCTGTCTTCATCTGGATGACTACATATAGAGGATATTTCCTCCAATGTTCAAAAGAATTATGGAAAAAAATGTTTGGTCAAAAGTAATTCATGTAAAAGACTAACACAGTTAAAAAGCGTTGAGCATCAACTGGACAAAACCTAAAATCAACTCTGCTATCAGAAGGCGAAGCTCTCGATTTATCAGTCGATCTACGTTCCTACCCTCATCTATGGTCATGAGCTGTGGGTCGTGACCGAAAGAACCAGATCTCGTATACAGGCGGCTGAAATTAGTTTCCTCCGTAGGGTGGCCGGGCTCTCCCTTAGAGATAGGGTGAGGAGCTCGGTCATCCTGGAGGGGCTCAGAGTAGAGCCGCTGCTCCTCCACATCGAGAGGAACCAGTTGAGGTGGCTCGGGCATCTGGTCAGGATGCCTCCTGGACCTCCCTGGTGAGGTGTTCCAGGCACGTCCCTCTGGGAGGAGACCCCGGGGAAGACCCAGGACATGCTGGAGGGATTATATCTCTCGGCTGGCCTGGGAACGCCTCTGAATCCCCCCCCCCGCCACAGAGCTGGCAAATGTGGCTGGGGAGAGGGAAGTCTGGGCTTCTCTACTTATGCTGCTGCCCCCGTGACCGACTCCGGATAAGCGGCAGAAGATAGATGGATGTCTTTTTAATGTAATTTATTTCAGCTAATAAAACTATAATATTTTAAATAGTCTTGTAACCAATGATCCACAAGGACCTAATGTGGTGAGGAGTTAAAATATGTTTTCTTGCAGAAGCTGTCACTAGGCCTGTTGCAATAAGCAAAAAGTTAATTAATCACACCATAAGAAAAAATGCGCGCAACAAGTTTGCCGCACGCAATAATTTTCATTTGTCTTTCTTTTCTCGAGTGTTGAGTGACAATTAGTCGCATGGCAAAATTTGTTACTGTGACGGGCCTAACTATCACAGACACTGTTACACTCGCCCACTGGGGAACCATACACCTCCAAAAGTGATGCTTTAGGCGTTTAGAACCGACACTGGAGTTTGTGACCAAGTATCAGTATGCGAGAGGTTTAAACAGCGTGAAAATGTTCATTTTCATGCAATTTAAGACAAATGAACTTAGTTTTTCTGCCCAGTAAAGCTAAATTAGAATGTAAATTGGATAATTTGCATACTTAAGCACAAAGTTTTTACTAACCATTACCGTCCCACCCAGAGATCACCATTTTAGCAGCATATAAGCATTCACATTTTTCAATTGCATTACTTAAATCTAAATTCCTTGTGTCAGCAAGACCACAGCCATTTGGGTCAGTTT
Organism: Telmatherina bonti; assembly: GCF_933228915.1. NCBI lineage: Eukaryota > Metazoa > Chordata > Actinopteri > Atheriniformes > Telmatherinidae > Telmatherina > Telmatherina bonti. The sequence goes on along the minus strand of NC_136610.1, from coordinate 12,144,699 downwards.
CTACCTATTCATATGATATGTACTATGTTGTACTGGTCAAAGGTTTGGAGACACTTCCCCAGTAGATTTAATTGGGAACGTGTGTTCAAACTTTTGACTGGTAGTGCATACAGTTTCAGTGTTTTTATCATTGTTCAAATAGACAGAGATATGGTTTATTTTGTTTTTCTTTTATAGTATCTAATATTCTGTAAATTCAAAACAACACAGCTGAAGAGAAACATTTACTGCCGTGGGAATTGTTCATGAGCTCATGAGCAATTTCATTAAGCAGCAGAAGATTGCTCCAGCTATAACAGCATAACGCCTGTTAACATGTAAATTACTGCATTAATCACCTTTGCTGTAAATAGCTAAAATCGCCGCTAAGTGATTTGATCCCATTTGTTAAAATAACGTGGTATATAATGCTAATTGGAAATCTTGACAAATGAGCGTTTAGCTTGCAACATGTTGGGGGAAGATGGTAAACCTCTGCGTTAGAACCGTTAATAGTCGTTGAGTCACACTGAAAGCAGTTTTTTTATGCATATCAGTGTGTGTGGTTTAAAGTCATGTCATTTATAAGATGATTAAATTGTATTCTAAACTTTAGGCCCAAAATCATCCATTTTTTATTGTAAGAATATAAATGAATGAGAACTCCTGGTTTGCTCAGCCAGATTTTAATCTGTGCCCGAGAGAGCAGCCTCACTGCTCTTACTTTTCTAGATTAACCTCCCCAAACCCTGGACATTGTCCAGTTTCATCTAGTCACCAAGCTCAGTGGTCTTACTGTACAAACCCTGGGCATGCATCCATCTTTTAAACGAATCAGTCCTCTGAAGCACTCACCAAAAGGAGATTTTTATTTTTTTTTACCCATTACTCGTTTGCTATGGAGGGTTAGTAATATCCCGCCTGGAGCCAATCCACTCGGCACAGCTCCTGCAATTCATGGCAACCGGAGAAACAGAAACAGACAGCAACAAATAGCGGAGGAAGAATAAGGGGAAGAGGACAGCAGAGTACATATGGCTGTTGTGATAAGAAATGAGAAGTGCAGAGAATTGCCAATAGCTTTCACAGGAAGACACATCATTTAAATTCTGAAGACATCAGCTGAAAAAAAATCACATTTTTTTATTTTTAGACTTTAAAAAAAAAAAAAGGAAAAAACAACAGACAGTGCATGTAAGGCTTTTCTGGGATTCATGTATAACATTTGAAACCTGCAACACACTCCCGACATGACAGAGCAATGTTTAATTTCTCTGCTTTGATCTGTCTTCACCACCAGAGAGTCCCAGTTTGGCACCAAGCCTTTTGAGCAGACGCTCACGGTGGATCTGTGTGGAACAGCAGGTAAAAAAAAAAGTGTCTCTTTGTTTGATATGAAGATAATCTTTGTTTGTACGGCAAGTAACAGGTATCTGCGGATCAACTATGTCAGGGGGAATGCTTCCAGGCCTAGTTAAGCATTTGGGAAATATCTTAACCCTGCAAAATTTAAACCTAACACACAGGAAGCGTGTCGGATTTGACTCCTTTGCTTCCTGTCATGATTTTGATCATCTTAGTTTCTGTTGCATGGAAGTGACTCTTTTCATGCGCTTACTTCTTCCTTTCCCACTCAGGTCTCACCCCTCCCACCACCCCGCCTCACAAGTCCGTGGAGGATGAGCTCTTCAAGCCGACAGAGGGAGGAAAGGGCGGCGGCAGTAGCGGTGATGGCGGTGGCGACTCGGCCAACCTGACTTCAAACACAAGTGTCGCCACAAAGGGCTCGTCCTGGCTGAGCCGTTCCCATCACCAGCGGAAGCTGCCGGAGCAGACGGAGCTGTACGCGCAGCTGCGGCGCATGGGCCAGGCAGGTGACGCCGACACCCAGCGCCACTTTGGCGACCACGACTACTGCGCGCTGAGCCTCGGGGAGAGCTGCAAGCGCAGCACCGCCATTCTCGGCGCCATATTACAGACGCACGGAGGGAACGAAGGCGATGCCGCCCTCGCGCCGAAAGCAGCTGATAATCAGGTGTTGGATGAGAGCTGCAAGGAAAGTGAGGAAGAAGAGGAGAAGGAGGAAGAAGAGGAAGAGGAGGAGGGGCTTGTAATGACAGAAGTGATAGAAGCACAGGAGCAGCAGACGACCGTGGTGATCGCATCATCACCTCCACCAGACTGCCAGTCAGCTGCTGCCACACCGCCAGCTTCTGAGGAGGAGGCTGAGTGCTCCGCAGCATCTCGCTCACCATCGCCCATCCTCCACCAGTGTCCCGACTCCCCCTCCAGCAAGACAGACTCCAGGTGAGACAGAAGGAGCGAGTGTGTTAGCGGGGAAGAAAGAATCCCTAGTTTTACATGCGTTCTACATGTTTTCATATGAAGATTATTATCAAAGCAAGGAGATAAAATTACATAAATTTTCTCTTTTTACATGTCATGGAATAGAATCAACCTTTTTCCGGTTTTAAGGTTTTCAGAACAGCTTGATGATAAAACATAATCTTGTCTTTAAATCAGGGAACTAAAACTTCAGATGGACATCAACACAGGATGACTGACAGCGTCATTCACTTTGCAAAAACTAAGCAAAACTAGAAACAGCTATTATTCAAATAATATCAAATGTGAATACCCATTTATTGAACTATGCTGATTGATTGAAATGACATTGCATAAGTGTAAGAAATTTAAAAAAAGCAAAACTAACATTTTTTCTAATTGCCCCACATCGGGATCAAACCCATGAACTCCTGTAGTGAAGCTCTCTGACTTAACTCACTATGCCACTAACACTCTTAGTTGTTTGATTTGAAACGACAAAAGTTGTAGCACACATCTCCCAAAGGAGCTACAGGGTTTGTGATGTAAACGATTGAAGTGACCTGAACGGCGCAGGAGGAGTAGCGCAGCAAAGTTTGGCGGAATAATAATAAAAATGGCCGAACAGGATCTCAATAATATGAATGCCCCCATGGGCATTCATATTAATTAACTTAATAAAAAGGTCTGTGAAAAGTCCACCTTTACTCGCTGGAAATCAGTTCACTTGACTAATTGGTCATCATCAGTTATCTCCTCTGTAAAAGCAAAAAAAAGGAAAAAAAAGATTTCAGGTATGTGTTAAGACAATGAAAGATGTCAGCACAAGTTGCTTTCCATTTTCCCAGGAGTGGACATTATAGCAACTTCCATTCAAGGCTGCGTAATACCTCCGAAAGCTACATTTCATACTCTCCAGCCATCAGTTAGCATGGTAAATGCTGTACATATGCACTTCATAACAGTACAATTAGAAGATGACTGAGGAATATTGTATGGAACGATTGCAAAAGAAAGCATCTTCTCTCTAAAACAACCAACAACAAGACTGAACAGTATCAAAACTGGAAATGTTTGGCTATAAAGCTCACTTCATTTTATGGACTAAACCAAATGCAGCGAATCAGCACAAATACCTCATATTAACTCTCAAGCACAGTGGTGGAGGGCTGATGATCTGGGCTTTAAAGTTTGACAACCTTTGTCTTACAGAAAACAGTTCCTGCGATATTATTGCTGCTAAAGCTGGCTCTACAACATAATGAAGCGATGAACTTACTTTTTCAGCTATTGTTTCTGCATTTGATGAGATAAAGACGCAATATGTGCCATGTTGTTCATCTGAGGTCGTATTTTGACCCAGTGAAGGTCAGATGATTCATGGATTTCCAAGATAAAGTTTCTTCTTCCCATTAATGATTTTTTGTTCTCCTGCATCGCGGCAGAGTGGACACTCACACACACACACACAGATTTTGATGGGAAAACACTTGACATTTGATGCTTTCAAGTCGATCTCTGCATGTAGTTCAGTGCACTGAACTGTGAAGCTGAGCTGTTCGGATGTTAAATGCGCTGTGATGTGTAATCTGTAGGCTGATATACAGCATGCATGGATTTGTGGCAGAAAAAGAGAAAAAAAAGAAACTTATTAGCTAAAAAACTATGATGTACAATTTCATCAGGGCAAATCTGGATTTCTCTCTGCTTTAAAAGGCTTCAGGTTGAATGTGTTGATGTAACGGTGCAAGCACTCGACCATTACTGACTTCTGAGGCAGTACAGTTTGACTCAACTGTCTTACACCGAACGAGGTCAGCTGTCATGTTATTTCTGAAAAATGTAGGGCCACGGCAGAGACGACAAAAAGGGAGGTGTTTTAAGGCAGATCACCTGCTTCCTTGTGTCTGATCCATCATCTCACGATCTTTTCTTCTTTTCATACTCCTTCAGTGAGAACTCGGAGATCTGTCCTGATGACAAACAAAGGAACAAAGCCAAGTCTGATGAGGTACACATCTTTTATGCTCTGCACACTTTTGTATACTTTAACAACACACATCTTTGGGAAATCATTCATGCCTTACACCTTTTAAAGACACATAAAAAACTAAAAACATGATGCATCTTTATCCCCAGAACTGACAACAATATACTGTATAGAAACTGAATGCAGACCCATGTGAGGTGCTGCTGCACCCTCAGCCTTCCTGCTTTAGTTCCCATGTCTATCGGTATTCTGTATTGTCTGTTGTCCTGACGGTTACCATGGTTTCCTTGTTGTCAGGACAACTGCCAGGTGTTTTACATCCACAACCTGCCAACCGGCGTGACCCAGAACATGCTGCGGAAACGCTTCCAGGTCTTCGGGAATGCAGAGGACTGCAAAGTCATCATCTGTAACGAGTGAGTGTCCTGATCTGTGTTTATCTGGCGGCTTGTTTGACGTTGCATTTGTCTAAAAGACGAGGAATAAAAACCAAAATTTGTCGAAGCAATATTTTAAAATCTCTCATTTTTCATTAGATTTTTTTTCTCACCTGAAAGGAAAGTTTTACCACTGCAGACTAAATTACTGTTTAATTCTCTGGCATTTGTCTTCTGAAAATGAAACCCAACCAGGAACTATTTTACTTAACATAACCTTTGATAAGACACCGACCTCAGAGCTGAATTCGGTCCTCAGGCTTTGCCATGTTGGCTGGTTGCTTCCCCCTGAGCAGTCAGAATGACACCATTTCACCATGGGGAGTGATTGCATATGAGTTTAACAAGGTTGTCCTCTTTTTGTTGCAGGCTGACCCAAACATTTGGTGTGTGAAGGGGATTTTGATAATATGCCTGTCTAGATTTTGTCCTTGTCCCTTTTTTAGGGTTTTCCTCCCTTACACTCCTTTCTTCATTTAGGTTTTGTGTTTACAAAAAAAGAAATTAATATCTTTATGGCTGTTTGACACAGAAGCAAAGTTTAAACAACCTGAAAAAGTGTCTTTTTTTTCTTTCTGGTTGCAGGGAGCGCTGTGGGGTCATAAAGATTCGGCAGTCTGGGGGTCAAAGACACCGGAGGGAACGGGACACTGTTTTCCAGAATGGAATTTCAAGCCTAAGGAGGATGACAAGGAAGCGCTACATAGACCTCGGTAAGCAACATGTACATTAGCAATGTTTTTACAACCTAATGTATCTACAAAAGATTCTTCTTTTTCTATTAGAAAAATCAAACATTGAGATTTTTTTGCTTCACAATTTTAAAATTGATTTTTTTTGTTAGAAAATAGATTTTTTTGTTTAAAAAAAAATTATTTTTTTTGTTAAATCTATTTTTTTCAAGTAAATAAAAATAATCCATTATAAAATTTTTGTCATATTTATTGTTTTCATTGATCTTTTTAACTATCTTCTTGGGCATTATAGCAGCAGAATGATGGTCTGGCTACTGTGTTGTTTTTTCCTCATTGAAATCAAGAAAAATGACCTTTTTTTTTTATTTTAATCTACAATAATAAGCAACATCAAAGAATTGTGAAAATCGCAATTTAAATCAAATCGGCACCCAAAAATTTGGAATCGATTTGGGACAAAAGTATATCGTCACAGCCCCAAGAATCGATCATTTTGCACACCAGCTTGTTGAAGGTCCTTTCTGACTAAAAGACCACGTGTGTTCCTCTGTTTCAGATGAGGCAGGCCCCGGCCCTGTCAAGAGCAAGTATGATGCACTGGACTTTGACACTCTGCTGAAGGAGGCACAGAAGTCCCTGCACCGTTGACAGTACAGCGCTGCTGACTGGCCAGCCTTAGTAAACTGCAGCAGCATCCCTCTGAAAACACGGGTCTGCCCTCAGACAGGCCTCTCAGTACCTCCATGCAAGGCAACCTCGCAAAATGTTTACATTTTTACCATTGGAATAACATAATAAGGACCTTGTTTTCTAAGTTTCTTTCACCGAAGGATACTGCTTAAAAACGAGGAAGCCACTGAGAGTCCAGAAAGGTTACGAGACAGCAGAGGGGACAAAAAAAAAGGACTTTAAACAACAATGGTACAACAGCTACAAACAATAATACAGTTGTCCGCTGAACAACAGTAACAACACGCTGCTTCCTGTCTGTACTGGTGACATCATCGCCCTGCCTTTGAAGAGTGGGCATGAGAGACCTGTAGCAAATCCTTGCTATCCCTGCGTTGCGTTGGTCGTCGTGGTGTGTGTTCCTGCGTGTGCGTGTTCTTCGTTCTGTTTGTTTTGTAAAAAAGAAAAAATAATGAAGAAGAAAATCCTCCCTCTATCTGGTCACACAAGTGGTGAACCTGCAAGCTGTGTTCACTTGTCCGGTCTTATAACCAGGAAAAAAAAAAGAAAAAGAAAAAAAAAGGATTGGAGAAAAAAAAAGAGAAAACCAACACTGCTTTGTTTTAGCGAAAAATTGTGGATGTTATAAAGTTTTAAAACTTACTGTGTGTGTGTGTGTCATGGACAAAGAATATAACAAAATAACAAACGTAATCAACGGATGATTGATGAAGTTTACAAATCTAAATTGAAAAAAAAAAATTGTGGGTTTTTTTTTTTTTTTCTTTTTTGTAATTGTAGTGCTTCCTTGATTTGATCTATGCACTGTAAGGAGGTAAATGTCTCTGCTGTCCTTCGCTTTCCCCCTTATAACTGTAACTGTATCTCTGCTATGCTGACTATCTTGTCTTATGCTGCTGGCTGCTGCAGGCTCTGCTTGATAGGACCTTCATACATTAAGGCCTCATCTGAAACCATTCGTACAACCCATTCCAACAAGGCAATTCACATTAACATCCAACTCTAAGTGCGTACAGCTAAACGTTACAAAGGTAGCTCATCTGCTTAGTTTTAACCGATTCACTGCTTAGAGTAGTGTTCAAATTACAGATTTGTGTTTGGTTGAAGCAGGATTTCTAGCCAGAATGGGACTGATGAGTTAAGGGCTGGGTAAAGCTGGAAGTTGTGCCGTGCACGGCTGTAATGAACGGATTAGTGGACACAAAACTGATGTTGAATCTGCAAAGATTTTGCAAAGTCAGGATGCTTATACGATCAAAAAAAACCTACATGTAAGTCCGATTAATGCACCCAGATAATATGATCTGATGTGAACAAAAAAAAATGGCAGATAAAAAGTCAATCACACTTGTGTAACTCTGTGATTCATGTAAAACAAAAAGAAAAGGAAGTCATGTCCTGAAAGAGGAGTTATCGCCATTTATGGTTGTGAAATTGGAAAAACACAACATGTCCAAGTAAAACACAAAACTTTTTCCTGTGTGTGGTTGAAAACAAACGCATTTACACCACAGCGTTTTCTTCCATGTAGAGAAAAACACAACTAGGACCAGAAACGATGTGATGCAAATACCAGGCCTCTAGTGAGCAGAGAAACTTTGCAACGACACACCCTGGGGTTCACCGCATCGTCATACGATCAGCAAATACAACAGAAGCGTTGCCAACCACTAGTCATCTGCTCAAAACTTTTTAAGCTAATTCTTCGTCTTTGCTGACGGCATCAAACTTTTACCAGAAAGAGGTTTTGCACAGGCGTTGTCGTGCTTTTGGCGTAAGTTCAAGGTCTGAGTGCCAGATGATGTGAAATATGTTGCATTGCAAGCAATATTCTCTCTGGAGGTCATTTTCATATCTTTGCAGTTTTATCCATTCAAAAGTATGTTACCATGTAAACAAGAGGCCAGAATGCGACGGTACTTTCATATTTAATCTAGAAGAGGAAAATCTCGGTGTAAACGGCTAAATTTATGGCCTCGTTGAGCCTCAACTCTTCCTCTTTTACACATTCACTCAAATAAAAGCAGCCGCTAAGAACGATTCAAGCTATTATAGCTTAGATGTTCCTCTGGCAGATTTACTCCCACAAATGTCTAATAAAAATAGACTATAGTCAGTTTAAAATGATCTTCTTCTAAACTACAAAGCGGGCAGTTAAAGGGTTAACAGGCCTAAAAGTTTTAATGGAAATACAGCAGATTTTGCATCAAAGGTTTTAAGCTAATTTAAAGAGCTGTTAGCCTTACACTAAAGAGTTTGTGCTAATCAGAAAAGCTTTTTTCATGTTATTTTCGATTCGGCAAACCAATTTACACGCAACAAATGAGGATTTCCCTCTTCTATATTAAATACAAAAGTTAAATCCTTGTGGGAACCTTTCTGGGTATCAACCACCTCCCTGTTTATTACAGCCGTACTACAAACGTATGACTACCAAGCTTACCCAGCCAAGTGCCACTCTTTTTACGGTTTGTACCATAAGTTTAGAGCTTTGTGGAAAATGGGCAAAAATCCACCTTTTTTGCAGATGTTGGCATCTCCAGTGATCACAAAGAACTTGTATCATTATCCGTTGGCTACAGGAAAACTGTCGGTTCAAAAGGAATGTATTTAAGAAGCTGAATGTAATCATCGTGTTTTACCACATTTCTGCCTGTCCAAAGATTGTGGAGCATCTTGGTGCTTTAAAAAAAAACAAAAAAACAACAACAACAAAAAAAAGCTGGATTTCAGAGCGCAATCTGGTTTACATTCCTGTCGCAGCCAGCAGCAGCATGCCTTGCCAAGGGAGAGCGCCTCCAAAGCTTGCCAATCTGGTGGCACCAAACCACTGCTAATAACAGCCAGGGAACAAGCAAGTGAAAAGAAACAAAGAGAGCAGTCGGCTGAGAATTGGATTTCTGGTCTGAGAGGTACCGTATCAGATGAGCATCTACCTCACATCCATCCACCCTGCCCCAGCCCCCCCCCCTCTTGTCCTTTTATTTGACCGATCTCCTGGATGCTCTCTCTTTCTTCTCTTTTATAACTCACTCAGTCCAGTAATATTGTGGATGTTCCCGTTTCGTTGGGGTTTTTCTTAAGTCATCAACAGTTATGGTTCATGATGGGGTTTTGGTTTTATAGGTTGTTTTTTTTTTTTTTATATACTATGACTCCTTCAAACACTAAGCTCCTTTTTGAGAGGAATAATCTCTTCCTAGTCTGTCCTTCGCTTGCGTCATGCAGGTTTTTCAGCGTGTCCGTCTTTTGGAGTCTCGACCGTGTGTCATGGTGTAACTGAATGTTTTTGTCTCCGTCTCGTGTTGGACACTGCTCACGCTTACAGGTCGGTGAGGGGGCGCCGATTGGCAAGCCGTCTGTCCTTGAGTGCTCTCGATGAGAAAAAGAAGCCCATTCTTCTTCCATTGCGCTTGTTTTCCTCAAGGACGTGCCACTCCTCTCGATTTCCCTGCTCTCCCTTTCCTCGCCCGCTGAATTGGAAAATTTTTTTTTTTAAAAAGCGCAGTCTGACTCTTCATCGCTGACCTTTACTCACTTTTCTGGTTCTTTGTGAGTTCAAGGCCTCGAGACCTTCAGGTCTTCCCCAAATCCCTGAGAAAGTCCCAGTTTTTTCAACAGAAACCCCTCCCATCCCTCTCTCTCTCTCTCTCTCTCTCTCTCTCTCTCTACAACATCATCCTCTTCCTTGTCTTTCTCTATAATCAACTCCTTGGTAACACACACACAAAAAAAACTGAATGTTTACATCACTTGATTCTCCTTTGACTTTATTAGGAACGCACACTAAGTACAAAGGCGCCTTATTCAGTGCTCAAAACTAAAACAACAGCAAGTGGAGAAGCCTGTCAGGATGCACCTCCTCCAGGCTCACTGATGTCTAAACCTAAACAAACAACACTTTAGTGCTATACATACTGGTTGAAAACAAGGTGTCGCTTTTTAAAAAGGAAAAAAAAAAAAAAAAAGTCTAATTGTGAACAACTGAATGAGTATTTGTGCTTAGTATGTATAACTACTAAAAAGTGAGAGAATGTGCTGGTTTACATATAAAAATGAAAATATAATATATGAATATATAATGTGTATATAGCACTATGCCTCATTGTAAACATAATGTAATGTGTGTTTTCTTAAGTTGTTTTTTTTTTTTCTTCTCTTTTTGTTAAAGGTGGTGGGTCAGATTACGAATCAGACACGAGGCGCGGGGTTGGTTTTGTTTCAGTATGTTGCTTTTGTTTGGTACATGGAGGGTATGAAGGGAAAAACGACTTCACACAAAGTCCAACTCTGTAGCAAAGATGACAAAAAAAAGACATAAGTATCCCTTTAGACTATCACACTAGAAGGTTGTATTCTTTGCCATTCTTTTTCTTTTTTACCTTGTTGTTTTTTTTTTTTTAATAAGTAATTTCAGATGCAATACATAAATAATATCAAGACAGCCTTTCAGAGAAAAACCTGAGGTAATAATGTATAGTGTGTGTTTGGCTGTTGAGCTATTACACGGGCAATCGTTAAGCTGGGATTCAGTATGCTGCTGTACTGTATGTAGACTGCCATAAAACAAAAAGACAGTATTTATATATATAAATATATATAAACACAGGAAGAATGTGGTCAGTAAAAACCTATACAGAGCAAGATGTACTAATATACTCACTGCACAAAATCGTCCTAATTGGTGAAACATCTTCACTGTATTTTCTTCTCATTGAAAGCTGTTGTAACTACGTTATCACCACATTTTGATGGTGCACAGGTTTGGTTTAAATGAGAATCGCTTTGAGCACTTACTTTACAATAGCAGCCAATAGCTATACAGGTATGACTCTGGTAAAGGGATTGTGGCAGGGAGGAGGAAGAGCAGGAGAAGAAGAAGAAAACAAGAAAAAAGAAAAGAGAGTTGTTGCTGGTTTGACCCCGGTAAACGGTTGAGGTCGGCGCTGGAGAAATCCCAGTTTTCGCTGCTGCAGCTTTTTTTTAAATTTTTTTTATAATTTTCTTTTTATCCCCAAAATTCATTGAGAAAATGAATCCCACCCATGTTTTGTTTCTCTCACTGATGACCAAATAGAAAATTTTCTGTGAGGGAGGAGACGTGTTTTCACGTAAAACTTTAAAGCTTCGACCTCGACTCTGCAGCACGTGCTCGGGTTTCTGCAGCGACAGCCGCTGTGCCTGCGAGGGTACCTCCGCTGTTGAAGAGGTGAATGACATCGAAACTGCCCCAACTTCATCGTGGCAAGCCTTAAAAATCAATCGGGGGGAGGGGTAAAACGAAGCTACCACTAGCTTTTATTATTACTGTTTTAACTCCTTTCCAATCCAGTGTGGTTTATTATTGACTAATTACTGACGTAATTAAAACTTTTTTCAATAGCCATATTATAAAAAGCTATATACATATATATGAATATATATTTGTGTGTTTGTGTAGATATCTAGATGATTATATACTTTCTTATAGAAACTTTGATGTTGATCATTCTCCTCAGTGTTTTGAGAACACGTTGACACATTTCAACATTAATATTGCTGTCTACTTGGTCTAGGTCCTAGGTCAATGGACAACAAATCCAAATATTAAAAAGAAAAAAAAAAACTTCCAAAGGGAATTACCCTCATCAGAATGCAATACCTTTTCTTTCCACCTTTCATTTCAGAAAAATGGAACATGGCAAGAAAGTCCTCTTGATAGGCAACTTGACCAAAAAAGATAAATAATTACGAGAAACTTGGACAATAAAGAGCACGGTTTGTCATGTGGTGACCTCTTCAGATTCAGTTGTTTAGATGTCATGTTTCCAATGTCATGGCCCACTGAAACACTCGTTTTTGTGTCACTCACTGCTTCTTTGCCATCACGTTCGCCCCTACCAGGACACGGGTGCTTACAGTAACGGGCCTCAGAGCGTTTGGCCGCAGATTCCACTCGTGTGTGTTTTCAATCTGCAAAGTGGCCGTATCGCCGTTCAACATCGCAGAAACTAAAACTAATCTGTCAAACTGTGCGAGATGTTGACGCCAGATAGACATCCAGTAGGGACTGTAACCTGTCTGAATCTGCTAAGTGTGTATGGGTGTTGTTTTCTTCTTCTTTTGGTTGACATAAAGGGCATACATTGTTTTTTGATTTTAATTATTAAAATTGATTTCATTGTCTATTTACAACTAATGACTATCAACTTTACAAATGATTTTTTTTTCTTCTTTTTTTAACTTAGTTTTTGGTAAAAAGAAATGATAAATACTGCTAGTAAGATTTTATATTTTTACATATTTCAGTTTCATTTTGCGGTTTTTTTTTCTTTTTTTATTTATATGCCACTTAGTTTGGGTGTCTTTGAATTGTGTTTTTTTTCTTCCTTGTGTGATTTCATGTCTTGAATGTGGAGACAAAGGCATTTCAGTATTTTTGAATTGTTAAAATCTAGTTTCATAGAAGCTGAAGTATCTGATGTTATAAATTATATTTTAATTCATGTAAATAGTTTAAAACAGAAGACTATGGCTTCCTTTTAAACTGAATACATTTCTCTTCAGAGATTGTTTACATTATGAAACTGTAGAAATGTGCTCCTCATATACTGTATAAAGTACATATATTAATTGATTTGCCTCCAAAAATAAAAACCTAATGAACAAGTTCATGTTGGTCCTTTTGCTGTTTTGTTGGATTTTGTTCAGTAATTCAACTAACTGTTGATAAAAATGAACCCTTTATATTTTTTGTCTGAGCTATTTTAGTAAAAACTGATCCAACATATAAAAGTCCTTAATAAGCTAGATTTTTTTCCTTTTAACTCACTGTCTGCCAAAGACATCTAAAGACATGATTTGCGGTGTCTGTAGTCCAAGAACTCATTTTTCTGTGGGTCCTGAAAGATGAGCCCAAATGTGCCAAAGCGCTGGCAGTACGGTGCTTTCTGCTATAACAATGGCTGGCACAACTGTTTAGCTCTGGTAAAGTGTAAAAGATCTGCTGACCTAACTTTTTTATGTTTTTTTTCCAGAACAATGAAACCAATAATTTCTATGTTTCTGATAAACTTGAAAGCCAATATCACTTAGCATCTTAATTTTTCAGCACAGTCTGAACCCTCATACTGAAGCTTTCTGCTCATTTCTTTGAGCCATCTGAGGTAAACAGTCCTCCAGACATCTTGAAGGACTTTCTAAGCCCTTCTTGGGTTGTTGGCTGCTGTTCTAAGTTGTTCTCTGTCCAGATAATCCCACACAGCTCCAGTAATGTTGAAGTCCAGGCCTGTGAAAGACTCATTACCTGTTGGCAGACTTTTGAATCATTTGGCCGAACCTTTTTTGCCCCATTTCCCTTCGAAAGAGACCATTTCTAACAAGCATTCAGCAAACAGTAGCCAAAGGCCTTGATGGATCTTGCAGATCCTGTATCTGTATCTTTTCTCTTAAAGACATCACTATCGCCCTGCAATGAACTGGTGACCTATCCAGGGTCCACCTTCCGCCCAATGATTGCTGGTACAGGCTCAAGCTTCACACAACCCTTATTTGGACTAAGCAGTTAAGAAAATGGATGGATGGATAGATGTATAAATGGATGGATGGATGGATGGATGGATGGTTGGATGGATGGACAGAAATCACTTACAGATCCTGCTCAGTTACTGTTTTAGGCCTGATGCTTTCAGTTTTTTCAAATTTTTAAAACACACTGAACACCATGGTGAAACATTCCCGAGAGTTTTCTACAAGTATCTGGAAATCACCTCTTTATCTACAAAGTTCCTTTTCTTCTGTCTGTCAAAGAAATGTGAACAACTGATGTGTATTTTTCACAGATGTCTAGCAACACAGAGGCGGAAGATATCATTTTAAAATAAGTTCTTTGGTGAGTTACCTGTTGGGTTAGAACGATTCATCGCTCAGTGTTAAGTGGCTTAATATACAATAAAAGGGAAAATGTGTTACGATCTGGTACAATGACTAGGCTGAAACTTGCACAACAACATAGTCAAAAGAACAAATTTAAAGATCTTGCATGCTGCTAAATCATGCTTTTGGTCAAAATTTGTTAAGATTGAAAAAAAAAGGAAAGTTGGTATTGTGGAAGCAAAATTTGCAGTAATTTGTGCCGCTTTAAAGCTTTTACACAGTGCAGCATTTTCAGATGCGTGTTATAATGCTGTAATCATTCTGCCTGTCTAATACTGTGTTACTGAGCAGAATAAAACAATCTCCTTCTTTGTTTCTTTTGTTCAGCTCTCGCATTCGTGTGGTTACAGCAGTATGTTGAGGACACACCAGAACAAAACTCTTGATTTAAAAAAAAAAAAAAAAAAGAGCTGAAGCAAAGTGTTCATGTTACAGTCTCGACCCACAGAGGGAAAGGAGGAGAATATGAAATCTGTGGGTTGTGAAACTTACTACCTATTCTTAACTTGCCTGGGGACTCTGCATCACCCTGAACAATAATCCTGAGGACAATCTAAGGAGTCACTGAAGCAACACATCCAGGGTGCAGTCACCTTGAAAGCTAGGTTAAACCTGGAGAAGGACACAACTTTGGCAGCAAAGAAAATGTGTACTATACAGTAATTATTTAATTAGACTTTTTACTGAAGTACAAACAGAACATTGGATTCAGGAAGAAGGGATTAAAGCTGCTTGTCATGTTTATTGGTATCAGACGGGCTGGTCTGAGATTTACATAAATGGCTGATTCACTAGTTTTTCACACACGACCATCTCTATGGTTTACAGAGAATGGTCTGAAAAAGAGAAACTATCAGGCTAGTTGTAATTGTTTGGACCAAAATGCCTGGTTGATGTCAGAGGAGAATAAACAGACTAGTTGGAAATTTTAGGAAGTATAACCACTGGTTCCACACGAGGTGTGTAGAATACAAGGTCAGAAAGCAGAACACGTCTGAATCATAGACCGTATAGGAAAGATGGAGCCAACAGCAGTAAAAAGTGAAACCTATGCGGAAGTGCATAAAACTACAGTTCCCCCCCTCATCAAGGGGCTGGCTGCAAAACAGAGCCAATCCCCATAGACTCCCATGTTAAAAAGAACAACTTCACAGCAGAAATAAACATGTTTACAGCCTGGTTCAAAAATCCATTTTTGGTTTAATAGGTCAGGTTTACTTCCATGACAACTGTGGGGCGAGGGAATTTTTTTCTAATTCGCCGATTTAAAAGTAATTTAATCTCAAAATTCGGCATGTTTAGGGGCGTGTCCTTTTGATTGACAGGTACCCAATCTCCTGGTTCAAGTAAGAAGAACATAGAACAACCGCACTTTTTAGCCGGTTAACGACGTGACTTAGCTTTAGCCCGCTTACCTCCTTGGCTGGTTAGCTCCTGCCATTTTCGGGTTAGCTCGGTAAGCTCTCAGCTACAGAAAGCTCAAAGTTCGCTTGATGTCAATCATCCACCATGACGCTCACAGCGCCCCTCTCAGATCCACCTCTTTGCCCGTATTTGTATTTTCCAGACAAGACGACATGTATGCCCCTGCGATGCTAGAAACCGCCCACCAAGCTTCAATTCAGCTCTTCAGAACCTATGGGTGACGTCACAGAGACACATCTTTTTTTTATACAGTCTATGGTCTGAATGTGTGTTTTGAGTCCACAGCGACTACAGTGTACCATCTTCCGATGTCTGCTTACTGCAGCATAATGCACTCTTGTCACAAAGCTCAAATCATCTCCGACTGCTTTCTTTAACATGGCAATGAGCTCAGGTCACTGCCCACTAAATATCTCCACAGTCAACAAATCTCAATCCAATAGGGCACCTGGTGCAAAGGGATATTCTTCCTATGATGGTGCAGCCAACAAATCTATGTGATGCTTCATGTCAATGTGGAGCAAAATCTATGAAAAATGTTTCCAACACCTTGTTCTGTATGCCACCAAGAACAAAGCAGCACTGAAGGTAAAATGAGACCAAACTGGTACTGTTGAGAAGATGTGCAAGAGATGGATTTAACTTCCTTCTCCTCCCCTTCTACCTGCAGCTGCACCAGGCAGGATAAGCATACCTGTCCCTCATTACTGTCATAAGAAAGCCAGATCTCTCAGTGATATATGCTGTGTATAATGAGATACCAGTCCACTGGCAAACTGGTAGCTCCTCTTCCTGGATTCTATAGTTTACCAGACATCTTGGTGCATAAAATCATGTTTGAACTTTTCACAGCTTGAGTCTTGCTTAAAAACATGACATTGTTGGGTTTCTCTCATGCTAATTGCTGACCGATGCACCAAGTTGTCACACGCAGAAGGATCTGAAAATGATGAAGCCTCCTTCCTCTTTGTATACAGGTGGTTGTTAGCACGCTAACTGAAGAAAGCACATATCTTGTGATTGCAGCCTCTCTGTGGGGTTGATAGGTTCAGCCTGACAAAGCTGCATGCTTCGCTGCCTGTTGGGTCGTGCACGTACACACATACACACACATTAACACACTAATGGGCACTCCCTTTTCTCAGTCTTCCCCTGGTTAACAGCGTCCTATTAACAGGCCACTGGCAATTTTCCGCCTGGCTAGACTACAATTCGCATGTCAGTGACTGCACTGATGATGTGTGCTCACAGAACATCGCTGCACCAGCAATGCTGCACTGATGGTCTCTATTCTCCTGTCATCTTCACACCAGCAGACATGCACAGGAACATCTATGTTTCACAAAGCCCCAGAGCTGTGGAGTGAAGAGGAAAATGTGTGGGGCTGAACATCAGCTGGATTCAACCTGGAGGGAGAGCGAAATTGGCCTCAAGGGAAGTTTAAAGGAGGATGGGATAAAAATTGGAATGGAACACTTCAAAAATTGAGAAAAACCGTAAGAAGATTGCAGTTTACCAGTTTATCCACTATGCAATCAACATTTACATATATATACATATATAGTTTATATTCATTCATTTACCGAAACCGCTTAATCCGACCAAGGGTCGCGGGGGAGCTGGAGCCTATCCCAGCAGCATTCGGGCGAGAGGCAGGGTACACCCTGGACAGCTCGCCAGTCCATCATAAGGCCACACAGAGACAAACAACCACTCACACTCACTCCTATGGGCAGTTTTAGAGTAACCAATTAATCTAACATGCATGTCTTTGGATGGTGGGAGGAAGCCAGAGTACCCAGAGAGAACCGACGCATACACAGGACAGTGTTGCCAGATTGGGTTACTTTTGGTTACACCAGGCAGGGGAAAAATGCGTTGGGCGGGTGTATGACATTTGGGTTGCTTTTGCCCACATATGGTGGGTTTTTAGTATTGTTTTTTGTTTGTTTTTTTTAGTATTTTGCAAACAGCACAACATACTGATTCTCGCTTTCTTCCTCGTGAAGATCACTTAAGGCACATGGAAGAAATATGCTTTAGAATGTCAGGCACGTGTCTGCAGGCACTTATAAAGGGGGCGAGGTACCCCCGTGCCAGGCACTTGATTGGTCGGTCTTGGACAGACCTGGTGGTAATAGAGCTTCCGTGATTGGTCATGCCAGAGGGCACTTCCCATAGTGAGATACCTCCATATACAGTCTATGGATACTTCTCTCAGTTTTCAGAGAACCGGGGTTACCATAGTAACCTTACATTTTCCCGCACTGTGTGGAAAGAGCTGCTAGCATCCCTAGTGACATATTAATCTCAGCAATGGCGTGTTTTGCAACATATGTAGCCTATTTGGTTGATTTTACTGTGCTCTTTGTTGGTTGCAGTTTGCGATAAAAATATTTGTCAACCACTTATCTGTTCCCATTTGATGCAGATAGGAAGCTCTGGATGCTTATGAGTGTTATCTATTGTCTGTATAAATGTTTTACGGTTTTACACGAGTATCTGGCAACTTCGTGGTTTGGGCTGGTTTTTATTGGATTGGGCGGGTTTTAAGCTATGATTGGGCTGGAAACTGTCAATCTCCTCTGGCAACACTGATACAGGAAGAACATGCAAACTCCACACAGAAATACCACCTTAAGCCTCCCCCTAGCCGAGGATCGAACCTATGACCTTCTTGCTGTGAGGCTACAGTACTATATAGTTTACATATATTTATGAAAATTACTGTTCACCCCTCATCTACTAGAGGCTCCATAACAAAGCAAATTCCCATACTCATAGGTTAAAGACATGTTATGCAACTTTCTGACCTTAAAATTCAGCATCATGTGAATTTCTAGAGACAGTACTGGCCAGCAGCATCCTGAGGCTGAGAAACCGCACGATGCAACTTTTACATCTGGGACACGATGTGACATTGCAGCAGAGTTTTGCTTTACGGTACAATAAGAAACTGGCTATGTTGAACATACAACATCTCTGATTCAGCAAAGAAATGCAAGAAGATTAAAAGAGAGAAAGGGACAAAACAAAAGTCATCGTAAGATCGTCTTTCGCGAGCTGGAGAGAGTTAACAGGTCAGGTAGGAGGCAAGACAGATGCCGAATTAGCCGTCGATAGGGGATGTGTGATCAGAAAAATGGCAAAATTTCTGTTTTGTGTCTTCAAAAATACCAACTTGACACCAGAAATAAACATGTTTACAGCCTGGTACAAAAACATTTTTGGTTTCGGAAGGTCAGCTTTACCTTCATGAAAATTGTGAGGGGTTTGATTTTTTTTCTTTTTTATAACTCATCTGTTTATAATTCAGCATAATTAGGAGTGTGTCCTTTTGATTCACAGGAACACGATATCACGCTGCAAGAAGGCAGACTGTAGCACTACTAGCTTTTTTAGACAGCTAAATTTAGCTTTATCCTGCCTACCTCCCTTTGCGGGTTAGCTCCTGTTATTTCTATGTTGGCTTGGTTAGCTCTAAGCTACAGGCAGATCAAAGTTTGATAGATGTCGTCACTCACTCCCACACTTACAGCCCCCCTTCTCAACTCTACCTCTTTGCCCATTTTTGTATTTTCCAAGGAAGATGGCATGTGTGACTCTGCCAAGATGGTGACAATGCAAACCGCTCAATGAGCTTCAAGTCAGCTCTTCACAAACTTCCAGGTGATGTCACAGAGGCTATCATCACCAGAAGTAGCTGCCTGTTACTTTTTGCCACTGCAAAACAAGACACCACTAATAAGCTGAAAGCAGGTAAAACCACAAGTTTCTCTCGGATCTGACAGACGAAACAAATCAGTCGTCCAGTTTACAGAAATGGATCATTCTTTACAAGTTCCAATGATCTGCAGCTGCCCTCAAACCTTCCAGCTGCAGATCATTAAACTTCCAGATGATGAAAAGTTTCATTCTAACTACAACAAGTCTGCAAATGCCATGAGTTGGTTAGCTCATGAACACTGTTTCAGGTATGATAGCACACAAGGCCAGAGTCCAAATGCCACATCCAGATGTCATGTCAAACAGAGACCTTTAAAGTTACAACTTGGGAACTTTAGATAACATGACAAACTAATGACTAATGATCAACATGACTAATGTCAGATGACCAACATCCTGTCAACTGGTAAGCCACAGGAAAAGAATATGAACTGTCTGTTACTCATTATCAATGTACATGATGTTAAATTAATTGGCAACAAGTGAGGGTGTCAGGATTGGGTATAAAAAGGTAAATCCAAGGCTCAGACTTTCCAATGGAAGGAGGTGTCACTGATTGTATTTTATACTAAACTGTCAGATAATCTGTGGATTTATTAAAACATACTTTTCTTTGTTCAGGATAGCAAATAATTTTAAAATTTGATATCTAGTAAGAATAACAAAGTGCGAAGGTTTAGACAATCTGTGGAAACTGCAAGGTGTGTAGACAAAATACAAAACACTTCTAAACCCTCGGGCATCTCTGCATGAGAAATCATCATTCCACCACGATCAATAGAGTTACCTGGGCTAAAGTGTCATGGTCTCTGAGTTTTGGTTTGAGATTTTGTAGTTTTGTCATGTTTAGTACTGGTTTCCCCGCCTTATTTTGTAGCTTTTTTCCATATTTACTCTGTTTTGCTTTTTGCTTTATGTCAGTTCATCCAGTTTAATTTCCAGCTAACTCGCTTCTTTGTTCTACTTTTAGAATCACCTTTATTTATTTACCACTTGCTTTCATTTGCCATTGCTGGTTAATTTTCATTTCATGTCTTGTATTATAATGTCATGTTACAGCCTTGATCTTTAGTGCGTTAAAGAAAAACATATCCCTGCACCTGCCTGCCTCCTTACAAGGCTGCAATTGGGTCCAGAGCGTCCACAAACCTGACATAAGGGGAATCTTGGAAAACTGTTTTCTTCCAACTTAGTCCACGACTGCATTAAGATATGTAACCTGAAACTGTACTTAAACAAAGAGGAAGCTATTAATCAGCTCCATGCAGAAATGAGTCATCTGAACACCAACTCTTTATAGCAGCAGAGAGAGACCATGTTCAGCTGATTCCATGCTGCACCTGGTATTCAGAGGAAGCTATGCCAACTTTTGCATGCCTAAGATAAACTAGAGAAGTACTCGGAGAGCGCAAACCTCCGCCAAGGGCCACAGTTTTCCCCATGTTGTAATTATTTGTTCTCTTCCTATGATGAAAATTCCAAAGGCTCCCAATTGTTTCATATTCTGGATCATAATATCCGGAATGATTCAGAAAGGGCTGCACAGTGGAATGGTGGTTAGCATCATGGCCTCACAGCAAGAAGGTTGCTGGTTCAATCCTTGGCCTGAGGCAAGGTTTGGACAGTGGAGTTTGCATGTTCTCCCTGTGTATGCGTGGGTTCTCTCCAGGTAGTCCAGCTTCCTCCCACCATCCAAAGACATGCATGTCAGGTTAACTGGTTACTTTAAATTGCCCTGCAATGGACTGGTAACCTGTCCAGGGTGTACCCTGTCCTTTGCCCAAAGCCAGCTGGGATAGGCTCCAGCTCAAGTTTCCCCAGCTTCATCCTGAATTGGATTAAGTGGTTTGGAAAATGAATGAATGAATGAAAGGATTACCTGGATCAGTCTTCAATATATTTTTCCTACCTTTTCATTGGAGTTACGTGCAAAGACGTTGAAAATGGCCCTATTTCACACTGTTAAAGAATCCTTTAAAAAAATTCCTGGATCACCAACAAAATTACATCAGTTCTTCCTTTTCACATTTCCACCTACTCCTGAAAATTCAGAACTTTTTGAGTTATCTTGAACACAAACAAACAGATGAAAACATAGCCTCCTTGGCGGAGGTAAAAATAGTTTCCAGGCTGTTACTGGTGAAAGGTGTCATGGCATGAGAGCATCAATGTTCAATGACTTCTTATATGTGAGGTACAACCTCACAGACAATGTAGCTTCATCCACACAGAGAATGTGCTTGACCACCCTTCCTGTATTCCACATTTGTCTCCTATGGAGCATCTTGAAGACCTGAAGAGGAGACTCAGACAACAACCATGGACTTCTGAACAGCTAAAATGTTCCATCAAGAATGCCTCTGTGAGATTTTAAGTTACTTGCAATCGTCAACCAAACTCGCTTTGCTCTCAACCTTCTTTGAGTGAAATGTTGGTGTCAAACTCTAGATTTGTTTGCTTTCAAGATATTTAAACCAAAAATGAAATTTTGTTCTTGTCATGGTGCTATTTAACTTGCTGACAGCAAATCACCCTACAATATAGCCATAAGGCGGAAGCTGTAGAGTAGATATGAAATTACTACATATCACTGTGCTTCTAGTCATGAATTTTAAGCAAAATGTTCTGAATAAATCTGCTGCAGAACTTCATAGATGTCTAATTAGAGTCAGAAAATTATTTATTTGTGGGTGATTAAAGTTCTACTAAAACAGCTATTTGTAGAAGTATTAACCTTTAAATCTGGTGATTGTACAGCCCCAAGGCAGAGGAGATTAGAAATCATCCTGTCAGCCATTTCCTGTCCTGCCGTCCTCTATTTGGTTGTTACTGTGGGGCAGTCGTGACTGCAGCAAACAGAGCTGCTCTGCAGTGCAGTGCACTGTTATCACACACACAGCGTCGTCCCCCCTGTAATGGACAGGAACACCAGCAGGAAGACATTACTACCAAATGAAAACACAGCTTTATCTTTATCCATGGTGGTTTTTAAAATCTTGAAGGGTCCAATAAAGAAAAGAAAGAAGCTTCAATATAACAGCGTATGGAGGGCATAACTGGTGTTCATCCACTGTATGCTTTCCACAGGACTTAACCATCACATTCACAGATTTATAAGCTTAGACACGTTAAAACCAGGAGCCTGATAAATTCACTGCTAGGCAAAAGGTGAGATATAATACATCATGTGCATGGTTGTCTAAGGAAAATGTGCACCACTCTGTTCTATGATAGAAGATGCAGGTGCAATGAAATCTGTACCGGAGCTTTTTCTGAGCAATGACACGCTCCCAAGAAACATATCGTCAGAAGCACACCTTTACATCTGCCACAAAATGAATAATTATCTCCCTAACCCTGAGAAATTACTTCATAGTGTTTATACAGAGCCTTGCACATTGCATGTGCACTATAAATGTTTAGCTATTTAATAAAAAATGAACAAGTCTAAAGCCTTCTGTAGAAATCTGATGATGTTAAAAATACTATTTCCAATGATATTTGAAAGGCTTGATTAGTGGTATTGACATAGTTGGATAAAACAATTCTGAATAGTAAAGTGAACAGAACATAAAATGATTACGAGAAGGTTTAAGGCAGGGGTGTCCACAGTAGATCCCAGAGAGCCACAATCCTGAAAGTTGTCCACATATCCCTACTTTAACACACCTGACTCAAATTAAATGGATTCATCAAGCTATAAACTTCTGCACAGTGACTCATTATTTTGAGTCAGGTGTGTTGGAACAAGGAAACAGAAAAACGACAGTATAGAAGCCCTACAGGACAATTCAATACAACTTTATTTGTATAGTGCCACTTCACAACAATGTTGTCACAGGGCACCTTACATACACAAATCAACA
Source organism: Telmatherina bonti (assembly GCF_933228915.1). Lineage (NCBI taxonomy): Eukaryota > Metazoa > Chordata > Actinopteri > Atheriniformes > Telmatherinidae > Telmatherina > Telmatherina bonti. Next base: position 12,121,652 of record NC_136610.1, on the reverse strand, counting down.
TACACATCATTTCGAGCCAGTTCATACATATCCTATAATAGAAACCAACTGATTGCATCGAGTCCTGACTTCGATCCAATCCCCCATCCTGAGCATGCACGTGGCGACAGTGGAAAGGAAAAAACCTCCGGCAGAACCCGGCTCAGGGAGGGCAGCCATCTGCCTCGACTGGTTGGGGTGGAGAGGACAGGAAAGACAGATCAACATGTACAATTGCACTTACTCAGACAAGAACCTGACACCCCTGGTGTAAACTTCATTCAGTTCATTTCGATTTGCAGCACTGATTTCTGCCCAGCTTGCTGTAGGCAGCATCTCAGTCAGGTTGAGTTCTGAAATTTGGATCATTGCAAACATTTATTAATTTCTTTGTTAAAATCATTCTGTTGTAGATTTTTGGTTGTAAAGTAAAGTTTTAGCTTCCAGACAAATGGTCTGGTATTTGACCAACCCAAGCCAGCCATCCACCACCGAGCTTTGATGAGATGTTTGAGCTCATATGCTATTATGGCCAAACTTCTTTATGTGTGTGTCCACAGGACATTGGGTCTCATTCACCAATTTTTCTGATTTACTGGGGTGGGAATATGTAAGATTAAGCTTCTACCCACAAGTTTTGAACTTTAATGTTTCTTTTTTCATTTTTCAAAAGTTTTTATTTGTTGTTTTGTTTTTTTATGCTTGTCATTATGTTCAAATAGACTTTCTGTTTTCACTCAAGTCAGTCTTAAGATGATTTTTTCTTAAAACAATTTTCTTTTGATTAATTTTTATCAGTTAAGGCTATAGATGGTAATCTTACTCAGAGATATTTAGTTTTACTCTGGGTAAAGTGGTTCCTCGTCCTGATAGTAGTCTACACATTTTGTAATCATGAACAATAAGAAATATAGTTAGACCCCTCAGTTTACTGTAAATCTGTAAAAACTCTGACCAATCCAAACGTTTGAACCAAAATGAAGTTGTTCATTATATTTTGTAAGCTTCTTCTCCTGGCTCCCCTCCTCCCCCTCCCGCAGTGCATACCTGATAGCCACACCCTGCTTCTTTATAACGTGTTAGTATGAAAACACAAAGTAGTGAAGAAGAAACTCAGAAGGCAAACATAGCTGAGAAAATGCAGCTATGCAGGCAAATAAACCGGCTTGGTTTATTTGCCTACTCCCAATAAACAGCTTAGAAAAAGAAAATTGTTGGTGGAAAAAGTTGCAAATAAAGCCTTGGATCAACATTTGGCTTAGCATTGCATTGTGGGTAAATATATAGCGTTCACGTTGAGTCCCCTGTCTTGTTCATTGTTGCAGTGTATTTCTGCAGTATACTTGCATAAGACAAAATAAAATCCCAAAACAGTTTATTCTCCATGTTTATCTCACAAGTGGATGAAACAAGAGTTTTCTTCTTCACGTGGGTCTTGTCCTCTCTTTTGCTAAATACAAGTGCAGCGCCATCTTTGGTGAGAATGGGGATATATTATTCTCATGGTTTGGCTTGTTTGTCCAAAGTGAAGCGTGAACGAGATCTCGGTTCGCATGGATACCCCACCCTAGACCTGAACCGAGTTCGCAAGAATGGAATATCCTGATGAGAATGCACCCTGATAGAAGAACGAATTATCTGTAAAGAGAAATGCATTGAAGCTGGAAAACCTTTGAAAAATAGACAATGACAATTATTGACAAAATAATTATAATTATTGTCAAAAAAAAAGTTTGATCATTATACTTATTCCTTTTATGAATAATGTCAGGCTGTCAAACCAGTCAAACACTCTTCAGTCCATTTTCAGAGTTCTCACTGGGTCTTTTTTTGTTCTATCTTCTAATAATGGGTATTTTCATTTTACTGTTGGATGCTGTTCAGCATTTATGTAGGCGCAAGCTGAAGCTATAAAAACCTAACCTGCCATTATGCTTTTGTAAAGGGATGTCTTTTTTTTTCCTGCTGCCTATATATCTTATTGCCACAACAACATCCCAGAACACCTCTGGGGATTTTAACACTGAAGTACAAAACAACAGATCATTAGAGCTGCAGTGTGATGTCACTAAATGCATGCAGTACTGCAAGTTTGCGACACGGCTCGTTACTGAACAGATCCTGGGTATCGCTTGAGATGTTGGATAAGCCTCTTAAAGTGTCCTCAAGAGATGCGTTGGTCTTGGCAGCTGCACACGTCGCACCTGCTGTGCCTGAAGTGAACTGACTTGGTTTTGTTCCATGTATTAAAAGCTGAGAGAAGACACTTTGTTCTTCTGAGATCATATCTCTGATGACTTACTTGTTGTTCATGAATATTTGTTTATCTCTGTTAAAAGAAGCCAACAATACATTGTTTGGTGAGAAACACAAACCCAAACAGTCCATAATGTCAAAGGAATTAACTAAATATTTGTTAGCTTAGATATTAAACAATGATTTAGTTTATTGCTTCTTGGTTCACATCCTTACTGCTTGTTTCTATTGGTTTAATTACTGAACTTACAGGAATGTCCCGCAGACACTCACAGGGGATTTTTAAGGCCCTGAGTTAAAACAGTTTTTGACAATTTAGTCGCTTTAGCTGACAATTCTTCTTCCCTCCGGGAAGACTGTAAGGAAACCTTGTTTCCTAATTTAATTTAAGATGGACACTTTGTCATTTTTTACACTGTTAAACACTTAATGTGCTTTTACTGGTCTGCACTGCTGCCAGAAACATCTGAAATATAACCTGCAGACAAGTTCTTTAATCTGTCAGACATTTATTGCATCAAGCTTAAATTTTAGGGAAATTATGCAAACTGATACAGAGGCAGAAAAGTGAAAGGTGATTTTGAGATGTTGCCAGTCCTTTATACCTATCCAGCAGACCTGTTTTTATATCAAATCCCAAGGTGTGACACTGTCAGTGCTTCTGGGTTTTTGATCTGAGTGTGGTGCACAGTGCATTACATAAAACACTGCTAGCAAACGAGTGAAGTGACTTTTTTCTGCTTAGAAACTGCAGCCAACCCATGCATAGTTGTTCTATAAATAGTCCTGCATCGCTCTCTCCACTGTGGCTTGCAGGCTGGCAGCTCTGCAGTCACGACTGCCCCCGAACACAGCTAGAACGAGGCTAAAGCTCCCTTCCTGTAGGCTCGCTGGGGGTACTGCAGCTGCTGCTCTCCCTCTCTGCAGTCACGGGATGTTTCTGCGTCAGAGCAGAGCTTTACAAGCTCCGCTGAACATCACCACCGTATACGGCAATCCTCTGAGCTCCCAGCACACCCTTACGTCACTGAGATTTACGTCATACCCCGGTGACGACATACTACAGATTATGCATCCACGCTGTTATAAAACTATAGTGGGGCAGGAGGGGGGGGTGATGGGTGGGATGAATTTAGCACAGAACTGCCCTCCTGTGGAGACTCCAATGACAATCAGTTTTCATTATCCTGCTTTGTGGCATCATGTTGTGTTTTGTAACTGTATTATATATGGCTCTAGGTGGGCAAATAGCCTAAAGTGTTCACACGCAAACAAATCAATGGAAAGTGTAGATGGCAGATATTTATGTGTGTCAGCTGCTGTGGAAGTTGCACATTTTGCATTTTCTCTGCATTATTCCTGCAGACCTACATAGTTTACTCACCTTATTCAATGTTTATTTTTTTTAGAGCACATCCAAATGCTGAACTGAAAAATGCAAAACGACGCTAAACTGTTGTAAAGTTGCTGCATGGATCTGTTCGGTTTTGAAAGAGCAGGGTTCCTGTCTGGTAAAGTTGAATAGTTTTTATTTGGACTTTCTGTCAAAAACATTTATTTTACCAATGAAAATATGCTGCTTTTTCCTCCTTTTCCCCTTTTAAGTGATGGTTTGTTTTATACAGAATGTGTCCTTCCTTTGTCCTCAGGGTGAACTGTTGTCAGTAAACATGGAATTACTTCTAGGTCTGTACTTCTGGGTTAAAACAATGTTTAATGTGGTCAAAAACCTTGAATCATAAAGCCTAACCACTGATGTCTTAATAACAATAAATCCAATCAAACCTTTTCATTCCTCTGTCCAAATATCTGAAGAACAAAGATCATTTTAAATCAGTTTATATTTAACCCCTTTTTATTTTGTAAATCAATGTGCTGAGGTGGATATTTAGCCTTTTAAATGGAACACTGACAAACTTTTTCAGTGGAAAATAAATTAGACCAGGGAAAAGAAAAACCTTGACAGTATGTTAAAGCTGAACAAGCCTCAGTTTGTTCAACTAATAGCAGTGAAAACCTTGAGGCACAGTTGATGTTTATTCTTTTATTGTGTGGTTTGTGACAGACTGAGTAATGCATACTGTTTATCTGGTGTCTATTTGCACACTGTACAGGAAAAGTGCACAATGCACACTGTGCACTTTTTTAATTTTGTTGTACAATGTAAAATGACAGTAAAGTTTTATACATTTTAATAAAACCTGGTTAAAATAAAGACCTGAGGGATGCAGGTTCAGGATTTTTGTTTTTCTTCTGTTCAGCTGCATTTGTTCTATTATTACACTCCAGGAGATGTTCAGAGTTTTGTCCCGAGACCTATCAGAACATTAATATCACACACCAGTTAGGTCTCCAGTATTTAGTGTAGCAAAATGTACCCTGAAAATAAGATTTAATCATGCCTATATAGTCACTGAGGAGCTCTGTGTGCAGATAGTTCTGGGAAAAACATTCAGTTCACAACAGAAGAACCAAAAACAGCAGATAGATGAAGAAGATTCTTATAGATGAAGAAAGAAATGAAAGTGTGTTTAAGTAGTTTTAATAAAGAAAAAAAAAAAAGAGTATGCTGAGCATATTAATAAAATTTCCCACGGAGACAAAAGCTCTGCTTTGTAATCAATTAAAAGATGCATCAATTGAATTGCTTTATTAATTTGTTAGTGTATGAAAAAGGCTCGTTTGCGGATCTATATTTTCTTGCTTACAGATGTGATTTTCAGACGAGAGGTGAGGCTGCATGTAATGCTTGTTAGTAGGTGACTCAAAGGTTCAAAAGGGCTGATAAAAATTAATTGAAGAAAAACATGTTCTATACAAATAATTTTTAGTGAAAGAATGTCATCCTAATCAGCTTCATCCTACCAATCTTATATTATCATTTGAGAACTGAGGATACTAATTTTGCTGAGTAATCTGCATCCATTCTTGCTGAAACTTGCTGTTTGCCTTCTGTTCATTATCAGATGGCTGGATTTTATCTATAAAATATCCAAATACAAATTTATTAAATTTAGAAAATATTCATCTAAAGTTGGATGCGTCCAAAATATTTGTAGTAAATCATATTTCCAATGTGTTCCTTTAGCTTTAAGTTCAAATGAACTGAGAATGAATATTCAAGGAAATTCTTGCTAAATCCAAGATAGGCACTGTTGCACCTTCGCACCAGCACAGAGGCTGGCTTTTGCAGCTTTCTCTGATCAAACCCTGGAGGATCTTTTGCAAGTATAAGGAAACACAATTTTGTCCAGAGATGCTGAAACATGGATTCTGAATCCAGTTCATCTCAAAAAGACAAAGACTGTGGATGTGTTCTGTAACAAGAGTATGGCATTTTTGCTGCAAGAATTGATACTCATTGTCCTCCTGGTGTAAAAGTTTCAGATTTCTGAATGAGGTAGTGGATTGTGTTGTATGACAATGGTTTTCTTCCTGAGTCCATGTGGCTGTAGTTATTATAATATCATGATGGTTTCTCGTGCAAGGCTGCCTTAGGACTCTTCCATCAGTGGTTTGTCCTTCAGCTTTATGCACTGAGACTGTACTTTATCAATGCAAGCTTCCAAAAATTTTTAGTCTTTTAGCATCTACAATGTAATTTTGGACCTGATTAATAATTATCTGACCATGGTTGACACAAAGTCCTGAGCCAAATCTAGTTTTGCTTGGAAAGATTAGTCGAGTCTCCTTTTATACCCAATGATGACACCCTCACTAATAATTCTAATTGAAACATCTTTCAAAATGCATTTACTTTTATAGTCCTAAAAATTGCTTTCACTTTTCTAGCAATTTTTCTTGAAGAAGTTGAAGAAGGACCACAATCTATAGTCTGTGTGTGTGTGTGTGTGTGTGTGTGTGTGTGTGTGTGTGTGTGATGGTGATACATTTTAGATCAAACTGTTTCAGCACAAAAACATCAGCTCCTTTTTAGTACATAATCTAACATGAGGTTAATGACAAATCAAAATATTGAATACTAGTACTATAAAGAAACATACTGACAAATCATTGGCTAATCCAGTTTGGTATATTTTGTTTTACAAATTTCTACAGCAGATGAACACACACACACCAAAGGTCACAAGTACGGCATAAAACAAAAACTAAACAATGTAAAAAAAAGATTATAAATAGTAGGTAGTCTTTGCAATGTGGCTTACAAGCAGTGACACACTTCTAAATGTGAATAAACACTGTTTTGCATGTATGTTTTAGTGCTTGAAAATCCTTAACATGATGCAGCATGTGGGTAAGGTGTCGTGCAACATGAAAAAGGCTTCAACCAAAATAAAGTCATAATCTTTTAATGTACAGAGTACAGAAAGATTAAAGTTGCAAAGCAGAAACACACTGTTGGGAAAAACCAACATGTTATATACTGTATGTATACTTTATTTGCAGCATATTTCTATTTTACAAGCTGTATTGAATCTACATTCACATTAGAAGGTGATTATTCTGATAATACTGTAGACAAATAAGCATGTTGATACAGCAAATACTGCAAAATGTGTATATAATTAAAAAAAATTATTGATTTCTTTCTCTAAAACTAGAACAGACAAATAACCAAAACCGCCTCAGTCTGAGTCAATGTCAGCTCTGCTTCGTAATCAATTCAAAGATGCATGAATTGAATTGTTTTATTAATTTGTTAGTGCATGAAAAAGGCTCGTTTGCAGATCTATATTCTCTTGCCTACAGGTGTGATTTTCAGACAAGAGGTGAGGCTGCGTGTAATGCTTGTTAGTAGGTGACTCAAAGGGTCGATCTTGGTGATTTTAAACACCTGAATGTACCACAAAGCTCCATGCGGCCAAGGAAAAAAACATCACACACAGAAAGAAGCAGCTTAGAAGGACAGAAGGAGGGAAAGACGAGTTAAAAAATTACATCTGAATGAGAAGAGGTGTGTCCTAAAAAAAAAAAAAAAAAAAAAAAAAAAAGATTCAACCGAAGAAATGTAAAGACTGAGTGAGTGCAAGACCAAAATCATGGAGCGAGTGAGGCGGAGGATGGAGGATCACTGGAGGATGTCTAGCTGAGAATACAAGTCTTTGACTGGGAAGCACTTGCTGCTGCTGGAGGAAGAAAGGAAGGATGGAAAGAAAAAAAAACAAAAGAAAAAATAAAGATGGTTATTGAAAGTTACAGCTCAAATGAAACCCAAAACCATGAGAGTTTACTTTCTTTTGTTCAGCTGAAGCATTACATTTTCATTTAAAGTGGAACTATTATGTGCATTTCAGGCTAATTTATTTTTATTTCTGAGACCAGAAGGGCTGGGATTGATCGAGTTATTGTCACAAATCTCTTTATTTACTTCAGACCGACCCTCTCTGTAGGCTGTCAGATCAGCCTGCGGGCAAAACGAGTGGATTGAGACTCTTCCGCATTAAGCCCCGCCTCCCGCCACTGCACTACATCGGGAGCGCGCACCGCAACTGCTTTCGTCGTCATTGTAACATCTCATAAACAGAAGGATTAGGCTGATATGAACTCAATAAAAAAAACAAAATACAATGTCAACACATAGCATACAGCCCTACATGTTGGAACCTGAATCAGACCCTGAAAACGAAGTGGAAAACAGCAACCCACAGCAACGAATGCAGCAGGATGTCTCTCTTTGGTAAACTCACCAGCCATCGTTGGAAATAACTTTATCCGACGATTTCCACCCGCATGATGTATTTGTACATGCCCTTGTTAACCAGTAGAAGGTAACCAGTCACCGAACCTTATTCCCCGGGACGTCACAAGGATTTCAAAGTAGAAAAAATTCTCTAAAACGACGTGTTTTTCGTTGCCATGGAAACTGAATGACGAGAGTGTTGCAACTCAAACTCAAACATGTGTTTAGGTGATAAAAAACGGTGCCGTTCACATGTCTGATGAGGATTCAACACTGTAACACTGTAGAAAGCTCAGAAAACTCCAAATACCATAATAACACCACTTTAAATGAACTTTATTATTTTATTCATATATTACTATAAAGTGTTTTTTATGCATTTTTTCTGTGTGTTTGACTCATCCATCTCTCACCTTGTTTAGCAGCAGCAGCTTTCTGAACTGCTTCCTCCTTGGCTTTCTTAGCTTCCTCAATGGCGGCCACTTTGGCGTCATGCTGCTCCTTCAGGGCGTTCCACTCCTTCCTGTTGTTCATCAGGCGATCCAGCATGGGGGTGATCTCCACGTGGAAGCGACTGAACTCCTGAGGTTGATGCAGCAATGTTAGATCCAAACGTAATATTTAATTATGTTTTTAACATGTGTTTTTCTTGAAGTAAAAAGGCATCTCCTACTACGGTTGGTACGCCTAAAGGAATCAGGGGTTTGAGTGGTTTGATGTCTGACCTTGTACACAAAAGCACAGACGAAGTCGATGAAACCACACTGCAGCTTCGGCAGCTCCTCAGCTTTATTTCTGTCCATCATTGGCTGAAGGAGAGACAAGTAAAGTCATCACTGATCTGAATACTGTGTTTACTGTGAAACATGGGTATAATGAGCACAAAACGGTCTGTTATGCTGCTACTTCAGACTTTGCAGTGTTTAAAATATTCATTTCTAGATTGGAAGAATGAAATTTTGATTCTCTGAAACAAAATCTTAGCTGGAAATACTAGATGTGCGTCACATTTTTTTGTTTGTCATATTTGATGCATCAGATTGTCTCTGTGATGTCAGGCTCTGGATGCAAAACGCTTTTCTCAAACTAAACTCTAGTAAAACAGATTCTTATTATTGATCCAGATTCCCTCATCTCTGCAGTACACATTTCCACCTTTCATCTGATACCTCCATTCTATCACCTTCACTCTGCTGCCACAACCTGATGATTGTCTTCGATAAGCCAACACCTGACACAGAGAACTGGTCACAAAAATTGGCTCTCCACCATCTAAAAACTATTGTTTGTCTCCGCCCTCCCTGCAGCTGAAACCCTGATACATGCCTTCATAAGATTATTGCCATAGTATTCTGTATGGCACTACCACCAACATCCTCAACAGACTGCATGATATTCAGAACTTTCCTGCTCACCTCCTCATCCACACCCATTGACCACATCACCTCTGTCCACCAGAACCTCCACTGGCTCACAATCCCATATTGCATGAAATTCAAAACCCTCCTGAGAACCCATAAAGCACTCCACAACCAGGCTCCCTTCCACCTAAAGGACATGCTCCACCCCTACGTTCCTTCATTAGTTCCACTAATGCTAACCTCCTGGTCATCCCCAGGACGAAACATCCAACCTGTGGGGATTGGGCCTTTTCAGTTGCTGCCCCAACCCTCTGGACCTCTCTCCAACAATACATCCGAGACACTACAGATCCTGCTATGTTCAAATCTGAACTAAAAGTCACCTGTTTCCATCTGCTTTTATCACTTAACTTTTTAAAAATTAGAATTTTATATTCTGTATTTTAACTTTTTTTTTTTTTTTTACCTTGTCTTTTATTATGTAAAGCATCTTTTAGTTCTTAAAAAATACAATAATAGTAATAATAATAATAATAATAATAATAATAATAATAATAATAATAATAATAATAATGATAATAATAATGATAATGATAAATGTCTGGATTTTCTTCCCTCGGCCCAGGCTTGACTCTGTTTTCCTTACAGAAGACATCCCTTCCTCCAGTCAAAACAGACTAACAGAGTTTCCATGTATTAAATCGCTCAAGATAATTAATGTTTGACTGAACTTTGACAGCAATTTCTTACTGAGGTGCCCCCAAACAGCAGCAAACTCAGCATCTATCTGCATTCTGGCTTAATTTAAGCAGTAACTTTAAGTAACCATCTTGCAAAATCTCTCCAACACACTGAAGGTATAAAGCCAATCTTGTTTTAGACCTTTAGTGTGTTTACTCCAATCAGTAAGTCAGTCCAATGTTGACTATTGTCTTATCTGCTCTGTCACTTCCAAAACCGCATTCTCCACCATTTGAAGAAGGTGTTTTATTATAGGCAGCTTTAGTTCCTGGCAGCTGTTTCATTTTTCATTTGTTTTTCTTAAAAACATTTTAGATGCTTGATTAATAAAAGAATGGCAACCAACTTAACTTCACTTGGTACCTCCATCACTTTATGATCATTGTTGCTGTTGGTATTAAATATACACTACCAGTCCAAAGTTTTTGACTGGTGGTGTATGTGTTGCTTTCCACCATCATGGATCCAACCAACTCATGTCTTTTGTCTGAAAGTTGTGGAGGAACATGGATTTGCAGTTTAGACAGAAATGAATACTAAATTTATCAGCCTTTTTGACTTTTAAATCAGTTTGACAGCATTGACAGATGTGGGAAGAAAATGGATGTAAGATGTCTTTAAACACTGCAGTGAGTTTCTAGCTGTGACACAGTTTCCTCCAGCTGAAGAAAAAGCAGTTCCTGCAGTATATTCAGCAAATGTTTCAGACAGTCGGTGTGTTTAAGCACAGCTGAAATGGAAAAGTTTTTCCCTTTGTTTTTCACTGGATTATTAAACTCTATTTGTACCAAAGAAACTAAAGTAGAGTCTATGTTTACAGTTCAAATAGAATGATTCTGAATGCGAGAAGCAAGTCTCTATCTTTAGGTTGTCAAATCAAATCACTAAAAGTGAAAAAAAAAAACATTTGGTCCAAAAGCCTCACATTAGCAGCCATATTCAAGCTGTACATAAAAGACTTGTGAATAGCACGCTCGATTGTGCAATCCTGTGAAAAGAACATGCTGACCATAATTACTGGTAAAATTGCACACCTACATTTCCTGATAAAGCGGCTTGAATGCGACTCTGTAAACTCTTATTGGACTGCTGTGAGTCACAGAATCCACTGCTGCGAAAATACAAACTGATCGAAATGAAAAGTTTTCCCTGCTGACAGATGCTATTAAATCCAGAGGACTGAGAGGTGAAAGAGTGTAGGATGCTCCCTCTCTCAGTCCGAGTGTCTCGGGGACACGAGGGAATGAGACGGAGCGAGACGAGGAGAGCCAGGGAGGTTATGGTCGGCTGGGTCAAGGCCACAGTGACCGAGCTTTCTGAATCACTGCGCCACGTAATGGCTTCTATGCTGCTCAACATCGCCGCCAAAGGGAATTTAATCTGTCTTTTCATTTTTGTCTTCCAACTGTATTTCTGTCTCTTATTCCTTTCAACTCTACATCCTAAAGTAAAACTCAAAGAAGATCCATGTCCTACTAAAGTCCCTACATCAAATCTTTTTCTCCCCCCACTTTAAATTTCCACTGAGAAACAAAAGGCAAAAAGGATCAACCCAACATGAAAATAAATGATCGCTCGAGGACTTCCAAATGACATAAGTTTAAAATTATGTGATAATGTTCCGATTATTCCTAAATATATTTGATCTGATCAAAGGAAGAGTCACAAGTTAGAAATCTGTTTACCAACCAAACTGCATTATGTGTAAATACAGTTTCAACTGGTCTTTTGTTTTCTTTTTACTGCTTGAAATAAAACAAAAAAGTGGTAAAAGAAACTATTTTTTTAAGCTGCCAGATGAAAAGAAATCAGCAAGATCTCAGTGTGTTACTTTAAATGACAGGATATTCTTACAGCCTCGCTCAAACACTAATTATCAGATTTTAGATCCTCTCTAGTGACATCAATAGAAAATGAAATTAATCAATGGCCATAGCTTACTGATATGTGGGAATAAGATTATTAACTTCTGGTGCACCTTAGTTATGTGTAGGAAGTGTTAAAATTGTAGCTACAGGACAATGAGCAAGCTCCATTATGCCTATCACATGCATTCAACATGGATAATCATTACTGAACTTGATTTTATTTTACTGTAAAGATTAACTTTAATATGTAACTGGGCTTACTATTGTCATTGAGCTTAACAGTTTCCTACAAAGATGAGACAAGACATGCAACTTGAGAGCTATTCCACCTTCTTTACTTTACCGAAGAGCTAAAGAATCTATAAAAAAAAAAAAGGGCAATCTGTCTCCATTATGATGACATCGGGGGAGGACATATGTTGGACTTAAAACCCCCAAAATGATAAAAAACTAAACTAAGACTAATTTTTCTCCCTTTACACAGCTAAATAGGAGCATGTGTGTTTTGACAACCAAAACTTTTTTAACCAAAACAAAAAAAGGCAAAAAGAAACATGAATCCTACATCAGCTCAACATCTGTCCTCCATCAAGCCCGGTTGTTTGTCTCCCACAGTGGCAGATGAATTTTAGTTGTGTTTTCATAAGTGTTTTGTAAAATAAAAGAGAGATTTCTAAAATGTCAAAAAACTGCAATTGCATGTTGCAGGTGTTTCCATTAAACTGTTTTTTCTGGTAAAATCTCAGCCCATAGACCAGATGTTATGAGAATTGCAGCTTATGCCAGGTAGCCATGTAGCATTGCTTTAGGGTTTTCCACATGCAGCAGAAGGTTTGCCTCGGCTTTCCAAACTCCTTCTCCATCATTTCCATTTCTAATTCAATGTAAATGTCTCAATTTTATCATTGTTTGCCATTAAGAATAGCAGTTGTATATTTTCTCTTTAATTATTTGTAAAAAGGGGTCCGCCTCCTCCTCCTTCCATCCATACCACATCTTTACTTGAAATAAACTGGTCATATGACTCCCTACGTCATGTCTGGGGTGATTAAATGTGGAAAATCCATTACACTAATACAATATACTTCTATACTGCTGACATGACATGACAGCTTATAAACTTTTTATCAGTATTTGAAAGGTCTTTCCAAATGTAGGTGTTTCCATAACCAGATGTTTTGTGCGATATTTAGGCTTTGCACAATTCTAAGGGTAATGGAAATGCAGCCAGTATGTGACAAGTGCACAAACTGGAGATCTCCCTCTTTAAACCAAAAACTTACTGAATAACTGCATTTCTGTTGCCTGCAAAGTACTTATTTGCTTGAAATTGGGGTCCTCTTTTTGTATTCACAATTTTTAATATTCTCAGGAACATCTGGTCTCCAACACACACCCTGATTTGCTGATTAATGATTGTTCAGACAGAAAGAATAAATGAAAGAGAAAAAAAGAATAAAGCTCCACATAAGTGTGAACCCTTTAATGTGCTTGCAGGTACAGCTTATTCCATCTGCTGACAGACTCCATAAAACTGTGAAGGCAACGTGAGAGACAGCAGCGTTTTCACATGATATACTCCTAAAGCCTGAATGTAACCTTGTCAGGAGCAGGTGAGGTGTTTGGCATCATTTCCCTTCATAACACAGAAACCTGGCTTACTATACCCATACCTTGGTTTTTTTCTCCTCCCCTTGAACTTTTTTCTGCAATAACTTTTTACTTTTCACTGTACGAAAAGCACATTATTAACGGCTCAGTTCCCTTTAGTGGCGCAGTAAAGCATGACTATGAACCAGCATGCAAAACAGCAGGACAACCACCAAGTGGAACACAGTAATCATTAATACACCTGTGCACTTCATGCTCTGATGTGTAAAAATGTCAGAAACCAAAGGCAGGAGAAATGCTGGGAAGATGCCAACAGTTATACTGCATATAGTTTACACGTACTGTGCTAATTATTCATTCATTCATTTTCTAAACCGCTTAATCCATTCAGGGTCGTGGGGAAGCTGAAGCCTATCCCAACTGTCTATGGGCAAAGGCAGGGTGCACCCTGGACAGCTCACCAGTCCATCGCAGACGTACTGTGCTAATTATACTTTCAGTAATTAACTTACTACTCAATTTTTTACCTTAAAACCATCTAACACAGTATGTGTACAGTACAGACAGACAGACATACATATATATATATATATATATATATATATATATATATATATAAAGCCTCATACTTTACTTTCAGGCTGTTCAGCTTATGCAAGTCAATATATATACATATATATATGTATATATATATATATATACATATACATATATACATATATATGTATATATATATATATATGT